>NC_140589.1:83142751-83502751 GCF_964204655.1 Triturus cristatus | reverse complement strand
TGCGCCAGCCAGGCCTCCCCTTCCCGCTGCTCCCGCACAAGTCGGGCAGGGAGGTGAGGAGCCTCCCTAGCGGCTGCCTCGGAGCGCCTGGCCACCCTTGCTACCACCGGACTGCAAGGGAGACTGGGCACGGCACCCTCCCAGGCCACCTGGGGGCTGGATCGTCCCGGGCCATCTGGTCACCTGGCTGCATGACCAGATGGCCCTGCGGGCCAAGCGACCAGATGGCAATGCGGGCCAGGTGACCAGATGGCCCTGCGGACTGGGTGACCAGATGGCCCTGTGGGCCAGGTGACCAGATGGCCCTGCGGGCTGGGTGACCAGATGACCGGCCTGCCGGCCGGCCGGGCTTACTCCAACTTTTGTCCTTCCCCAGAGTTCTGTAAGCCTTAATAGTCGAGAAAAATGGGCTATCGGGCAGGCCGTCGGGGAGAAGCCGTGGCCTGGGCTTTATCCTCCTTGGTTCCAGGCGATGGTCCGGGTGCTGGGGACAGGGGGTCCACCGGGGGCCCGGGGAGTCTCTCCCCGGCCTGGCTAGGCTTCGGGACTGGGCCAGGGGCTCGAGCTCCGTCCGGCGGGCCCCGGGTGCGGAAGCCCATGTCCCGCAAGCCAGCTGATGGTCCAGGCGCTGGGGAAAGTGGTCCACTGGGGCCCAGGGAGGCTCTCCCCGGCCAGGCTAAGATTCGGAAGCTAGGCCCGGGCCTCAAGCTCTGTCTCAGGGTGCGGGAGCCCCCCCGCCTGCAAGCCAGCCGAGGGTCCGGGCGCTGGGGACGGGGGTCCACCGGGGCCTGGGGAGGCTCTCCCCGGCCTGGCTAGGGTTCGGAAGCTTAGACCTAGCCCGGGGCTCGTGCTCTGTCAGGCAGGCCCCGGGGTGTGGGCCTCCCTGTCCTGCAAGCCAGCTGAGAGTCTGGGTGCTGGGAACGGGGGTCCACCGGGGCCCGGGGAGGCTCTCCCCGGCCTGGCTAGTGTTCGGAAGCTGGGACCGGGCCCGGGGCTCGTGCTCCATCCGGAGGGCCCCGGGTGCGGGAGCCCCCCGTCCTGCAAGCCAGCCGAGGGTCCGGGCGCTGGGGAAGGGGGTCCACCAGGGCCAGGGGAGGATCTCCCTGGCTTGGCTTGGGTTCGGAAGTTGGGACTGGGCCCAGGGCTCGAGCTCCATCAGGCGGGTCCTGGGGTGCGGGACACACCCGTCCTGCAAGCCAGCCGAGGGTCCGGGAGCCGGGGAAGGCGGTCCACCGGGGCCGGGGGAGTATCTCCCAAGCCTGGCTAGGCTTCAGAAGCTGGGACCGGGCCCGGGGCTCGTGCTCCGTCCGGCGGGCCCTGGGGTGCGAGAGACCCCCATCCTGCAAGCCAACCGAGGGTCCGGGTGCTGGGGAAGAGGGTCTACCGGGGTCTGGGGAGACTCTCCCCGGCCTGGCTAGGGTTCGGAAGCTGGGCCCGGGCCTGGGGCTCGAGCTCCCTCCGGTGGACCCCGGGGTGTGGGAGCCCCCCGTCCTGCTAACCAGCCGAGGGTCCGGGCGCTGGAGAAGGGGGTCCACCGGGGCCAGGGGAGGCTCTCCTCGGCCTGGCTAGGGTTAAGAAGCTGGGCCCGGGCCTCAAGCTCCTTCCCAGGGTGCAGGAGCCCCACGCCCTGCAAGCCAACCGAGGGTCCGGGTGCTGGGGAAGAGGGTCTACCGGGGTCTGGGGATACTCTTCCCGGCCTGGCTAGGGTTCGGAAGCTGGGCCCGGGCCTGGGGCTCGAGCTCCCTCCGGTGGACCCCGGGGTGTGGGAGCCCCACGTCCTGCAAGCCAGCCGAGGGTCCGGGCGCTGGGGACGGGGGTCCACCGGGGCCCGGGGAGGCTCTCTTCGGCCTGGCTAGGGTTCGGAAGCTGGGACCGGGCCCAGGGCTTGTGCTCGATCCGGCAGACCCCGGGGTGCATGAGCCCCCTGTCCTGCAAGCCAGCTGAGGGTCCGGGCGCTGGGGAAAGGGGTCCACTGGAGCCCAGGGAGGCTCTCCCCGGCCTGGCTAGGGTTCGAAAGCTAGACCCGGGCCTCGAGCTCCTTCCCAGGGTGCCAGAGTCACCCGTCCTGCAAGCCAGCCGAGGGTCCGGGCGCTGGGGATGGGGGTCCACCGGTGCCGGGGGAGGCTTTCCCCGGCCTGGCTAGGCTTCGGTAGCTGGGACCGGGCCCGGGGCTCGTGCTCCGTCCGGCGGGCCCTGGGGTGCGGGAGCCCCCCATCCTGCAAGCCAACCGAGGATCTGGGTGCTGGGGAAGGGGGTCTACCGGGGTCTGGGGAGGCTCTCCCCGGCCTGGCTAGGGTTTGGAAGCTGGGCCCGGGCCTTGAGCTCCATCCCAGGGTGCGGGAGCCCCCCGTCCCACAAGCCAGCCGAGGGTCCGGGTGCTGGCGACGGAAGTCCACCGGGGCCCAGGGAGGCTCTTCCCAGCCTGGCTAGGGTTTGGAAGCTGGGACCGGGCCCAGGGCTCGTGCTCCATCCGGCAGGCCCCAGGGTGCGGGAGCCCCCTGTTCTGCAAGCCAGCTGAGGGTCCGGGCGCTGGGGAAAGGGGTCCACCGGGGCCCAGGGAGGCTCTACCCAGCCTGGCTAGGGTTCGGAAGCTGGGCCCGGGCCTGGGGCTCGAGCTCCATCAGGCGGGCCCCGGGGTGTGGGAGCCCCCTGTCCTGCAAGACAGCCAACGGTTCGGGCGCTGGGGAAGGGGGTCCACCGGGGCCTGGGGATGCTCTCCACGGCCTGGCTAGAGTTTGGAAGCTGGGCCCGGGCCTCGAGCTCCGTCCCAGGGTGCAGGAGCCCCTCTGTCCCGCAAGCCAGCCGAGGGTCTGGGCGCTGGGGACGGGGGTCCACCGGGGCCTGGGGAGAGCCTCCCCGGCCTGGCTAGGGTTCAGAAGCTGGGACCAGGCCCGGGCTTCGTGCTCCGTCCGGCGGGCCCCAGGGTGCGGGAGGCCCCCGTCCTGCAAGACAGCCAACGGTTCGGGCGCTGGGGAAGGGGGTCCACCGGGGCCTGGGGATGCTCTCCTCGGCCTGGCTAGGTTTCGGAAGCTAGACCAGGGCCTCGAGCTCCGTCCCAGGGTGCCGGAGCCACCCGTCCTGCAAGCCAGCCGAGGGTCCGGGCGCTGGGGACGGGTGTCCACCGGGGCCTGGGGAGGCTCTCCCCGGCCTGGCTAGGGTTCGGAAGCTGAGACCTGGCCCGGGGCTCGTGCTATGTCTGGCGGGCCCCAGGGTGCGGGAGCTCCCTGTCCTGCAAGCCAGCCGAGGGTCCGGGAGCTAGGGACGGGGGTCCACTGGGGCCCGGGAGGCTCTCCCCAGCCTGGCTAGTGTTCGGAAGCTGGGACCGGGCCCGGGGCTCGTACTCCATCCGGCAGGCCCTGGGGTGCGGGAGCCCCCCATCCTGCAAGCCAGCCGAGGGTCCGGGTGCTGGGGAAGGGGGTCTACCGGGGCCCGGGAGGCTCTCCCCAGCCTGGCTAGGGTTCAGAAGCTGGACCCGGGCCTGGGGCTTGAGCTCCGTCCGGTGGGCCCGGGGTGCGTGAGCCCCCCATCCTGTAAGCCAGCCGAGGGTCCGGGCACTGGGGAAGGGGGTCCACCGGGGCCCGTGGAGGCTCTCCATGGCCTGGCTAGAGTTCGGAAGCTGGGCCCGGGCCTCGAGCTCTGTCCCAGGATGCACGAGCCCACCCCGTCCTGCAAGCCAGCCGAGGGTCCGGGTGCTGGGGACGGGGGTCCACCGGGGCCCAGGGAGAGCCTCCCCGGCCTGGCTAGGGTTCGGAAGCTGGGACCGGGCCCGGGTCTCGTGCTTTGTCCGGTGGGCCCTGGGGAGTGGCAGCCCCCGTCCTGCAAGCCTGCCGAGGGTCCGGGCACTGGGGATGGGAGTCCACTGAGGACTGGGGAGGCTCCCCCCGGCCTGGCTAGGGTTCGGAAGCTGGGACCGGGCCCAGGGCTCGTGCTGCATCCGGCGGGCCCCGGGGAGCGGGAGCCCCCCACCCTGCAAGCCAGCCAAGGGTCCGGGTGCTTGCTGGGGAAGGGGGTCCACTGGGGCCCGGGGAGGCTATCCTTGTCCTGGCTAGGGTTCGGAAGCTGGACCCGGGCCTCGAGTTCCGTCCCATGGTGCGGGAGCCTCCCTTCCCGCAAGCCAGCCGAGGGTCCGGGTGCTGGGGATGGGAGTCCACTGGGGACTGGGAAGGCTCCCCCCGGCCTGGCTAGGGTTCGGAAGCTGGGACCGGGCCCAGGGCTCGTGCTGCATCCGGCGGGCCCCGGGGAGCGGGAGCCCCCCACCCTGCAAGCCAGCCAAGGGTCCGGGTGCTTGCTGGGGAAGGGGGTCCACTGGGGTCCGGGGAGGCTATCCCTGGCCTGGCTAGGGTTCGGAAGCTGGGCCCGGGCCTGTTGCTCGAGCTCCGTCCGGAGGGGCCCGGGGTGCGGGAGCCCCCCGTCCTGCAAGCCAGCCGAGAGTCCTGGGGACAGGGGTCCACCGGGGCCTGGGGAGGCTCTCCCCAGCCTGGCTGCTTTCAGAAGCAGGGACTGGGCCGGGGAGCGGGGGTGGCTAGCTTTATCCGCTCCGCAGGCAGAGCGGAGTTTTCTGCACACCCATAGTCTGTACAACTTCTTTACTCCCCTGCTTCGTGTGAGCGACCTTCTACATGTAGTCACAGTGGAAACATTTTAAAGGAATAAAAAGCACACATTTGTTAGCAATTCGTACAAATTTGGGACACCACCTATTGTATGCATGCATGACATTGATTTAATCGATTAGGCAAAAATTCAGTCAAAAGTAAGATCAGCAATTCAAATAGAACAAATACATCTCGATGTCAACATATTTAACATATATATACTGCCTTCTATATATGTGTTGTTATATTTAAGTTTTGTTGCCATTAAATGGCAGGTTAGGCTCTTAAACAAACTGTGGATGTTCCTATTATACACAACCTTTCTCCCTCACAACGTCCTGCACTTCTCCCAAATATCTTGCACTTATCACGTTTCTTACACCTGTATATATTTAAATATGTTGACATCGAGATGTATTTGTTCTATTTGAATTGCTGATCTTCCTTTTGACTGAATTTTTGCCTAATCGATTAAATCAATGTCATACATGCATACAATAGGTGGTGTCCCAAATTTGTACGAATTGCTAACAAATGTGTGCTTTTTATTCCTTTAAAATGTTTCCACTGTGACTACATTTCTGTGTACCTACATATACCCGAGTCCAGTGGTCTACCGGGTTACCCCATTGATACATAACTCGACCTTCTACATGGTCACGAACCCAGGAGACTCAAGCAACACCCTCACTTCCAACTCATGGGGTTTGCAGAGGACTAGGCACATCTTTGTTATCTTAGTGTGGCAGGTGCTGACAGAGAAGCAAAACTTTGATTCACGACCTGAGCAAACATGGAAGTGACTAACAAGCTTTCTGCACTATCACGGCCTGCTATTTGCGAAGTGACTAACTGCGGCAGATGGTTGCCACCGTGAATAGTCATGAGGCGGAAGCGTGCCGGCTTGGCCAAGCAGCAAATTGATTTTGCAATGGAAATTCACTAAGTTGCTACTGTAAGGCTCGACACTCCCACGTTTAACAGTCCAGGAGGGTGAGCCGCCAGGGCTGCTGCTCTCTCAGGTGGCTAATGTGCCATTAATGGCTCCTTCCCTGAGAGATTAGGTCAGAGTGGGCAGACAGACCATGCCTGGGACACGTGGTCCACCCCTGGGCACCCACCCTCTCCAGCCCATTTGCTCTGCACTCTCTTGACACAATAAAGTGATGGGTCTGTGGAGCTGCTGACTCAGGTGTGTTCCGATGTTCCCAGGTTGCACTGCGCCCCCCCCCCCCTCCCGCTGTTCAAGGGCACCTGTGAAACAGAAGACAGACCTCAGCTCTGGAGGGGAGAGGTGGAGAGGCTGCTGCAGGGCTGAGGACAGTGGGATGAATGAAAATATATCTTTATTTCTGTTTTTTAAGATTCAGACAGAAGCGCTATATTGTAGCACATAAGCACAGGTAGAGAGCATTCATGCAGCGGCTGAAGACGACAAGAGTTGGGAAGTGGTGGACTTTATTTTGAGTGGATGTAGATACTGATAATGGCATTTGTGTGTTTTTAAATTGAATTTTATATTGCATGATTGGACACTGTGCAGCGTCATTAGTATTTGACCATTTGCTAATAAACTTTGAACTTTGTCAAAGACTGAACATTGGAAACAGAATAATGAGATGCAAAAAGCAATGACGTAAGATGAGGTAAGGAGGGAACGTGAGTTTAGTCTATTTGTGGGTAAGAGTGTGGCACGGATAGAAGTGCAGTAGAGGATTCTGGGAGTACAGGAGACATTTCTCATGCATGTCTGGAGTATGTTAATAGTGCAGTAAGGCCTGCTAATAAATGAGAGGGCGTGTCTTATGTTCCTAGAGCTGGGTGACAGTGAGATCAGTCTTTGACAACGTCACCTTCGGCTAGTGCTTAAAGTGGGCGCTGAATATGCGCGTGTGTGGCAGCGGTGGATGGTGGTGACGTGAGCTACAACTGCAGATGTGTAGATCAGACAATCACAAGCATAAATGACACTTTAAAATTAGTGTGGTTGAGAAAACCTCAACATCCAGGAAAACTGGAAAATGTGAGTCTGTGGCTGCAGCATTTCTGCATAATTATGGATTACTTCACCTGCCACAAAATCCACTAAGTCTGTATAATTTACAGATTCCAACCAAGAAATTGTTTCCAACTTAAACAGATGAAAAGTTGCTTTCAAAACGTGCCACACACAGGGATGCACAATCCTGGTGATCCTTCCGGCGTTAAACTGGTGCGAATGAACTGAAACCTTTGCCTACAGAATCGATGGAACAGAAGAGGCCACATTATGCTGCAACATTTTCCTTTCTTGCTGCATCATGCTGTCAATCATGCCATGTAATAGGTCCTCCGGTGCCTCATAATTCCAGGAAAGAAATGCAAAAGGAACAATTCATGGATGGAATGTTGAACAATGCAAACATTCACCCCCAGCCACAATGATCTGGGTTTAATCCACCATTCTTTTGCTCAGCACACCACCCCTGTCTGGACCCAGCCATATGCAAATCAGTCTTGACCCTGTGCCTCATGGGAACAGTCCAGCCCGAATTGCCAAGCCAGGTCCTCCCTGGACCAGAAACAAGCATCCTAGGACCGGTTTCAGGGTTTCACCCCTCATCAGCTAGGCTAGCTTGACTCTAGTGGCATGGAGAGCACAGGGCCCACGTCTGGGCATACCTGGCACACTTAGGGCGACAAATGCAAAAATAACAATTGACGATGGATTTAGGCACTGAACTATGTACTAGGGTGAATGTTTGACAGTGTTCAACATTCTGTCCATCAATTTTTCTTTTTTCAAAATTCCAGGGGTCCAGTTTGTGCCTTACATCAGTACATCCTACCCACTTTTTGCAACTCCACATTTTAAACTCAAATGTGCACATCAACCTCTGTCCCATGTTTTGGGATCTGCACAGCCACATTTCCCATCTGCAGCGCACATATTTGCCATGTAACTTCTTCCATAGTTTGTGTCTCCCCACGTCTCTCAGTTCTCTACATGTCTTCATGTTACCCTTTTCAATGCACATTCTTTTCTATATCACCTTGCTGCCCCCTACTCTTATTCATGCCCACCCACCCATTTGTCTTATGTCTACAAGTGCTCCTGGTTTGGTAGTAAAGAGGGGAATCATAGGAACACATGGAAACAGAGAACAAATACTGTACATAGGCTCTGAAAAAGCGACAAATTCGAGGAAATACACAGCAAAGGTAGGTTGGAGGAATTGCATTGCCTGTGCTTTGTCTCTGGAGTCAACCTCACGCTGTTAGGCGAGTGACGAGGAAGACTCAGAGTAATGCAAATGGCTGGTAAGTTATCTGGGTGTTTATCCAAGGGTGGTCTGTTTTGTTTGGGGAAATCATTGATGGCAATGTTGAGCCTGTCTTCAGACCAGGTCCTTTCTGTGGCAACACAAACCACTCCCCACATCACCTGAAGAGCTTTATTACAAGGTCACAGTCAGACATCTGGCCTGCTGTGCCTCGCTTCTCTGAGGCTCAAGTGCTGGGGGGGGTGTACTTGTGCTTGGTTTGGATCCAATGGTAACGCGGCCACAGGGCTTTGACTCTGTCCATTCGTTGATCGTATTTAGCGGCAATAGATGGGGCAGGGGTTGTGGTAACCTGCCTGTGAGGTGGTTCCATTGCTGATATCTGATACAGAAGTTGTTAACAAAGTCATTGTGGGCTTTGTGACAAAGACGATGGGAAGGGTATTTACCAGAGGCATTTTAAGGCATGGGCATAGTGGGCAATTGCTCTGGGCCCCCACCTTCCAAGGGCCCCCCCGGGAAATGGAACTTCCCCTCCGTTTCACATCTGTCTCTTTATTTAACTCAACCTTCGATGTATTCTTCAATATTGTTTGGCATCACGGGGTCAAATTAGCAGAAAATGGGTAACAAAATGCAATGCTGTTCCGACTAGGGGTCCTGAAAGTATGTCGTTCCCAGGGCCCCCAGAATCCTTGGGGTGCCCCTGGTACATACATGGTGCAACACTGAGAGACCTCCTGACCCAGATCTGTGGCTCAGGAGAGGCTGGGGAGGTCTCATTTGCATTGCGTACATGTGTAATTTTGCATTTAGATGAGTGTAATCTAAAAGTAAAATCACTGGACAGGCCATTGAGTTATAAAGGGCTGTTCTCTGGTTTATGGAGCTCCGCGTCGCTAACCCAAGCTAACTCCCTGGATGAGCCTTCGGCTGCTCTGCCTCTGTGTCCTGAGGGTCGAGGACTAAAAGGGTCTGCTTGGTGATCACTTTGAGGAAACAATCAGGAGGCTGTAGAACATGTGAAGTAAAAGACGCAGAGGGTCACAAATGTGTCAGCCGGGACTAGCTTCACTGGTGTAACTAGTGTTTAACTACTGCTTTATGCACAACAGGTTTTACTCATGAGGTGGTGGATCAGTGATCCATGGGATTATGGTGGGTGAGGGTGGCCTGCCCGCGTTGACTGGGGAGGGATTCCCAAAAGCAAGTAAATGGTCCGCCAGGGCTCTAAAGTCCCACCTGATCTTTCCTCATTAGGGGAAGCAGAACAAGGCTAAATATATATATATATATATACATATATATATATATATATATATATATATATATTACCTACTGGCGGTCGCCAGTAGGTAGTTATAGTTAGGACCCCTTTTCCATAGGAAAACCTCAACATTCTATTTTGAATAACTTTGGCGCCGGTCGATGAATCCTCGCGAATTTCTCAAAATAGGTGGGGCGCTATGCTCCGCTCCTACCCTGAAAGTCTCGGGGGGATCCGTCAAGCGGGGGCTGAGATAAAAGGGGGGTCCCAAAACGCGTTTTCCCCATGCATTTTTCCATAGGACCTTTAGAACGAGCTACAGCCCGAACGGCTGAACAGAATTACTCGAAATTTGGCAGAGAGGTAGTCCCTAGGTCAAGGAAGTGCCTTTTGTAGGTTTGGTGTAAATCTGTTCAGTAGATTCTGAGAAAATAGCCTTTAAATCAATATATATATCTGAGCCCGCTTACGGTACGCTTACGGTACGCTTACCGTAAGCGTACGGTGGCGTGCGCGAGCGCGATTCTGATTGGCTCTTAGATCTTAGTAAACATTCGAATCGGCCGAAACCAGGAAGCGGCGGCCGCCATTTTGTGTATTTCACTCAGAAAAAAAAGAGTGAAAACAAGAAAAGGGGGCAATGAGGAGAGTTACAGACCCCCTTACATTTGTGAGGGGGTCAAAGAAGGACTGTAAAGTACAAAGAAAACATTTATTGATTTTAAAAAAAATCACGGGGTACGCGTACGGTAAGCTTACGGTAAGCGTACGGTAGAAAAAAAAAAAAAAAAAATGAAAATCAGATTTAAGTGTTTAGATATTAGGGGGCTCTAAAAAGAGCCGTTGTGTTTATGAAATGATTTTTTAGTGGTACCTACAAGTAAGTACCGATGCAGAGTCTAAGGTTCAAGAGGAAGACTCTGTTCCCTTCATCATTGAAGTGCACACCATCTCCTCTATAAATGTCTTGCATGTCATAACGCAAGTTGTTGTGGTAAATGGCACCCATACCATAGTCACGGAGGAAAGCAGAAACAGATTTGTTGACGTGCTTTCTTGCTTTGTCATCGCACCGCGTGCCCACCGTGCGTGCACGGCACTAACTGCGTAAAGTGGGCGCGCGGTGCGCGAAGCGCACCGCGTGCTCACTGTGCGCGCACGGTGCGCAAAGCGCACCGTGCGCGCACGGAACGAACTGCGTTAAGTGGGCGCGCACGCCACGAATGGCGTAAAGTAACTTAGCATTTAAAAAAACGTACAAATTCACTGAAAAAACCATAGGTTTCACACACGTTATAGTTAGGAATTAGCATTTAAAAAACCTTGCAAATTCACTGAAAAAACCATAGGTTTCACACATGTTATAGTTAGCGGAAATTTTACTGATAAAAAACCAATGAAATTCCCCCGTTATAGTTAGTGCAGGCAACTATAACTCACGCAACCGCAATCTTCTGCTGATGACATATGTGTCTTTATGAAAAAAAAATATTTGTAATATATGTATAGCTAAAAATGTATGGAAGAAGACATGGGCAAATAAGTGTCTAAATACAGTATTAGCATCAGCAGAGGATTGCGGTCGCGTGAGGTATAGTTGCCTGCACTAACTATAACGGGGGAATTTCATTGGTTTTTTATCAGTAAAATTTCCGCTAACTATAACATGTGTGAAACCTATGGTTTTTTCAGTGAATATATATATATATATATATATATATATATATATATAATTCACTTAAAAAACCTTAATAAACAAAGCACTTCGGGCACCTTTTGCACACGGGGTGTGGAAAGTGTGGATAGTTTTTTTTTTTTTTTATTATTTTTTTTACCGTACGCGTACGGTAAGCGCAATCGGCGTTTTTGCAAAAAAAAAAAAAAATGATTTTTTGGCCTTGGGGGTTCTTTTGGGACACCCTAACAATTGATAGGTGGTTAGAAGCTGTCTAGCATGCCCCTTTTCATGTTATCCGCCTTTGTTTTTCCTCCCCCCGTCAGAGTGCGAGAGAGAAAATGGCGGCCGACACTTCCTGGTTTCGACCGATTCGAATGTTTACTAAGATCTAACAGCCAATCAGAATCGCGCTCGCGCACGGCACCGTACGCGTACGGTAAGCTTACCGTAAGCGCACGGTAAGCGCACCGTAAGCTGCCACAGATATATATATTGATTTAAATGCTATTTCCTCAGGAACTACTGAACAGATTTACACCAGACCTACAAAAGGCACTTCCTTGACCTGTAGACTACCTCTCTGCCAAATTTCAAGTAACTCTGTTCAGCCGTTCGGGCTGTAGCTGTGTCTAAAGGTCCTATGGAAAAATGCATGGGGAAAACGCGTTTTGGGACCCCCCTTTTTTCTCAGCCCCCGCTTGACGAGACTTTCAGGGTAGGAGCGGAGCGTAGCGCCCCATTAGTTTTGAAAATTTCGCGAGGATTCGTCGACCGGCGCCAAAGTTATTCAAAATAGAATGTTGCGGTTTTCCTATGGAAACAGGGTCCTAACTATAACTACCTACTGGCGACCGCCAGTAGGTAATATATATATATATATATATATATATATATATGAGTAGATCCGTAAGCTTGCTGCGAATGTCACTCTACACCGTCACAGCATAAACGGACACGGACCAAAGTTGAGTGCTGGTTATTTTATTTTGTGCCTTTCTGCCGCCATAACGTTTCGGCTCCTCCGAGCCTTGATCACATGACAACATGAACCAGTAAAGAGTTGACTTATAAAGTGACTGTGCAAACATTCGATTGATCATGTGACTGCCTACAGATGGATATAGACATGGATATAGACAACAGACTTGACTGATATAACTGTGCAAAACAACGCATTTAAAAGTGGTAAACGCACGGTAATTAGAATTATAAATAATTTTAAAAACCTATATTGGTAAATACATCAGATAAATAAATATAAATTATTTAAAATCAATGTAAGTGCAAATAGCAAACAGTTATACCAAGAATAAATAAATAAATATTCTTTCATTTGTGCAAAATATCGCTGTTGTATATGCTTAGCGCAACCACCTGAGTATATCATAAAGACATATTGATTTCCACATGCCTACACCCATAGACGTGTGTCAGTTATTCAACAGTTATAATGTAAGGATACGATGCTAAAACAAAGGGACATCTGAAAGATCATGAGATAAAATACTTCATGAGTCTACAATAATACAAGTCTAATGACAAGGTCCAATAGAGAAAATGCATCTGATGTATGGTGAAAGGATATCCCTTCTTGTGTGTGAACTGTAAGGGAACATTTTTACAGAAAACATCACAATAGCCTTCCACTATCATATTCAAATCTAAGTTGACATACGCGGGATGAATCCCTAAGGGTAACGCTATAAGCTAGTCTGCTTAAAATGGAACTAATATCATATGTACAGTCACATGGAAGATTTGTGCAAATGTGCAAAGTGTGATGTGCAAATCTATGAACTACACCTGTGGGCTATAAAAAAGTAAGAATATATGTAAAAGTGATTAAAATAGCGATGTTAATCTTGAAGTCACAGATTGGGGGGAATACTCTAATCAAAATACTGACTGGATCGGGTAAAAGGACATTGCCCTATACATCTGATGACTAAAGTTAAGCAAAATGTAGAAAACATGTAAAAACATGTAAAAAATACGTAGAAAACACGTAAAAACCATATAAAGGACATACGGAGATCAGTATTTCTACTCTAATATCTCTGCCTTGCTAATAAAAGTGGGCAGGTCTCCATAAAAATTATTATATCCAGCAATTCTCAAAATAAGAGAAGACTAAGGGATGTTATCTCAAGGAAAAATACTATATGGTGAGAGCCCTCGCCAATACATAAAATGATATTATGAGTAAATACATGAGAAACTGATGAAAAAGGGCACCGTATGTTCAATGGGTGCTAGTGTGACTTTATGTTTAAACACAGGTAAGTTCGAATGGCACCCTGTATAAGGACTAGCAGCAACACCGGGGGTACATAAAATGTGTGTGTCAGAAAGAATCATGTTATCTTCACCCAAATATTTGGCTGTTTAAAGATGCATACATAAATAAATACATGAATATATATGCGATTTTGAAGGACCGTGAGATACCTCTGGGTCCTGCCAAAAGGTGTGAAAACCTATAGTGAAGATACAGCTGCCTGCCTAATGTTGGATAGTATTTAAGGTAGGCTAGTGTAGAGATCCTCTGTGATATTTAATCCCCCAGGGTGTTTTGAATCAAGTTGTAAGATATATCGTGTTTCAAGTTGGCGGAGTCTATGTTCTCTATCTCCTCCGCGTCTGCTTGCCGTCACTGCGTCAATGACATAAAATTTTAAGCCCTTGTTGTCACTATGGTGATGCTCCTTAAAATGTCTGGCCACTGGATAGGTATTATCTTCGTTTGTTATAGCCCTAAGGTGTTGTAAAATGCGCTTGTGTACGGCAAGTTTTGTGCTGCCAACGTATCTGAGTTGGCAGGGGCATTGTAAAACGTATATGGCGAATTCTGTTTTACATGTTAAAACCTTGTCAATGGGATGTTCTCTGTCACTGAAGCCATCCTTATATGTTTTCGTATTGGAACCATGGATACAAGATTTGCAGGTTTTACATTTAAAAAATCCGCTATTAGTCTGAAGCCATGTGGTTCTTTCAATTGTTTCGGGACTGGTATTGACCAAACGGTCCTTCATGGAGGGGGCCCTACTGAAGGTGATAGAAGCTTTATGTGGAAGAGTAGGGCCGATGATTGGATCACTGAGAATGATGGGCCAATTCCGATTGATGATTCTGTAGAGGTCTGAGTGTTGTCTGTTGTACCCCGTGATAATCCTAAATGGACTGGCTGTTGGTGGTAGCAAAGTATTTGTTATGATGGGTACCGTAGAATCAGAGGTTCTATAAGTATCAAGGAGTTTTTGTCTGTCTACTTGCATACTTTTCATTATGGCACCATTAATGACTCGTGCACTGTAGCCCCTCTCCAAAAATCGGATTTTACTTGCTTGTTGTGCAAGCTCTAGGTCAGATTGGCTGCTACATATTCTCCTTAATCTGAGCATCTCACCGTATGGGATACTGTGAATAAGATGATTGGGGTGTGCACTCCCTGCGTGAAGGATGGTATTACCAGCAGTGTGTTTTCTGTATAGCCAAGTTTGGATTGTGTTGTTGGAAATGAATACCTCAGTGTCCAAAAAAGCTATGCTAGATTGACTCAAGTTGGCAGTGAATTTTAGATTAAATTGATTTACATTAATCATAGCAATGAAATTCTCTGCCTGTTCTTTGCTACCCCTCCAAACCACGAACAAATCATCAATATATCTGTACCAGGCTATGACATTGGTACTGAAAATTGACCTGTGCTGGACCTTGAGGACCAGTTCCTCCCAAGCCCCCATGTGTAAACAGGCATAGCTTGGAGAGAAACTGGCCCCCATGGCAACACCCTGCAGTTGGCAGTACAGAAGATTGTTGTACATGAAAATGTTATTGCATAAACAAAATTCCAGCATCTGCAACAACATAGAGTTGTGTTCTTGATATTGTTCAGGTCTACGTGTGAGGTAATATTTCACTGCCGCTATGCCATCCGTATGTACATTACTGGTAAAGAGTGCAGTCACATCCAGTGCCAACATCCAATCGTCATTCTTCCATGTGATCTGTTGTATTTTGAGCAAAAAGTCACCTGTGTCCTGTATATACGATTCAAGGTTTTTTACGTGACTTTGTAGAAAATAATCTATATACTGTGAAGCCTTTTCCAACAGCCCCCCTCTTGCAGAAATGATGGGTCTGCCGGGGGGTTTCTTTTCATCTTTGTGGACTTTCGGTATAAAGTAGATCAATGGAGTAACTGGATTTTTATTCTTAAGAAATTTCAATTCGTCCTCCGAAATCAATTGTTTATTTCTCCATCTGGTCAGTTTGTGGTAGAAATCTTGTTGTGTTGTTTTCAAAGTTGTAACATTGATACGTTCATAACATTGTCTGTCATTGAGCTGGTAGTAGGCCTCCTTGTCATAATCAGCTCTGGTTAGCAGGACAATGTTGCCCCCTTTGTCACTTCCTCGTATTATGATGTTTTTCTCTTTGCTGAGTTTGGTCACCAACGCTATATATATATATATATATTTACAGTGCAACTTTAGCACCAGAGCGACGGAGCGCTGACAGAGGTCCTGGGCCCTGGAAAAATACAAACATTAGGGAAAGGTCATCTCATTCTGTGATTCAACAACCATTGATCGTCCCATCCAGGATGTACTGTTTTTTTTAATTACACCAAAGTCCAGGTCTAAATCTGTCCCCTGTGGAATGAGCACATTTGCGAAATCTTTAAAAGTGTGCCCAACTCACCTCAAGAAAAACTGCCAACTCAGCAACCCCGAGTGGCTGAAAGACCCTCTGTGATTCATATTGCTGCATCCTAGTTGATCTTTCCATTCAGTTTCCAAGCATGCACTTCCTGCAAAGTCAAACATCTCACTTCCCCATCACAACATGAATGAGCGTCGTCTGCTGCGCAAGACACCATGTTTTCTTTGGCCCCTGGTTCTGACTCTTTTCCGAGCAGGGCATTCCGCTCTGTGGTGAGTGTTTTCCCACATAGTGCAATGAAAGAGAATCCATTCAGTTGGAAAACCCGTGTTCTCAGGTGCAGCATATTTCTGAGTAATACATTGGAAGCCGAAGAAATCTCTAGTGACTATCTCTTGTAAAAGTGTCGTCATTGATGGGAGTCCAACGAAGCCGACATATAAATGACCACTCATTTAGGACTGAACTGAAGACAAACGCTTACGTAGGGCTGGTGCTCCGTTAAGGCCACTGCATTCAGTTGCCTTGTGGCACTACTACAGGAAGTCACAAGAGGGCACCTGAGTCCAACCAATAACCTTTTTGGTAGGGGAGTGGGAGTTCCTAAATAGCAAACTGTTATTTTACCTGGTGCTGCATTTTCATATATCTTGTAGAAAAGCCCTTCATTTTCTGGATAGTGAATTCAACCATCAGTTAGGTATGATTTTGTTACGCTAAGGTGTGTCAGGGGAGAATTGCCAGAGATCCTTAGATAACTTTAGAAAGTGCTGTTCTTTCAAATGGGGGAGGGGTGAGAGGCCTTGAGAAGGCCACAGCTACCACATCAAAGACCTTGTGCATGCCATTGTCATGCACCGGGCAAAAGCTTTTGACACATCTGCCGTAGAGACCACAAATCTATTTACAATTAAACATTTTAGATAACTACACATCGAAGAAAGGTTATTTATGAAAGCATTAGGAAAGCACGTTTCTAGCATTCTGGAGATATAAACGCAGACAGGATACCATGCAGTTTGGAAATATCACAAAACAAACTGACTGGCTAAGATGTGTTCTTATTCCTTTAAGTTGTTTATTTAAATATACTGTGTAAACAGAGGTACTGAAAATGTGCAGATCTTGCCCGCAGGGCTGAGAAGCCCTTTACATTAAAGCATCAGAACTGGCTTCAGTGGGCACAGGTGCCTCGTGGAGAAGCTGAACCCACAATGAACACAGGCCCTGGAAGCTGAGGAGAAGTGGAATCCTGTGTATTCGTGAGTTTCCGGGTCATGATGCCAAGGGGGCAGGGGGCCAGTTTCCGAAGAACCAGCACTTGTTAAAGTTCTTGAACTGTAGATGCCAAGCTCTGGTCTCCTTTGAGGGGTTCACTGCCGCATGGAGTCATAATACGACACATCTTCTTGTAAGCTAACTAGATGGCATCATGTCATGCCTTGTTCCAGTTGTGCTCATTCATTTAACACCCCGATGCATTCTGGGAGCTGTAGGGCTGGTTCACCTGGGTTCAACCAGTTGACTAAGATAGCAGATTACACTGGGTTTTAGAATTTAGACTTTGCTATCCCCGCTGACTAGGAGGGGTGACGTTTACCACTTCTCAAAAGAGCATAGATGCTGCCGCTGCCAGAATTCTTTAGACATTTCATGATTATTCAAATCAAAGCACTCAGTGGGTTTGTCTCTGGTCGCAGCACGTTCATTAATCTGAGAAGACTGTTCCATGTGATGGATCGGGCATCACTGCGGTTCCCTCATGCAGCGCGCTTGAAACTTGACCTAGAGAAGGCGTTCAATATGCTGCCTTTAGTTACTACCTTTGTAAGGTACTAGAAAATATCGGGATTGGTAGGCGTCTCCTAGCATATGCCAAACTATTGTATGCCAGCCCATACTCTTGTGTGCAAATTGGCCACTTAATATGAGCTCCATTCCTGGCTGGTCGTGTCAACCACTAGAGTTGCCTCCTTTCCCCCATACTCTTCGCCATCGCCATGGTACCCTTGGCTCTCCATCTCCGGTCGGAGGGAGTACACTGGGGATCCCGCTGGATGGCACGAACCACGCAGTATCATTATACACCAATGTCCTGCTACTATACCTACAGAGCGTCAGTACCGCACTGAAGCGATATACACGGTCCTCCAGGATTTTGAGAAAGCAGCGGGATTGCGAGAGAACTGGATAAAGTTGTGTGTCTACCCCGAGGTGTCCCACCTCAGGGGTTACGACTCAGCGGTGCTATACAGACCTGGGCCCGGGACACGGTTCATTAGTTAAGCATCAAATTATACCACTCACAGCTAGACCTGTTTGAGGGAGACCTCGGACGGGCGCTCATGGCCGTAAAGTCCCAGACCAAGTTCTGGAAGCATCTTCCTCTAGCTATAGTGGGCAAAATAGACCGCCTTTAAAATGATGGTCCTTCCTCAATTATTGTACTACTTAGTAAATGTACCAGCCTACCCACCCAGGTATTTCTTCCAGGAGCTGGATTTGATGCTTGGGGAGTTTACCTGGGATGACAAGCAGCACCAAATAATCCTAAACAAACTACAACTGCTGGTGGGACGGGGCGGCATAGGAGCCCCCTCCTTTAAACCGTTTTACCTCACAGCCCAACTTAAGTGGGTATCCCGCCGGCTAGCCAGTGGTAATCTCTATAAAACCAACACCAGAGACGGGCCCTTATCCCCGACATCCTCCATCAGCTCCTTCTACACGCTACTAAATTACAACGCTCGTGGTCGCTACATGTCTGGGTAGCTCGTAAGTGCCTAGCCCAGATTTTCCAACTGACGCGCCATGTCTAACCATACGCGCCCAAGATTCCCTCCAGGCCTGCCAAGATTCCCCAGGTCCTTTACTGCTGAAGATGTATCTACCCGGCACGATAGATCCATTGACACAGTAGGCAATCTGTTCCAAGACCACCACTTATCAACCTTTGACCAACTTAGGTAAGATTATGACATCCCTCTAGGTCCATTCCTTTTCCACAGCCAATTGCTGGCTATGTGCCACCTATTATGGCACATGGTAGACAAACAACGCCCCCCATGCTGTCACACAAACCCTATACGCCTAAAGCTCTGGGCGCCAGTGATTTACATGGCTGTACAGGGCCATCAGAGAGCATGCAGGGGTCTCTTTGACATCCCTCAGACAGGCATGGGTGGATGACATTGCACGCCATTTACGCGATTCTGAATGGAACACAGCACTAGAGCCCCACCAGGGCGTGTCCCTTAATGTGAGATTTAAAAACATACAATACACAATACTACAAAGAGCCTATCCACCACCATCCAAGCAGAATCAAATATTCCCCGCGGCCAACCTCACATGCCCTAGATGTCAGCCCAATGCTGACGATCTACAACACATGCTGGGGTCATGTCCCATCCTAGCACACTACTGGCACGCCACACATCATGCTCTCGCCACTGTTACTGAGCTCACTAACCTGAACAAGTGGACAGCAACTGCCCTGGGAATCTACAAACGGCCGCAAAGTCACCAAGTGCAGGAGTGATTCGTGATTATAGCCCTATTGTTAGCCAAACGGACCCTCACACTACACTGGAGAGACAACCAGCCTCCAGCGGTCAAACTATGGCGCAAGGATAGCCTCCGCTGGGGAGAAGCAGGGAGCGTCACCCTACACTATGGGGAATCACGGCGGCGTCTCCGTAAGAGGCCGATAGCAGCGGCCTGGGACACCATATTCACACAGTTTCAAGAACTGGTGCGGGAGCGCAACCCCCCACACTCCCCCAAGAAAGACTAGCAAATGACTGTTGTGTCACCCTGCGCCTGGCCCACTTACACAGGGGGGGACACTGCTACTGGCCATTTCACCCCACCACATACCACTGTTAGCAAACTGAAATGCATGTAGTGGGACCAGAGAGCCGAAAATGCGCCATGGTGGCAACGTCACATATCACCTCTCACCTGTAAATGAATCGCCTGTAGCTATCAGTACTGCTCTTGCTTGTGCTGCTGTTTAGTTGCCCCTCCCCTACAGTTTTTCCTTTTAGAAGTTCACTTCCGTAATAACTTAGCAATATGGCTCCATGTCATAACAGGCTCAGTCTCGACTCATACGGAGAGCACAATACACACTGTGACTCTATGCAAGTACGCACTGTAACTCTATGTGAGTACATACTGTGACTCTATGAGAGTACACACTGTGACTTCATGCGAGTACATGCTGTGACTCTATGCGAGTGCACACTGTGACTCTATGCAAGCATACACACTCTGACTTTATGCGAGTACGCACTGTGACTCTCCGTGAGTACATACTGTGACTCTATGCGAGTGCGCGCTGTGATTCTACATGAGTACATACTGTGACTCTATGCGAGTGCACGTTATGATTCTATGCAAGTACATGCAATGACTCTATGCGAGTACACGCTGTGACTGTATGCGAGAACACGCTGTGACTCTATGCGAGTACATGCTGTGACTCTATGTGAGTACATACTGTGACTCTATGCGAGTGCACGTTATGATTCTATGCGAGTACATGCTGTGACTATGCAAGTACAACGTGTGGCTCTAGGAGAGTACACACTGTGACTCTATGCGAGTACACGCTGTGACCCTATGCAAGTACACGCTGTGACTATGCGAGTAACCGTTGTGATTCTACACTAGTGCACACTGTGACTATGCGAGTACACACTGTGACTCTACATGAGTACATACTGTGACTCTATGCGAGTACACATTATGATTCTATATGAGTACACGTTATGATTCTATGCGAGTACGTGCTGTGACTTTATGCGAGTACACACTGTGACTCTATGCATGTAAACGCTGTGACTATGTGAGTACACGCTGTGACTCTACGCGAGTACATAATGTGACTCTATGCGAGTACACGGTATGATTCTATGCGAGTACACGCTGTGACTATGCGAGTACACGCTGTGACTCTACGCGAGTGCACACTGTGACTCTACGCGAGTGCACACTGTGACTCTATGCGAGTACACGCTGTAACTCTACGCAAGTATACGCTGTGACTCTAGGACCAGTTTCTGGGTTTCACCCCTCTTCAGCCAGGATAGCTTGACTCCAGTGGCGTAGTGAGCACGGGACCCACGTCTGGGCATACCCTTCCCACATAGGGCGAACAGCAAAACAGACAAGATGATGGACGGAATGTTGCACATTGGCAAAACATTCACCCCCAGTCACAGATCTGGGTTTAATCCATCGTTATTTTGCTCACCACGCCACCCCAGTTCCCGTGCTCACTACGCCACTGGAGTCAAGCTATCCTGGCTGAAGAGGGGTGGA
The DNA here is from genome assembly GCF_964204655.1 of Triturus cristatus. NCBI lineage: Eukaryota > Metazoa > Chordata > Amphibia > Caudata > Salamandridae > Triturus > Triturus cristatus. Next base: position 83,481,952 of record NC_140589.1, on the reverse strand, counting down.
ACCCCGAAACCGGTGCTAGAATGCTTGATTCCGGTCCAGGGAAGACATGGCTTGGCAGTTCGGGCTGGACTGTTCCCATGAGGCACAGGGTCAAGACTGATTTGCATATGGCCATGTCTGGGTTGGCGTGGTGAGGAAAATAATGATGGATTAAACCCAGATCTGTGACTGGGGGTGAATTTTTTGCCAATGTGCAACATTCTGTCCATCATCTTGTGTGTTATCCAGCTAAATGTACCTATTTTGTGAAAGTTGTTTTTCGTGTGGATGTAAAAAAAGACAAAATGCAACAAAAACGTCAATAAAAAGAGTTTCCAAAAAAAAAATCAAAACACTCAAAGAGTTGGTCCAAAAAAATCTAAATCCAGTAACTTATTACAACTACCAAGGTGAATTGCCTACCAGCCTCTGGTAGAAAATGAATATCTCTTAAGCCACTAATACACTGCAGGCACTCAGAACCCGACAACATATTTAACATTCAGAGCTCGTGTACATAAGCAAAGCAAAGCAATCACAGCGTCATACCTCTCAAGTACAAGATCAGAGCTTTTAAAACTACATCTAAAACATCCCATCACAATGTAATCCTTTGTCAAAGTCTTAAGTAAACTGAACAAGGATCACTATTTCTCAGTACTCCTCTGTTCCCCCACACCTCCTCCTGTATTTGCTTCAGCATCAAAGATACCATGAAATGTGATTTTAGTGGTGTTTAATTTTCTGGGATGTTCATTAAAATGGTGAAACAAGGGGGACTTGTATAAGAACGTTTTAGAGCACTCAAATGTGCCTTCACTCTGGTTTTAAGGGGACACACCGTTTACTCTACATAATGTTGCAAACAGATGCAGACAATTGTGTAAAACCATTGTGCTATTAAGCACTTGCAAGCAAGCAAAGGCACATACAAATCCTGTTTGCATGCCTTAGCACATTAAAGTCAGAAGTACTGGCTTTGTAAATGATTGTTTCTGTTTGATGTCACGCAGGTGGAGGACACTGTGCTCCTCTGCCCTCTCTAAATGTTCTATTCTTACATTGTTATGTCTCACCTGCATGAGTGCGTGTGCGCTAGTGCAAGCGCTCTTGCTTGCAAGAGATATCGTCTTGAATAAGGGGCATGGAGCCTACCCCTTGCATACCATTCGTACACATCATTGTCACGTTCATTTGCTTCCTTCTAATTGGGTAGCGTCAGCCTTCTTCACTTCCTCTTCTTTCTACAGGAGCACGGACCAAGTACTGATTGCTTGAAACAAATGAATGCCCTTCCACTGCTGGTGCTTGATTCAGGAAATATTTTTTGTTTTTGTTTCTTCCCCCCCCCTCACCCGCCCTCATCCATGTTGCTTCTTTTAAGTCCCCCGCCCCTGTTTCTCCATTTCCTTCCACCCGCTACCATTTTTTTTTACTCTTAAAATTTCCCTCCGTCCAAACTTTTTCTTTGCAGCTGGCCCTCCATCCCTATGCCTGCTTGCCTGTCTTCTTTTTTTTTACCTCCCATTTTCTCCATAGGGCTCTACTGCTCCTTCCTTATACTCTGGCCTGTTTTCTACTTCTATGTGTCCTTTCTATAAAATAAATGATTTGTTGCATACCATACTCCTGATTGGCTCACTGCTTACATATGTTGTTTTAGTGAAAATGGATCTTCAGAAATAGAGATTTTCCAGAAGGGAGTTGCTCGACCCGTCCCTGTAGTGTCCGGATATTTATTTTCGGCCAAAGAACACGCTAGTAATAATAATACTTAGGGGAAGAAAAATTCAACTGAATTTAAAACAGCTACAAAAAAGAATTACAGATGAGTTTACATTTTGTTTAAAAAATGTTTAAGTTATTTGTAAACATTTGAAAATGCATATATCTCGGCAATAAAGTCACAGTGTTAGTGCACACCGGCACCTGGTATTATTTAAAAAAAAAATATATATATAGAACAACATTGACAGAGGGAGCATTGTCTGACCGCATTTGCTGCATGCTAGCTGCAAGCAATGCCAGAATACGAAGTTTCGCACATTGATTTACAGCATGTACAGACACCAGAGCCCCTGCCTCAGGCTTGTGATACCCTGTGGTTTCATTTCATTCCAGGTCAGCATACCACAGGATCGCTGGAAAGAAAAACGGGTTTTAATGAAAAATATCATTTTACCTTCTCAGTGAAACATGTAGATGTGATAACTCTTTCACCATGCTTGGCATGATCATAGTTGACATGTCCAAGATGTGCCTTCACATGTCATGGATGAATCATGTAACAACATTCGTTTCTTTCTAGATGTCAGAAGGAGTAAATCACACAACTCTTCTCTTATTCATTACTCAAGTAACTTAGATAATAGGAGCAAAACTGTATAGGGTGTAAAGAAGGGCCACAGATGTTCTAATATTGCCCATAGGACATGCCATAATCTGTGGATTAAGTAACCACTGTGAATATCACAAGGGTGGCATGTCAGGTTTCACAGCCTGTTGTGCTTTTTCAAATCTTCAAAGGAATCTAATGAAAATGTGTAATTTGCAAATGTATTTCCTGTCTTACAGCTTTGTGACCTTCCGTAATCCCTCCGTCCTGAAGTGTATCGAGTTCCCTCTTTTCCTTCCGCTTCACCCGAAGGAAATTTCTTGCACACCAACTTGTAGTCAGCAATGCCTCACACTACTTTTGTTGCAAATAGAGTGCACATTCCCCCCCCCCCCCCCCACAAAGAACCGTTTTTTAAAGGATTGTTCGCACAAAACACAGACTGCCGGTTTCATTTGTTGCAACTGACAGGGCCTCATTGCAACTGACCTGCAATCGTGGGAGCAAATTGTGAAGTTGTCCTTCTCTTGAGATGGATCTTAGCGACGACATGACATGGTTGGACCAACAGCACCACTTTAACTTCTGGGTCTGCTTTTGGGTGGCCACTACTGACACCCTATGTTCTGCACTTTATTTATTTATTTATTTCATAGATATATATTTAGTGAGGTGCTGTGGCGGGGAACAGCCAACGTATATTTTCATTTTTTTACCTTTTTTATTTTTTTGCAGTTGGCGACATGAAGCAGGAGAAGTTTGTGGAAGAACATAATCAAACTTTGTCAAGAAGTATATCTACTGCTGCATCCATTTGTCTCGCTACGTACACATGTACCCGCAAAATGTGAGATTTTGAAACTGCCATTGCTACAGTGCAAAAGCATGCAACTTTATGAAGTTAGCAACGTTTCCAGTAAAACGTCACAATGTTTTTTACAATGAAGTCACAAATCTTCTCAAATCCCTAAATTAAACTCAGAAAAGCAGTCAAAGGCACTTGTAGAGTAAGATGTGCAAATTGACATCGAAGCCCCCCCCCCAGAGAAGGTGACTAGTGTTTTGTTTGTAGGTGACAAGCTCTGAAGCTGCTTGTGAACGCTGTGCTTGGTGTCATACGAAAACAGATCATTTAAATACAAATAACTGCTACTAGTGTCCAAATGATAACATTAATTTACACAAGCACAACTCAGAAGAAGATACAGGTAGACCCAGATTATCTCTGAACAGAGCAAGGCAAGGGGGCTTGTATTTGGCGATGCCTGGCTTCTGGCGCGTCACTCCTCCGCGTGATGCGTGAAGGAACAAGACGAGCACAAGTCATATAGCAGTCCTGATGCACGTAGGATAATTAATATGATAAGGATTGCAGTAAGGATTGTGATAGATACATGCAGCAACTATCAACTCTCAATAAATCCAGTTGTTTAGCATTGTCATCGCTTGTCCGCCTTACAAGTACTAATGGTGACTCTAAGCTGTACTGGGTTTAAGGCGAGAGATCTTACAGTGGCGACGAGGTAGGCAAAAAACACAGCGTGACAAAGCCCTGGCCCTGCACTACTGACACATCACCATATAGCTCACATCATGGCTCGTCATCATCCAAAGAAGACAAGCCAATCATCACTGCAGTTACTAGTGCTGGAGCAGAGTTTTCATTTAGAAAATTCAGGGGCTTTTGAAGCTCTGGTATGTCTATGCGTTTTATTAAATATTAATAAATAACAAATTAATTATTTGTCTTGTGCAAGTGTGTATTTATTAATCAATTCGTTTGTCTTAACATAAGAGAAAGCTACACAAGGGTTAGCATGCGTGTGCTGTTTTTGTTTCCTAAAAAATAACGTGCAAGTTTTCATGTTTAAATGTTGCTGTGTGCTGTTTATTTTGAGCACAAAACGCTGTCTGAATAAATGCTTTCTTATGTCGCAAAAGCTAGATAAATGCATACACATAAGGGTATTAGTGGGGTTAACACTGTTTAATCATTATGCTGTAGTAACGTTGTTTTTATTTCTTTTAATTGAGATGGTCTATTGTGGCCTATGGAGGCCTAATCCATGATGGCTAATTTTGAGAGCCTGGCCTCGGGTGAATATGTGAAAGACGTGACGAGGGAGACCCCTGCTGGAAATGGTCTTGAGGGTGACTGACCATGGTCCTTCTATGAAACTTTCCATGAGGACAGCAGCAGTTTTGGGTGTTCTCCAAGAAAAGTGAAAGTGTCCTTGGCAATCTCGAAAGACAAAGGAGTCGTAGAGGAAAACTCTGAACTGTGGCTCGATGGCCGAGGAGAAACCGGATTAAATGTGATACATGTTTTATTTTCTTGGTTCCTGTTCCGTAGTCTTCGCTATGTGTATTTTTCCTGAGCGGAGGTTCACAAATGTTGCAATGTTGCATCCTTTCCCTCTCGCTCTGCTCAGTGATTCAGCGTATTCTTGCAAACTTGATGAGTCTTTCCATTGTAATTTTCATTATAAAAACTGTTAGCTTAGGGAGGGATCTTGCCACCCTTTTGCCACTTGCCATTTACCTTTGCTGCGTGAAGCTGCGTTGCTGAGGATTGTGCTGAGGACTTCGTCTTGAGAGACTTTACCGAGAGACTTGTCCTGACCCGTTCTGACACTTAGTTAGAATAGGTAACTATGAGAAATGATTTATTCTGATTGATTTTACCTTGACTAATTTTAGATAAAGCAATATAATTTTAAACATGGTGTTGAATTTTCTTTCTTGTCAATTATTGGGTTTATATTTTTGATCATTATTATATATGTTGTGTAGATTATGTTATTGATTAGGACAGTCACTAAACCAGATCTGATCAACCTGATATTGATGCAGGGTGTTTAGGTGTTTTCTTTCCACAGGTTTATTGCTGGTAGAGTAATTGAGTGCATGTTAGTGAAATGGGCCCTAGCGTATGATGAATGTATGTGTGTGTAACTGTGTGATTACTCTATCCGTGGTAGTGGGCATATTTTAGATACCCTGATCTCTATCAATTTCCTGGTAGCAGAGGATGGTTTTAGATGGTTGTCTTGATCTGATAAGATTGCTTGTACATTGGCTTATTGATTATTGATTTTATTTTGTCAATATTGGTATATGTACTAATATTAGATGTTGAAGTCGTCATGTTGAGTTATATGTAGTGCTTCTGGAACTTGGAAGCTGTTGTAGCAGTTCCGTAGTAGGGCAGAGGGAAGTATAGGCTGCTCTCGGGAAAGACGGGATTGTAAGGAATAACGTGTGACAATTGAAGTTGCGCGTTCACATTGTCTGGGTTCGGAATCAGTGACATCGTCGTATGTTACTATTAGATATATTTCTGGTATGTAAGGAGTGCTCCGGGCCATTCTAGTATCTCGCAATCATCTACTGGAACCCACTCTGGTCAGATGGACCTTTTTACTTGCCCAATAGCGTGGAGGGAAAAACACAATTATCAAGATTACTGTCCACCATTTGCCATAATCAAGAACTCGAGACTTAATCTCTTGGCTCTCTGGTTTTTATTATCAGCATAAAGATTTGCAGATACAAAGTCCTCAATACGAAGCACAACAAGTACATAGGCACTAACACAAATGCTACTCTACGAAGAATCCGCATACGGCTAAAAATAACTAAAAGTACAATCTCTAAAAGCATGAGGTAGAAAACCACCAAGCAAATGTCGATACTAGGGACACTGAACCATACCATCTCTGTCCCTACTCTGCACTAGATGACATCCCTACTTAGCAATCCCTTGAGACCCTCATCGAGTAAAAGGTGTCAGAGTGAAACTTCATAAGAAGTCTTCACTTAGAGAGCTTGATCTAAGTTGCCTCCTCTAGTTCTTCGCCTACCCTTCTCTGCTCTGGGCTGCTCTGATCTGCCTCCACCCTCGGGGCGCTGTCCCTAATACAGAACCCCAAATCTCAGAACACGCCCTCTGCGCCTCCTCTTCTGCGGGGTCGACTTTCAGAAATTTTCCACAGAGCGCTGTCCAGTTCCATCGTCCATCGCTTGGCCTTGAGTCCCAGACGCCATCCGCACTAGGAGTTACGATTGGCACATTCCAATACACTCCCATGTCTGGCTTTTACTACATAAGTCAATTTGTGAACAAAGAGCTTCTCTACTAACGAGCAACTGTCCTTGCACCTGGGGTGAGATCATGCAAAGCAGACATTCTTCACATCTTTTAAGTTGCAATTTACTACAGCCTAAAACCTCTACTGGAATAAATCCTTTTTGGCCTATTGCCCTTGGCTAACATAAGAAAATACCAGGCCTTTCGCCTCAACGATATAAGCGAATTCTGGCCACTACTTCGGTTACACAAGCAGGTTTAAATCACAGTATTGACATTTACGTCTTTCTTTCATGTGTGGTCAAACTAAACAGTCTACAGACACGAATTCTAATCTACACGTTTTAACATCACATTGTTCAAAAAGGACTAAGCTCTATGCATTGCTTCAATATATACATAAGATGCTTGTACATAGCTAACACTTCTATTGAAATCGACATAGGTTATACAGTTCTTAATACATTGCACACAAAATACCTGAGTACACATTTGATTATATGCGGGTGCCAACTAACAGTGAATATAACGCACCCCTACGATTTTCAAACTTTTAAGCGCTACATCAGTTCCCCCCTTTGAATATGAGAGTCTCTTAAGACTCTCATATTGCTGTTCCTGGAGCTTCGCCATCCTTTTCTCGTTTGCCTTAAGAGCCCTTTCAACCTTGCCTCCTTGATACCACTTCCATGCTTTCACGCATCCCCACAAACAAATCACGCAAACTACAGCAATGATAATTGGCTTCAACACTGATCCCAGAAATCCTCTTCCCAGATTCGCAAACCAAGTTCCCACTCTTCCAAATCCTAATCCAATCTTCTCCCACACATTCTCCTCTGTCAAATCCATAATCTCCTTGTGAATAGTCGTGATGTTGTCTATGTACTTCCCTATCTCCTTCGTGTTGTCTGGAATATATGTGCAGCATTCCTGAACCTTCAATAATTTACAGACTCCGCCTTCTTTGGCTAATAACACGTCTAAAGCAAGGCGATTCTGCATAACCATATTCCGTATCGACAACATCTCTCCAGCCACCAACAACAAGGATCTCGCCGTGTTCATAGACAACTCATCAACCACAGTCGCCAACCTCCTGATCTTCTCATCATTCAACACCACACCCATACTAGGTATCATTGCTCCGTATATGTCCCCAATCACTGCACCGGCGTTCGTAGCCCTACGTTTCCTAGACTGTCGCTTCGTCTCTAACAACTCCAAGTCCTCGGTGTGATAGATCTTCGGGAATATAATAGCCAAATAGCATATGCCATACCAATTTGCGGGTAGCCTAACATAAGCATTCTTCCCACATACATAATATACTGTCGGAATTACCTCTACTGGTCCTTGCATAAAATTCTTAGCAGAAGCTTCCACTGTGAAGGTCTGAGAACACGTGCTATGTCCTACTGCGACCTTATCCGTATCGGATTGAGGCCGTCCAATACACAAGTTCCCTCTCTGTACCTCATCTAACGCTATTGGTCCATAACTTCCCTTGGATCTGTGAGCCCTCTCCTCGTCTGTCCAATCTACTGGACTATCTCCGGTGTGTCGTGTCTGGGTCAACTTTCTGTATCTGTCCTCTACCTGATCTATGAATTTCTTCTCTGTCTCAGATAACGCACATGTCAGGTTATTCCTGTGAGCATGCGCCGTATCCAACTTCATAGTCGGTCTAAAATACTTCAGGAGTCTGTCCTCTTTCTTATTAGAATCATATTTGTTCAAATGCTTGATTGCTGGGACCTCAGGAAGTACTGTGTCAAAATTTGAAAAGAAATACTCGAACTGTCTCCTGTCATAAAATAAACTGAGCAATAAACTACAAGAACTTCCATAGGTCAATGGGAGATGATGATACTTGATACCCTCATCCACTGAAGCAGGCAACTGCATGCACACATAGCAATCCTTCACATCCATCGCATCAACATACTCATACAGCAACCTGGCATACGCGTTAAGCTTGAAATCACCCTTGGACAAATCCATGTGGAGTCTGCGATCATCCCTCATCTTCGATGTTTCCTGTTCTCTAATACTGACACCACTCTGCCCTGGGGTAATAGGTGTGGGTGCTCCCTGAACCTTCCCCTCTTGCCTGTGAGCCACCATGTATGAACTTATCACTACCGCAAATATGGTGATTATCACAACTCCTACCAATGTGCCTATTATCAATTTAGCCCTACGGTGTGGGTTTGCAGGATCTGCCATCTTCGGAATATACTCAGTGTCCAATACAGTCTCTGAAAGGGTAAGTCTCTTTCTCATTAGTGTCTCTTTCGTGAACTTAGGCAAACCTCCCTAACTTTTCTTCGTTCTATAACGGAAAAATCCCTAATTTTGTTCTTCTTCCGCTCGGATCTAGGTTATCTTCTTCTCTGCTTGCAACCTTCTCAAATCAATCTAACATAAGCGCTGGTCCCAACAGTTCCAGGACTCCCTGCAATATTTCGAGCTTAAGAATGATCAATTCTTGTGGGTCTGGCACAGTCGTGAACGTCGGGAACTCTAAATTGTCCAAGATCATACCTCGAATGACACTCAGGAATGGCGGACTCGGAATATGAATCGTCAAAATTCCTTCGATCTCCAATCCCGGAACCTTCAGCAACACTTCCACCCTCTGGAGCGGGACACTGTTGACCAATGTCATCGACCTCAACCTTCCCGTGCTCGGTAACCCTGGCATCAGTCACTTGATATGCCCACTCTGGTGAAGCGTACTTCCGACTTGGCACTCGAGTTCTCTTGGACCTTCTCACCCCACCTTGAGGATTCTCCTCGTCTCCTGATTCTTCTTCTGGTTCCTCCGAAACTGGTGCAAGGTCTGTGTCCGGAGCCAACCTCAGGTTTACCCGGTTCTGTCTTGCGGGTCAAACCCTTTCTGCTTCAGTAACACCTCCGGTCTTCCCTTCGATACCCTGTGCACTGACCTCCTCTTCTTCGGCAGAACTTGATTCTGTACTACCCACTGCACCTCTTGCTCTTTCGCCGGTTTCTGGGTCAGTACTTCTTTCACGCTCTTCCCCAATACGATTCAGTGCACCATCAGCCGCTTCAGCAACCCTTACAGCTTGACTGGCCCTCTCAGGAGGCTCTGTCGGCTCACTGGGACCTTTGTTCTCGAGAGGGGCTGTATCTTCCAAGGGTGCTGGAACTCTACGGGTATGAGAAGCATGCACCCAGTTCGGTAAACCTCCACACTTGACGGCTGTGTTCGTGACAAGGATCACTTGGAAAGGGCCGCGCCACCTAGCATCCAAACAACTCTTCCTCACGTGCTTTCGGACTAGGACCCAATCGCCTGGGTCCAAGTCGTGGCACCGGTCACTCGCAGCTGGAACCGTTGCTGTCTGCACCTGCTGAGACACAGAACGGACCACGTCAGCAAGGCCTTTACAATAGTCCAGGATCATATCATCAGTGATATTTATCAGAGCAGTAGCAGGTATTGCAGGCAAACGCATCGCTCTTCCCATGAGGATTTCATGGGGCGACAACCCAGTCCTTCTATCAGGCACACTTCGGAGGCTCATAAGGACCAAAGGTAATGCGTCAGGCCATTTCAGAGACGTAGACGAACACACTTTCGCCATCCGAGCCTTCAGAGTTCCATTCACCTGCTCCACTATCCCTGAAGCTTCCGGTCTATAGCTACAGTGTAATTTCTGATCTATATTCAAAGCAGCACAAAGCAACTTCATAACTTCGCTGTGGAAATGAGTTCCTCTGTCCGATTCAAAGGACGTCGGGAACCCGTACCTTGGAATGAGTTCTCTCAATAATAGTTTCGCTACTGTGAGTGTGTCACATCTGCGTGTAGGGTATGCCTCCACCCACCTGGAAAAGACACATACTAATATGTACCTCAACCCATTACACTTCGGCATTTCGACAAAATCCAACTGCATCCTATTGAAAGGTCCCCCTGACCTCCCTATGTGGCTCAACGTCACAGCAGTTCTTTTCCCTACATTCATCTGTTGACAAGTGACACACCTCTGGCACACAGTTTCAGCCACTGCACGAAACTTCGGGTTGTACCAAGTCTGACGAAACACTCTCATCATGGCATCCCTACCCAGATGTACAGCACCATGTATCAACCTCGCCATGGGATTCAACAAACTTTCCGGCAACACCGCTCGTCCATCATTCGAAACCCATATATCCACATCTCCCTTCTCACATCCAGCTCGTATCCAGCTGTCACGTTCCTGATCCGAGACCCCTTCCTGAAGCTGTTTCAGTTCCTCCCATGAGTCTGCCATAGCTAACATCTCACCATACACCCTCTCCTCCCCAGTTGCCTCCATGTAGGTCTCAGTGAAGTTGCATCCCTGTTCTGCACAAAATCGGGCTACTTCATCAGCATAGTTGTTTCCCAACGAAACAAAATCATTTCCCTTTGTGTGTGCAGCACATTTGACAACAGCAATTTCGTCAGGACCTTGCAATGCTTTTAACAGTTTCCGTACATGTTCACCATTTCTTATAGGAGAACCTGAAGACGTCATAAACCCTCTCTGGGACCATAGCTGTCCGAAGTCATGAACCACACCAAACCCATACTGGCTGTCCGTGTAAATAGTTACGCGGATCTTGTCGGCTGCCAAACAGGCACGAGTCAAGGCAATGAGCTCAGCCACCTGCGCGGAGTGTACTCCTTCTAAACAAGCGGCTTCAACCACACCCGTGATGGTGCATACAGCAAACGCTGCTCTCAATCGACCGACACTGTCTCTTAAACATGAACCGTCCACAAAGAAAATCTCATCTGACACTGGGAGTGGTTCATCGACAATGTCAGGTCTCGGTTTGGTGCATAGTTCCGTAACGTCGAGACAATCATGGTCCTCACAATCTTCATTATCATCTATAATTGGAACAGGTAACAATGTAGCAGGATTTAAAACAGCACACCTCTTCAATGTCACATTATCGGCTGCAAGGATAACTTGCTCATAACGAGTCAGCCTATTATTCGTGAGGTGCTGTGTTTTAGTCCGAGTCATCAACAATTCAACAGAATGTGGCACATGTACAGTAAGAGGATGACCCATCACAATGCTCTCACATCTCTCGATGCTGACACCCGTTGCCGCAACGGATCTGAGACATCCGGGCAACGCAGAAGCTACTGGATCTAAAGTAGCTGAGAAATAGGCAACTGGTCTACGGACACCTCCATGATTCTGGGTTAACACTGCTAATGCGCAACCTTCTCTTTCGCAGCAGAACAATGCAAATGCCTTGTTGTAATCCGGCATTCCCAACGCAGGAGCGCTACATAAGGCTTCTCTCAGCCTCAGAAGTGATTTCAAACAATCGTCGTCCCATGGTACCGGATCACTTACATCCTTTCGCGTCAGCCGCTGTAAAGGCTTCGCTTCAAAGGAAAAGTTTGGGATCCATTGGCGGCAATAACCCACCATTCCCAAAAACATTCTAACTTCCCTCTGCGTCGAGGGAACTGGCATTCTCAGAATCGCGTCAATGCGATCTGGAGACACTTTCCTTTTACCCTTTTCAATTCTGTGCCCCAAATACTGGACCTCAGGTAAACAGTATTGCAGCTTGTTGGGAGACACCTTGTGACCATTCTCTCCCAGAAAATTCAACAACGCAATGGTATCGACCCTGCAAGCGTCTTCTGTCTCTGACGCGACAAGCAGATCGGCAATGTATTGCACCAAAACAGAGTTTTTCGGCAACACAAGGCCTTCAAGATTCTTCTTTAAGAGCTGATTAAAAATTGACGGGCTCTCCGTATACCCCTGTGGGATACGACACCACGTTAATATACGATTCTCTAGCCTAAATGCAAAAAGAAACCTACTCTCTTCATGTAGGGGAATCGAAAAGAATGCCTGACACAAGTCAATCACTGTGAACCATCCAGCTTTGCATGGGATCTGGAACAGTATCACAGATGGATTCGGTACCACTGGACAACATGGAACAACTATATCGTTTATTTTCCGCAGGTCTTGCACTATCCTGAACTTCCCACTTGGTTTCTGCAGTCCCATAATGGGTGAATTACATGGACTACCCATGATCTCCACCAGTGTTCCCTGCCTAATCATAGACTCGATCACAGGTTTAATCTCTGCAATTGTTTCAGGCGACAGTTTATACTGGGGTGTTCTCGGGAATTCCGCGTTCGGCTTAACCTGTATTTTCACTGGTTCCACTCCCCTGACTAAGCCGATCTCCTCTCCGCTTAGATCCCACACATCGGTCGATACAGACTCCCTCAAATCCTGTGGAAGCTCCTCCACTGTCAAAGCCGGGTACATTTCCACGCACACCCGCTGATTTGCAACCTTAAAGGTCGCGTCATCATCTCTTGTCTGTACCTCTACTCCTTTCGGGGTACAGTAGATTGTGCAATTGAGCTTACACAATAAATCTCTTCCCAACAGACAAACAGGACTAGAATCGCACACCACGAACTGATGTCGATCCCTAAAGTTTCCTATCCTGACTGGAATTGGTTCTGTCAAGGGGCTCACTAGCCTCTTGTTCGCCACTCCAACCACTTGTATGCTTTCCCCCGAAAGGGCTACCCCCGGAACTACTGCTGATCTTATAGTTGACCTGGTAGCCCCCGTATCTACCAAAAAGGTAGTAGGGTGTCCATCGAGTTCTGCTTCCACAAAGGGTCCTCTCTGATCTACCTCTAGAATGGCCCTAAGTAGGCAATCATCATCCTGACCTAAACTCAACTGCGCCAGCAAATCTGCATCCCCCTCCTCTCCCACTTCGAACATGGGCATCTGCAAATAAGTCCGGGCTCCCTGCTGTATGTTCTGCATCCTGGGTGGCTGGGGAACCTGCACCTGCGAGACGCCGGTCCCCCCTTGCATCATTCTCGGTACAGTCACCGTCTGTACCTGTTCTGCCCCAGGGACCTGACCCATTCCTCCCTCCATCTGCGGCTGATTATAGGGGTTCAAGGGACACTCGCGCCTCCAATGTCCCACCTGGTGACACTGGTGACAAGCAGTCGTCTTCTTCAAGATCGCTACATCTATGCCTGTCCTAGGGTAAACGGGCCTCGGCCTTCCCTGACCCTGCATATTCTGATTCCCTGTCTGATAGTTTCCCTGTCTCCGCACCACTGGACCCCCATTCGGCGGTCCCTGAGCAGCTTGCATCTGAATGAGCAATAGGTTATCCTTCATCTTCTTGTGCTTGGACTCAATCTCATCCGTGCAGTACCTGGCATACCGCAAGATCTCATCTACGGGCTTATTCTGCCAACAGATCAAATGCTGCTGTATCATGAGACTGACCTCGGGCTTCAAACCCAGCACGAACTTAGACACAAACTGTCCCATGTCCTTCGTTTCCAGCTCATCTAGGCCACTGTACTGCTTAAAAGCCTTCAAAAGTCTCTCATAAAATTCATGTACTGTCTCCTTTGGCTCCTGCACCATCCTATCTATCTTCACCCAATCAATGTCTTGGGGTGAAACCTTCGATTTCAACCAGGTAATTACTTTATCGTACAGCCTCATCACTACGGGCGACGGACCATTTGTAATCATGTTCCTATCAGGCTCATAGTCCGGCCAATCAACAGCAATTTTACATGCGTTCCACAGATCTCCTGGAACCACAATATCGAATAAGGTGTTCAGGTCTATCCACAACACCTTCGAAATCTTAACAAAACGCTCCACTTGCTTGTACCACTCTGCAGGCTTCTCCCTGAGCCGGGGAAAATCATTCGTAAATGATGCCAAATCCCCCCTGCTCCATGGTACATGCACATATCCTCCATTCGCCACTTCCCTAAGGGGAAAGGTCTTCGCTAATAGCAACCCCTCTGCCGGAGTTCCTCCTTCCGCTCCCCTTGAGGTCTTTTTCTTTGACCATTTCTCTTCCCATTTATCAAGCGTCAACCATGGCCGCATAGCTAGGACCAGTTCCCTAGTATGCGACCTCAGTCCAACAACCCTCTTCTCCTCTAACTCCCGTTCAGTATAATGCATCCTATGACTTCCTTGCAACGCTCTAGTCTTGGACAAATCCACACCATATTCCTTCGCCAATCCCCTCAATTTCTCGTGTGCCATTCGTGCTTTCCGCGTCACATCTTTCGCCACGAAAAACAGGTCATCTGGATTGTAGGATACTATCCTCTCAAGAGGTAAACTTCCATATATAATTTCATCTGCCTCTGCCTTAAGCCTTACTACGTCTATCATCCCTGCCTTCAAGGCTCCTTTCAACACCTGACAACTTGCTCCACGTCCCTCATCATATTCACATTCTGGCTCCTTCTCCCTCCTCTCTTCTGGTGTTTCTATGGGAGCAGAATGGCTCTGAAAGCCAACCGGAGTTGTCCCCGCTTGACCCATATTCCAGCTCATTTGCTTCTTTGGCGGTACCCATGACCTTAAATCTGATCTCGACTCCATCAGAGTCCTCGGCCTCACCGGTCTCTCGTCCTCTTCGCCCCTAGATGTGTCTGACACCGCTGCTAATGGTGTACTCCATTGTACAGGGCTTGGAGGTCGGGCCGTTGCCCCTTCCAACCCACTTTCCCCACTTTCTCTCCTCGTTCTTTCTGCCACTCGTTCTGACCTCTCTCTTTCCTCTGATTCCGGACTGTATATCGACACAATCGGTCCAATGGTGACCGGTACCCTCAAGGCATCCGGTAACCTCATCTCTCTTTCAATCCTCCCGCTGGCCTCAGACTGACCCTGTGAACTCGCTGTTTCAAACGAAACCAACCCTTCCACTCGGGTCTCAGGCTGAATTGTTACCCTCCTAGAGTCTCCCCTCTCACCCCACCTATCATCCGCTTCCTCTGGGTTATAAGGAGGTGGTCTCTCGTCTAGCAATCTTTGCAATACCCCATCATCGGAATCACTATCTTCCTCTTGTGCCTTCTCCTGTGCTTTCACATGGCGTATCCCCGTCGAATCTATTATTACGGGATACAGTTTCGCTTCCTCAATTGTCTGCACTCTCCATCTTTTCTCCGCTGCATCCCACTTGGCATCCTGAAATGCCCTAATCGACTTCCTCATCCTCTCCTGACTTCTTCCCTTTTCCTTATCATGCGCTGCTCTTATCCACGCATGTAATGCTTCGAACTGTGCTGGTCTTGGCAAGGGTCTTAAGGACCCCATCACCGTCTTCAGTTGGTACAGCACTGCTAGTCTAAATGAGCCATACCTCGGGAAAGCTAGTTCCCCTTCGCCTTGTGTCATCTTGTGCCAATTCTCGATCCAAACTATAGTATGTAACCCCACATTCTGTGCCATGTAATGTGCCGGGGTATCCTCGGGAGGGGCTTCTTCTCCCCCGCGAACAACCACATGCTTATCGCCTCTACACAACTCTCGCAAAGCACTAAGGCACTTCATGATGAGCAAATTCGATCTCGCGCCCTATTTACTTCTTGTTCTCAAATCCTCCAATAACAGCGCGACTCACACCAACCGGCCTATCACAGCGCGACACTCTCTGACGTCACCTTCCTTCGCTCGCAGCAGTTCCCTTCTCCAAACTCGTTTCACGCTCACCCTCGTCCCATTCATACACTCAAATAACCGATTAAGTTATTTCTCTGGCTGTCCGTCCACAGCCTCTGACTGTTCGTCCACAGTCTCTCGACCTTGTTGACCTCGATTGGCGCCCGTCTGCCCCCGTCCGGCCAGACAGATCGCCTCTGATAGGTTACTAACACTCCGATCTGCACACCACAACCCACGACCAGCGTTAAGTTGCCATACACACACGCATTCGCTCCCCCTATCTCGGTCCAGGTGATCGATGGTACCTCACGATCTCCTTTGGGTGGTCAACAAAATCTCTCTCAGGTGTCTTCTACACCACAATTCCCGGGCTGCGCGCGCTCACAGCCTGATCTCACAATCACACAACATACACAACAACTCCGCAAGACATCACACAACAAATCAACACCGCAATCTACAACATCTCATCATGTTCATACTCACTCCTGGAACTGCTGCTTTCTGCCGCGCTGCTACTCGCCGTCGATGCTCATCTGCTGCCGTCTGCTGCTCGCCATCTGATGATTCAGCATCACTTATCGTCTCTTGGGCCTCAAGGGTCACTTATCCTTATCTAATCTTCCCTCGCTATCAGAAAGAAACCATCCTCGTTTGCTACCAACTGCTCCGGGCCATTCTAGTATCTCGCAATCATCTACTGGAACCCACTCTGGTCAGATGGACCTTTTTACTTGCCCAATAGCGTGGAGGGAAAAGCACAATTATCAAGATTACTGTCCACCATTTGCCATAATCAAGAACTCGAGACTTAATCTCTTGGCTCTCTGGTTTTTATTATCAGCATAAAGATTTGCAGATACAAAGTCCTCAATACGAGGCACAACAAGTACATAGGCACTAACACAAATGCTACTCTACGAAGAATCCGCATACGGCTAAAAATAACTAAAAGTACAATCTCTAAAAGCATGAGGTAGAAAACCACCAAGCAAATGTCGATACTAGGGACACTGAACCATACCATCTCTGTCCCTACTCTGCACTAGATGACATCCCTACTTAGCAATCCCTTGAGACCCTCATCGAGTAAAAGGTGTCAGAGTGAAACTTCATAAGAAGTCTTCACTTAGAGAGCTTGATCTAAGTTGCCTCCTCTAGTTCTTCGCCTACCCTTCTCTGCTCTGGGCTGCTCTGATCTGCCTCCACCCTCGGGGCGCTGTCCCTAATACAGAACCCCAAATCTCAGAACATGCCCTCTGCGCCTCCTCTTCTGCGGGGTCGACTTTCAGAAATTTTCCACAGAGCGCTGTCCAGTTCCATCGTCCATCGCTTGGCCTTGAGTCCCAGACGCCATCCGCACTAGGAGTTACGATTGGCACATTCCAATACACTCCCATGTCTGGCTTTTACCACATAAGTCAATTAGTGAACAAAGAGCTTCTCTACTAACGAGCAACTGTCCTTGCACCTGGGGTGAGATCATGCAAAGCAGACATTCTTCACATCTTTTAAGTTGAAATTTACTACAGCCTAAAACCTCTACTGGAATAAATCCTTTTTGGCCTATTGCCCTTGGCTAACATAAGAAAATACCAGGCCTTTCGCCTCAACGATATATGCGAATTCTGGCCACTACTTCGGTTACACAAACAGGTTTAAATCACAGTATTGACATTTACGTCTTTCTTTCATGTGTGGTCAAACTAAACAGTCTACAGACACGAATTCTAATCTACACGTTTTAACATCACATTGTTCAAAAAGGACTAAGCTCTATGCATTGCTTCAATATATACATAAGATGCTTGTACATAGCTAACACTTCTATTGAAATCGACATAGGTTATACAGTTCTTAATACATTGCACACAAAATACCTGAGTACACATTTGATTATATGCGGGTGCCAACTAACAGTGAATATAACGCACCCCTACGATTTTCAAACTTTTAAGCGCTACATCAGTTGTGTGTATCCTAGTGAAGGTTATCTTTGAAACTCTGGTCTTAAGTCCCAGGGATCTGTAAGGATTTCCGTTAAAGCTTATCGCGGGAGGAGTAATAGGTATTCTCTGAGCTTGTTTGAGGAACTGGGCGAAGTTGCTTAGTTAATGTATGTTATAATTCTGTAGTGGGACAGATTGTGCGCTGCTTCCCGAAAACAGGATTCTGTGTGCATGTACTATATTTTTCTTGCATGAATGTGCGTGAATGTATATACATTTAGGTGATTGTAAGACTCTTTGGACAAGTCCTAGAGGAAACAGTTAATGAATGTATGTTAGTAGGGCAGAGTAGAAGAAGTGCTACTGTGTCAATGAAAGGTTTCTTATGAAAAGACTCTCTTTTACTATTCTGTGGTTAGCGAAGCAGACAATGGAGATGTTTTTATGTTGTAACTAATAGATTTTGTAGAAATCTTGACACGAAGTCTACTGAGAGATTTTGTAAAGGAGGGGTAGACGAGTGACAGAAGACAGAGACAAACTGCAGCGACTGTTGACGTCAGAAAGTCAGCGCTCTGATTGGATAGTGGATCAGAATAGGGTTCGCGCTAGGATTGGAGCGTTGGTGTGAGTCGCGCAGGGATTGGAAGAGCTGTTTAGTGACGTAGACGCTCCAGGATTGGTGCGTTAGTGTGAGTCGCGCTGCTATTGGTTGAGAAGCTCGTATTGTATATTTATAATACGGAGAGAGTAGAGAGTTTTAGTAAGCGCTAAAATGTATTATCAAGAGGAGAAAAAGAAAAAAACGTTCTTTGGGAAAGTTAAAAAGTGGTTTACCAAGGATAAAGAGGTTAAAACGAGAGAGGGTGAGTTGCTACCTCCAGCGAAAACACCTGCATCCTTCATGGTTGCGAAATATGGATTACATACCTGTATATGGTTGCAGAATTGGGTTAGGTATACTAAAGAAGATGGTGTTCTAGCATTTCCAGAACATGGTTCATTTAATTTGGCCGTGTTGAGAAATTTACGGGAAAAGATGGTACGTTTGGACCCGAAGCCGAGACCTACGCAGTTCGAGGCTTTAGTGGAATGGGAAGAGGAAGTTCATGAGCGAGAAAAGCAAAGATCTGGAGGGTATTACAGGAATATGTTTGGGAGGAGACATGATCGTGAAACACATCATGATCGGATGAAAAGATGGCGAGATGTTAATATGTCAGAGGGATTATATCCTATGAGAACAATTGAAGAGGGAGCAGTTGGAGTTAATGAGTATGATGATGAGGTCTTAAATGACATGATTTACAAGAGACCACCTCCATATAGACCAGAACCAGATGAGAGTACACCAGTTGTTTCTCCGATAAGAGATACAGTCTGTATTATTGAGAAAGAAAAAGTGACACCTGAATCAAGAAGTAATAGTTCTTTCAGGGAGAGAGAAAATCGAAGTAGTGAGGAAAATGCCAGAAAATTAGCAAAAACGACAACAGAACTGACTGAGAAAATTAGGGAGTTAACGAAGAATCTGGAAGCTGTTACGGTGCCTGTAACAATAGGTCCAGTTATGCCTGTGTTTGACAAACAGAGAGCAGGTGAGAATGGACTGGTGATTCCATATGTTGGGAATAATTTGGCAAATTCAGTTGGTCCTTCAGGAGATTCAGATAAAAGAGCAGAAAGAAGTGACCTGAGACAAACAAGACATGACACATGTAGTGAACTATTGGATGCTAGTGAACCTGGTTGTTCAGGGATGCCAATTTTAGAACCGCAGAAAAGAGTGGTTCCAGTGAGAAAAACTGCTGAAATAACAGTTGATGATTTGAATGATTGGATGAAGGTTCTTCAGAAAAAGGATAAGGATTCACAAGTTATTGATGTGGCTAGGTTACGTATAGAATTAGAAGAGCTTGTGACAGGAACAGTTCCAGTAGAAATACTGAAGAGTCATCATGATGGTGAGCTGTTGTTTATGTGCAAAAGTATTACCTGGAGAGCAAGGAATACACATGACAGGCTAAGAGCAATAGCAAATGAGCAGGGAGTTGACATTGATAAAGTGAAAGCTTTACAGAGAACTTACAGGATGGATTTTACAGAGAAGGACATTGAAAATTTGAATGTTTCTGGTAGAACAGGACAGATTAAAGAAATGGTGGCATTACTGCGAAGATGGGGTGATGTTGAAAAGTGGAAGGATAGGTGGTATAAGAAAAGAGAGGAATCTGTAGATAGAACAACTTATTCAGCATTTCCAGTGAGAGAAAAGGAGAAACCAGTGGATAATTATCCTATGAGAGAAATACCTGGAGGAGGATATGTACATGTTCCATGGACCAGACAGGATATTTTATCAATTACGAATGATTTCCCTCGATTGAGAGAAAAGCCCGTCGAGTGGTATAGGCAGGTAGATAGGTTTGTGAAATTGTCAAAAGTGCTGTGGGTTGACCTGAATAGTCTGTTTGATATAATTGTTCCAGCAGACTTGTGGACTGAGTGTAAAATAGTTGTGAGTTGGCCTACTGAGGAGTATCCAAGAGATCCAAGAACAGGGGCACCAGATCCAGAAGTAATGAGGAAGTATGATCAGGTGATGGTATACCTGAAGAGTAAAGTTCCTCCAAAAGAGACAGACTGGGTTAAGATAGATCGAACACAACAGGAAGCAAAAGAATCAGTTCATGCTTTTTACGAGAGGCTGATACTGGCTTTTAAACAATTCAGTGGAGACGAACACCTGGGTGACAAAGACTTGAGTCACTTTGTATACAGATTTGTATATGGCCTAAGACCTGAAATTGGTGAGAGAATTCGTGAACACACAGTGGATTGGCAGAGTAAAAAAGTAGATGAGATTCTGAGACATGCAAAATATTTCAGTGATGAAATTGAAGCAAAACAAAGAAAGCTGAAAGAGAAAGCAATGTGGGCACAAGTGAAAGTTGCAGAAAGACAGGAAGCACAGTTAGTGGAACAGGCGAATAATCCAGGAAATAATGCAGGAAATAGACTCAGATATGCAGGAAAAGGGAAAGGAAGTCTTGAGGAAGCAAAGAAAAAGTTCCCTTGTCACAACTGTGGCCAGCTGGGACATTGGAGATCTGAATGTCCTAATCCACCATTAGTGAGTAATGAGAATAAACCTTTAAATCAACAGGTGCAGAACCAGAATGAAGGGAATAATCAACAGCAACAACAGAAAGTTGTGAGACAGCAGAGTCAAGAGCCAAAACCGCCCTTGCCGCAGAATAGAGGGGTACAAAAATATAATCAGGACTCAGGATTCTACAATGATGAGCAGGTAAACAAACCAAGACGTTCTAACAAAGTACAGCAGTACTTGTTAAAGAGTGAAGGGAGTGAGTCTGAGGGTGATTATTGACGGTGCCGAGGAGAGGAAGAAGAGTGCATACTTGGTGCAACTCTAGAAATAGACCAGGCAGGACCATTTGTGGATGGGAAAATAAATGAGGAGAGTGTTACTTTTTTGGTAGACACAGGTGCGACAAGATCAACTGTCAGGTCAACAGATGTTAGAAATCTTCCTCTCTCGGATGAAGCAATCCAAGTAGTTGGTGTAGCCAATACACAAATCAGAACACGTCTTACTGAACCAGTAAGAGTACAGATAGGGAAATTTTCAGACATGCACAGATTTATTGTCTGTGACACGAGTCCAGTGAACCTGTTAGGTAGGGACTTATTGTGTAAGATGAATTGCACAATTTTTTGTACACCAGATGGAATAGCTTTTGAGACACCAGATGATGATGTTTTCTACCGAATGACTCTAGAAAATAGAGAAAGTGAGTTAATTGGTGCATTTGCTGTGTTTAATCCGGAGGATTTGCCTCAAGAGCTGAGAGACACAGTGAAAAGAGCAGTTTGGGATTTTACAGGAGAGGATGTAGGATTGATGAATAATGTAGATCCAGTGAAAATTGCAGTGAAAGAGGGAATTACATATCCTAACATTCCTCAATACAAAATGACACCAGAAATAATTGAAGGGATAACTCCTATAATTGAGAAAATGATTCAGCAGGGAGTTCTGAGAGAACTACTGAGTAGTCCGTGTAATTCACCGATAATGGGACTGAAAAAGCCTAATGGGAAATTTAGGATCGTACAGGATCTGAGAAAAGTTAATCAAATTGTGGTGGCATGTTGTCCTATTGTGCCAAATCCATCAGTGATTCTGTATCAAATTCCACATGATGCTGAGTGGTATACAGTGATTGATTTGTGTCATGCGTTCTTTTCAATTCCATTGCATCATGACAGCCAGCCGATTTTTGCATTTAGGTTTGGCCAGCGTATCTTAGCATGGTGTCGAATCCCACAGGGGTATACAGAAAGTCCTTCGATATTCAATCAGTTATTGAAGAAATCGTTGGAAAGTTTGATCATGCCCGAAAACTCAGTGTTAGTACAGTACATTGATGACCTACTGGTGGCATCAAAGACACGTGAAGCTTGTGAAGTGGATACCATAGCTTTACTGAATCATCTGGCAGATGGAGGGTTAAAGGTATCTCCAGCCAAATTGCAATTTTGCAAGAAAGAGGTTCATTATCTTGGACACAATATTGAAAAAGGTCTGAGAAAAGTGACTACTGACAGGATCAGAATAATCAGAGAAATGAAAGCTCCAAAGACCCAGAGAGAAGTGAGAATGTTCCTGGGTATGGTGGGATATTGTCGTCAGTGGATAATTAATTTTTCCCTGATAGCAAAGCCACTGATTAAACTGACAAAAAGTGAAATGACAGATCCATTAGATCTGGATGCAGAACAAATGGCAGCATTTGAAGAGCTCAAAAGTAAAATGTGTGAGGCTCCAGCTTTGGGTATGCCTGACTATGAAAAAGAATTCGAGCTGTACTGCAGTGAGAGAAATGGATGTGCACTTTCAGTGTTAATCCAGAAACATGGACAATTGAGAAGGTCTATTGCGTACTTTTCATCAACACTTGACTCTGTAGCTGTGGGTTTACCAGGTTGTCTGAAATCTGTGGCTGCAACATGCAGGAGTCTGGAACAGAGTGAGGGAATCATAATGGGATATCCTGTAAGGGTATTCGTACCTCACAATGTGGCAATTCTTTTGACAAGAAGCAGAACTCAGTACATGTCACATAGTCGGTTGACTAAGTATGAAAAAGTGATACTGGGTGCATCAAATGTGACTCTCGAGAGATGTGTGAATGTGAATCCAGCGACACTCTTGCCGGATATTGAAAATGTGGGTATAAAGATGGAAGATGATCATGATTGTTTGGATGTGCTTGAGTACTGTACAAAACCGAAACCAGATATAAGGGATATTCCCTTACCTGAAAATGACCATGTGTTGTTTGTGGATGGATCATGCTTGAGGAATGATGATGGTGTGCTATGTGCAGCATATGCGGTGTGCAAAGTTTCAGAGGTCATGGAAGCATCACCATTGAAAGGAGTGAAATCTGCACAAGTTGCTGAATTAATAGCATTGACAAAAGCTTGTGAGATTGGGAAAGATTTGAGGACGACTGTGTTGACTGATAGTCAGTATGGATTTGGAGTGGTGCATGATTTTGGCCAACTTTGGCTACAAAGAGGTTTCTTGACATCGAGTGGAACTCCAATAAAGAATGCTGAAATGATTGGTAAATTGCTTGAGGCGATACAGCTGCCTAAAGAGTTAGCAGTTGTAAAATGTGCTGCCCATGGTCAGGGGGAGGATTTTATAACGATTGGAAATAGGTATGCTAATGATGTTGCACAGTATTGTGCTAAGACCAATCAGTCCATTAACAGGGAAAGAGAGAGGGAAATGTCTTTTCTTTCTGTGATGTTTACTAATGTCCTAGAAACCTGGGATGAAGTGAAACAGTTACAAGATGAGGCAGGAGATGAAGAGAAACAAGATTGGATTAAGGCAGGATGTGCTCCAAGAGAAACAGACCATGTTTGGGTCTACAGAGATGGCAGACCAGTGATGCCTAACTCTATCTTGTCGTCAATGGCAAGGATGTATCATGGCCAGGGACATTTGGGGAGAGACGCGATGGTTAGGTCGTTTAAACAGACCTGGTACAATGCAAAGTTCAGGACAATTGCAGAGAGCATCTGTCAGAGGTGTTTAGTTTGTCAGCAATTTAACACTGGGAAAAAGACAGTGGTGAGTCTGGGAACAATAGGCAGAGAAGGAGGTCCTTTTACAAGAATGCAGATTGATTTCATTGAGATGCCCCAAGTGAACAGACTGAGGTATGTTCTAGTGGTAGTCTGTTTGTTTTCAAGGTGGGTGGAAGCTTACCCGACTAGAAGAAATGATGGATTAACAGTGGCAAAGTTACTGTTGAGGGAGTTGATTCCTAGGTACGGGTTTCCAGTTACAGTTGAGTCTGATAGAGGTAGACACTTTCAGAATGAGCTCATGGGTTTGATTTGTGAAGCATTGAAAATACAGCAGAAGCTACATTGTGCATACCGACCAGAGGCTTCTGGTGTGGTTGAGCAGATTAATGGCACAATCAAGAATAGGATTGGAAAGATGTGCTTAGCCACTGGCATGAAATGGCCGGATGTTTTGCCTTTAGTTCTGATGACAATGAGATCTACTCCAGATAGAACTACTGGTTTGAGCCCGCATGAAATAATCATGGGACGTGCTATGCGCCATGCATTCGTGCCTGTCAATAAGTTGGTGACAATAACTGATGACATGATTTTGGATTACTGTAAAGGCCTGGCTGACGCAGTTCATTCTGTGTTTCACCAGGTTGGAGAAGAAGCTACCACACTTGAGAAGAAGCAAGCCCATGATCTGAGTCCAGGAGACTGGGTGAGGATTAAGGTACACAGAAGAAGAAATTGCTTGATTCCAAGGTGGGGAAGGCCGAGACAAGTTATTCTGACTACGACGACTGCAGTAAAGTGTGCTGGAGTGAAGCACTGGGTACATGCAAGTCATACTCTGAGAGTTCCAAACCCAAAAGAAGGGACTGGTAAAGAGTATTTTGAAGAGTCAGATTCCAGTGATGATGAAGATACTGAAGATACGGAATCAGTGAGAAAAGAAGCAGAGAGAGCTTCAAGAGAATCACTGCAAGTATCAGAAAGAAGATCAGATTCTGTAAGAGAGCCTGAAGTTTCAAACAGCAGTGAAGGGAAAAGAAAAGAAAAAAGAAATCATACAGAGACAACTCCTGAATCAGAAGAGGAGGAGATTGAAGAACCACTTGAGATTATACTTGAAGAAGTAGGGTCAGAAGAAGATAGAGAGGGACAGATTGCGGAAGACCCCCGAGGAGGTGTAGGGAACATTCATGAGGAGCTAGGTGAAGGGACAAGTAGACAGCAAGAAGATTGCGTGTCGGAGACCCGAGGAGGGACAGGAGTAGGGAAGTCTCAAACAGTGGTGAAAAAATCTGTGGAGAAGAAGAAAACTGCTGGAAAACGGAAACAAGAGGCACTTGAAACAGATGATGAGGATGAACAAACAGAGGGTCGAGTTCTGAGAAAGAGAACTTGGATTGGAGAAAGGAGTAATAAAGAAACAAAGCCGAAAAAGGTGTTAAGAGGAGATCGTTGGCCTAACAACAGAGTTAAGAGGCTGAGATACAGAGTAATAAGAGCAAATTCATCGAAAGCTGAACAAGTGAATGAAGTTTCGAGTCAAAGTTCAAAAGCTGAAGGAGAAGAATCAAAGGAATCAAACGAACCAGTGGAAATAAAAAGAGTAAGAAGACCCAACCAAAAGTACAGATCACCGGAATGGTCTTATGTGACACTGTCTGAAGGAGGAGAAGAAGAAACAGTGACTCGAGATAATCCGGAAGTGGTCTTGAGAGAAGTGGTTGAGGAAGATACTGGTGAAATTCTGAAAGTACTCTTGACTGACATTGGAGAAGAGTCGAGTACTGAGGATCTTGACGTTGGAGATCTGATACAATTTGATGTTGAAGAAATTGAAGTGAAGAATGACAAATATCCAAACTGAGTGAAAGAAGGATTCACTTGGATCAAGTGAACGAAGAGATCATTTGGATAAACTGAAAGCTGAAGAGTTGTTGAAAAATTGAAGAACTTCAAACAGTAGTGGAGTAGTAGAGGCTAAACTAAAATGGCTAACATAGAGGATAATAGAAATAGATGTGCCTTCTTTAAGAGGTGGTGTAGAATGTGCTGCTGTTGTACTGGATTATTAATGCTTCTATGGGGTGTTTTAATTTTATTAGTTACTTTTAGAGTAGAGTTTGGAATGAATATAGAAAATGTGACAAATGTAGAGAAGAATTCACAAGAAGTAGTTCCAATTAGAAGTAGTAGTTACATACACAAAGATAGGTCAATTAATAATTTTTCTAGTAATGTTTTTTCTAAACTGTTATATGAATATGTGAAGACAATGGAAGTAAGGGATTGCTACGTCTGTATGCAATTACCTGCATCCGTTTCAGAGGGTGTTACTTATCACCATTTACCAGCTACATATGGTATTTCTTGTAGTATTTTAAGTAGTGTTTTTTATTTGTTAGGGAAAGTAGATTATAAGATGTCTAACAGAGATAGTATTTTTGGGCACTTGCCAATGAACAAAGAGCTGAATCCAGCTAAAGAAGCTAACACTTTTGGTGAGATTTTTATTGAAGAAAAAGGATTAACATTAGATTACATTTTTAAGAATAATTTAACTTGCAGTTTGAAAGAAGAGGAGAGAGCTTTCCTGGATATGGTAGAAGAAAGGAGAGTGAACATGCATGAGAAAGGGAGAAAATATGAAGAGAGTGAAACAATTTGGGACATTGAGATGGGAAAAGAGTTGAAGAATGGGGCTAGTCCAACTTTAGCTCTAGATGCGCCGCAGAAAGGTAAACTTTGCATTACCAGAAGGAAATCCCAATATGATACATATTTTGTGGGAACTAGTGAGTGCCATGATACATACTTCATTGCGACAGGTTGGGGTTTCAGAGGTGGAGAAGATACGATTTTTCCAGGAGTGTACTATGTTTGTGGGAACAAGGCTTATTACAAGTTGCCTGACCATTGGTATGGCACGTGTTATGTGGGCCTGGTTTTTCCTAAGATTTTTCATACAGATAAAATAAGAGATGTAGAAG
This sequence comes from Triturus cristatus, assembly GCF_964204655.1. Lineage (NCBI taxonomy): Eukaryota > Metazoa > Chordata > Amphibia > Caudata > Salamandridae > Triturus > Triturus cristatus. The sequence continues at coordinate 83,454,962 of NC_140589.1, read as the reverse complement.
ATATTAACTTATTAACACGTTTTAAGAGAGAAACTTGGTCTGAAATTGTGGGTGATATTTTTGGGGTTTTGATTCCAGCAGTGGGAATTTCTTTAAATGCTTATGGAATTCGGAAACTGTCCACAGTGGTTGATCGCTTATCGACAAATACCGCAGGAGGGTTTCTTTTGGTGAATACGGAATTAAGTGCCGTACGTGCCATGTCTATGCAAAATCGACTTGCCCTTGATATTCTATTGGCCAAGGAGGGTGGAGTCTGTGGAATATTGAAAGTTCAACATTGTTGCACTTACATTCCTGACGAAAGTAAAGACCTGAAGGTCTATATCAAAAATATTACTGATTTGCATGAAGAATTAGTACCACTTGAAGCTGGGAGTTTGTGGACTAAAATAGCTAATAAAATGATAGCTGTTAAGGATTTTATTACAAAAATAGGTAGTACAATTATAGGTAGAATATTGTTTCCCTTGTCTTGTATAATTGTGGCTTTATTAATAATAAGATTGGTGTGTGTGTGTTGTAAAAACAGGGGAGGGAAAAAGAAATTGAATAAGGAAAAGAAAAATAAGAAGTTGAAAAGAGAACCTCAAGAAATTGAACTAGAAGAATTGAGGGAGAGTGTTTACTTAGAGACAAAGAGAGATGATGAAAGAGTGACTGGTGTTTAATGTTGTGTAAGGGGAAAAGACATTTCTGATTTCTCCTAAAATGGGACTAAAATTTTCACTAATTTTTTTTTTGGGTTTATTTGGTGATAAAATCACCAAAGGGGGGATTGCTGGAGCAGAGTTTTCATTTAGAAAATTCAGGGGCTTTTGAAGCTCTGGTATGTCTATGCGTTTTATTAAATATTAATAAATAACAAATTAATTATTTGTCTTGTGCAAGTGTGTATTTATTAATCAATTCGTTTGTCTTAACATAAGAGAAAGCTACACAAGGGTTAGCATGCGTGTGCTGTTTTTGTTTCCTAAAAAATAACGTGCAAGTTTTCATGTTTAAATGTTGCTGTGTGCTGTTTATTTTGAGCACAAAACGCTGTCTGAATAAATGCTTTCTTATGTCGCAAAAGCTAGATAAATGCATACACATAAGGGTATTAGTGGGGTTAACACTGTTTAATCATTATGCTGTAGTAACATTGTTTTTATTTCTTTTAATTGAGATGGTCTATTGTGGCCTATGGAGGCCTAATCCATGATGGCTAATTTTGAGAGCCTGGCCTCGGGTGAATATGTGAAAGACGTGACGAGGGAGACCCCTGCTGGAAATGGTCTTGAGGGTGACTGACCATGGTCCTTCTATGAAACTTTCCATGAGGACAGCAGCAGTTTTGGGTGTTCTCCAAGAAAAGTGAAAGTGTCCTTGGCAATCTCGAAAGACAAAGGAGTCGTAGAGGAAAACTCTGAACTGTGGCTCGATGGCCGAGGAGAAACCGGATTAAATGTGATACATGTTTTATTTTCTTGGTTCCTGTTCCGTAGTCTTCGCTATGTGTATTTTTCCTGAGCGGAGGTTCACAAATGTTGCAATGTTGCATCCTTTCCCTCTCGCTCTGCTCAGTGATTCAGCGTATTCTTGCAAACTTGATGAGTCTTTCCATTGTAATTTTCATTATAAAAACTGTTAGCTTAGGGAGGGATCTTGCCACCCTTTTGCCACTTGCCATTTACCTTTGCTGCGTGAAGCTGCGTTGCTGAGGATTGTGCTGAGGACTTCGTCTTGAGAGACTTTACCGAGAGACTTGTCCTGACCCGTTCTGACACTTAGTTAGAATAGGTAACTATGAGAAATGATTTATTCTGATTGATTTTACCTTGACTAATTTTAGATAAAGCAATATAATTTTAAACATGGTGTTGAATTTTCTTTCTTGTCAATTATTGGGTTTATATTTTTGATCATTATTATATATGTTGTGTAGATTATGTTATTGATTAGGACAGTCACTAAACCAGATCTGATCGACCTGATATTGATGCAGGGTGTTTAGGTGTTTTCTTTCCACAGGTTTATTGCTGGTAGAGTAATTGAGTGCATGTTAGTGAAATGGGCCCTAGCGTATGATGAATGTATGTGTGTGTAACTGTGTGATTACTCTATCCGTGGTAGTGGGCATATTTTAGATACCCTGATCTCTATCACTAGCACATCACATTGTGCACCTGTACAATCAGGTGAATCTTCTACCATCACCATTCCCTGGGAATGCCAGAGCCCTTTAGTCTAACTGACACAATAATCTTGGCTTCAGTGGTGTTGATGGAATGAAAACAGCTGATGCACTGTGTGGGCCAGTCTGAAAAATAGCTTGATGAAATATATTTAGCCAAGGAGAAATCTTGATTCTGAACACTATCTGCTTCATTTGACGCCGTGCAGAAGCAGGGTTAGACAATTGGTTGTTTTGTCACAAGTTGGAAGGGGCATGTGCAGCACTGTGAGTTAGTCAGATCTCACATCACTACTGGCTGTGAATAGGCTGGTTTCAGGCAAAAGCTGCTACAGAACCATAGGAAGCTTGAAGACATCCTTCTCATTGCACGTAAATCCTAAACTATGGCATATGAAGCGGGAGTCATATGAGCAGGCACAAAAAAATACCCAGAAGCGGAAGAAAATGTACTTTTCATCGAAGGGCTGCACATTCCTGATGTCCACTCTCAACTGCTGTTCTGGTGTTGTGGCACTCTTGTGACAAAATATGATACTGTCAGACTGTTTGCAGGAGTGATGGGATGCACAAGGTAAAGGATTCAGTCATGGCCACATCCACATCACAAGCGCACAACAAAATTAAACTGAGCGATCACCCTCGGCAGCGCGGAATAGACCTGCATCAACCTCAACAGACTCTGGAAACTCAAGCAGGGACAATGTCTTCCAAAGAAGAGGTACTGTCACGATGAAAGACGATGAAGAGCTGGCAGAGCTCATCTTCCACCCTGATGTGATCAGAACCACTGCTTATGCCTGTGTTGCAGGGATTCTGCACAGATACAGAACTATGCGCAGGAAACCAGGACCTCAGTGTGTAGTGGTGTACCAAAATACCCACCTCGGTGCCCAGATCCCCTATCCGACTAGCTATAGTGTCTCATTCGTTCTCCGTGCTACAGCGAAGCTACCAATGATTAGACATCCTAGAACAGGCTACTCCGTCCCTATCAGGATACATGGGAACAAGAACACTCTTTCGTTCAACCTCTCGTACTTGTCCACAACATGAGTAAATAGAGTCGAAGTACAGTTTAAAATGTTTATTTTAACTAACGAGCTCTATAATGCAGTACACGAGCCAATACTAGCTGCAAAATGCATAAGATCAAACAAATCAGCATAGTTACAATTCCATACAGAACAAAAGGGGAAATCATATTATAATGATGGGGGAAACAGGACTATAGTGCCTTGTCACACTCCCCTTTCTAGAAGCTAGTTCATTATAATTATAGAAGACCTCCAGGCTTTGTCAGGGGGACGTTATAATAAAAGTGAGAGAGACCCCTTTGACCAACCAGGGGAATAGGGTACTACTGACTAGTAGAAATGAAATTCCCGTGGTACAACTTTATCTAACAATAAATATTGTTGGGAAACCAAATTATTATATCCAAATACACAGAATTAAGCCCATGTGCTAGGATATGACTAATTCATGCAAATCATGCCATTATACAATTCAGTAAAAAACAAAATATTTTATTAAAATCCAGTTAAAAACAGACAAAGACAATTTATGATCCTGTCACAAATGTATCTAAGACAAACACATGTCATATATGCTAAAAACAAGTTCCTCTAAATTCTGGGGCACAACTATTACCCCTTATTCAAGTGCAATTTTAGACCCTACAGAACACAATCGATACGTTAAACAACTAACAATACCACAAATTTATAACAGAGAGACAGAAACCGACAATATAATTTGTCATTGGGGTAACACATCCGTTAATAAATTTCAAAAGGCTTTTCATACACACAAACTGAAACTATAGTGTTTACAAGAAAAGCTGTTCCCACAGATTGTGTTATAGTGCTGCGTCGACGCGTTTCGATGGTTTGAATTAATTGTCCATCTTTTTCAAGACAAAATGTATTTCATCGTCTCTCTTTTTTAGTAGGCACTGGTTGGTTGCCGTTGTGTAAAACTCCTGTTGGCAAATATATCAATGTTTACAAGTTTGTATTGATATCAACAACTACTTTTTTACATTACACATTCATTGTGTGTTATTAAAAGTCTTATGTTAAAACATATTAGTACATATACATATGACCATGTTCTAAATTAACTTCATCTTTGAGTTGAATAATTCAATATTAGCTAGGACAATGCCAATCGTATTACCATGGAGATGATATTTACATACATATCAACATTAGGCTTCTTATATCCTATCAAATGGGCTACTCATACTAGAATATCCTAAGTTATTCAACGTATTGGGTTAGATAAATACCTTATACCATAACTCCTTATCCTCGGATTCGTCTATTGATTAATTGTTTTCTATAAATTTTCGTACAGCCATCTGAAAATGTAATAATATAAATCAGGCTAATGCCTTATAATAAGATTCAAGCCATTTATTGTTTTGATGTTTATACCGATTATTTTGTTCTAAGAACCGCCTCATATCATAAAATAGGGTAAATCTACTGCCTTTAACACTTGAAAACCCCTTATAATAAAGGCAAGAGATATCCCTCCTTAATTTTAAGCACCAGGTCAACAGATTATCAAATTGTAGTATTGGTGCTGTGCAGAGTCGCATCTAATCACCTTTTTCAGCGCTGGAAATAGTGATCCAAGACACTTGTCCTTCGTCTTGTCGGTGTAAAGCAGATTATTTCTTGCTTATTAACCCGTCCTCAACTCGTCTTTAAATAATTTTTACCTAAAAATAAACCATTCAAGTAAAGCTAAGTATTGTTTTTTTTGTCACTGCATATTATTCTCAAACATCCAAATTAAAACGCCTACCGTCTTGTTAGTAGGAGACCGCTTGGCATATTTATGTGGAGTTGCAGTATAAAGCGGATCGTTGCCTAGTTACAGTGTTTTCTTCTTTGGTTGGCCACAACAGTGCCTGTAAAATACACAGAATACCGTGGAAGAAATAAGTTGGAATGCCGTAACCTATAGTTACTTTAGTAAACGGCAAAAGAAGGTTCTAACTACAATTTTAACCTAATAATACAGTAAAACATGACCCCTTAACCTCACCGTCTCGGTAGTCCTGTGGTGTTTCCAAAGGGTTCCTCTTGTCCTCGAAACTAGCCGCATTAAGCGAATCCTTAACTAACCCTGTTTAAATACCCAAGGAAGCATGCTCCAATTGGTCCATTAAAGAATTACAAACAGGTGTGCTTTCGTGTTTCCCGCGTTTTAGCTTTAAGGAAAAGAAGGGGTTTTTTTTGTGAACGTTTGGATAATGTCAATGCTGCCTACGGTAACCCGGACGTACAAGTTCCGGAAGTAATGTGTAACAAAACATCCGATTCAGGACGGACCAGGTCGGCAGAAGTGGACAACATGTGCATACTGCCTGGAATAACCCGGATGTGCTTGTTATCACAATTTCATAAACTTGATGGATTCGCTGACTAAACACAGATAATACCGCTGTTACTATTAATCCCATGCGGGCACATACACACACATTTAGAAATGCTATTTTATTCTATTGTGCACGATTATACCTACGCGTACTGCCTATGGTAACCCGGATACGCTAGTTATCATAATCTCGTAACTTTATTGATCCAGTAGGCAAAAAACAGACAAAATCATTGTTGCTGCTAAAACCATACGAATGCCTACAACTATCATTGTTTACTATTTTATTGTATTATACCGGTTTTTACCAAATACAAATTTCTAGGGATATAAAGAGATTAGCCACCTTTATAATAATAGTTTAGCCCGCTAAATAGTGTCAAATTTCAATGTTGAGTTTATATATTGCAAAATGGTGCAAATTCTCATTAATTATTTCAATTGTGTTTCAGGATGAGGTATTATTATTTGCCCACAAACTAAGAATTTTATTTACTGTTTTTATTTGTATTTTCATTTATATTTTGTGGGTCTACATTCAGAAAACTGTCCTACACATTACACTATATTTCATAAATTTGCTACCAGTTTCATCCAGTCCTCCCTAGTGTTCATGCCTTTGTCTATGGTATCTAAGTGACACATAAACCACTGTTCTCGCTTTTTTCTAATTGCATTAATATTACCACCTCTTCGATTTATAGTTATTTTCTCCAATATAAACCACTGAAACTCATTGTATTGATGGTTAGCTTTGGCATAGTGGTCTGTAAGGGGTGCATTTTCTTTCTTATTTTTTAATGCCGATCTATGTTCAAGTAGTCTGATGCGTAGTTCCCTGCCAGTCTCACCCACGTAGCCCTTGCCACATGGGCAAATCAGCAGGTAAACTAAGTTTTTACTACGGCAGTTGTTTAGTGTTTTCGCAACCATAGTTTTACCATTGAAGTTCAGGCTTTTTTGTTTGATGCAATTAGGACAAATAGAACATGTACCACAGGCATAATTCCCTGTAGCTGCTTGGTTACACAGAGTGGTTTGAGTATTGCTCTCAATTGTTTTATAGGTTTTTACCAATGCATTTCTTATAGTTTTATTTCTCCGAAAAGAGAAAAGGGGTTTAGGCATAGGTGTCGATATTCCATCATTAAGAATTTTCCAATTACGGTTGACTATATTTTTTATTTTGTTACTCAAACCTGAATATTGGCTAACAAATACAATTTTATTCAGATTTCTGTTGTTCTTCTCTTTATTACTGTTTAACAGACTCTCCCTGTCATAAAATCTTGCACGCTTTAAAGAGTGCTTGATTAATTTTCTGGGGTATCCTCTTTCCTTCAATTTAATTTCCATTCTTTCAGCATGGTAATAGAAATCAGTGAGGTTTGTACAATTACGGCGTAGCCTTAAAAACTCTCCGAATGGAATGTTATCTCTTTGTGACTTAGGGTGATTACTGTCGTATTTCAACAAGGTATTCTTGTCAGTGGGTTTTGAAAATAATTCCACCTCAAGATGTCCTTGTGTATCTTTTATTTTAATGTCCAAAAAATCAACACTTTTGTCACTAAAATTAGCCGTAAACCTCAGATTTTCATCTCCTTTATTGAGCCATTCTAGAAAATTCATGAGCTCATTTTCTGCACCGTTCCAGATAAAAATTATATCGTCTATAAAACGATGCCAGTGGAGGACATTTTCAAAAAAGGGTGCCATCTCATTGTAGATGTGTTTGCGCTCGAAATAGCTTACATAAAGACAGGCCAAACTGGGGGCACATGTGGCCCCCATGCTTGTCCCTTTAACTTGTTTGTATAGCTCATCTTTGAATAAAAAAATGTTGTTCTTCAGTACCAACTTGATACAATTTAAAATGAAATGGCATTGATCACCATTCAAATTCTCCTCCTCTAAAATAGATGCCATAACCCGTATCGTATCATCTTGGGGGATATTTGTGTATAATGCTTCAATGTCAAGGGTGACAAGATACTGAGTCACCCTATTGAAGCTGAGTCCCTCAAAAATTGAAATTGTATGGGCTGTGTCTTTCAGGTACGATTCCTGTTTTTGGACAATCGGTCTTAAAAAGTAATCAGCATATTTACTTAGTGGCTCAAGTAATGAGCCCAAGCTACTCACAATCGGTCTCATTGGTGGGTTCGCTATATCTTTATGTATCTTTGGTAACCCATAAATTGCGGGAATTATTGGATTATTGTTGAAAAGAAACTTATATTCGTCATCACAGATCACTCCTTCTTCTCTACCCATATTGAGGAATTGAGAGACTTCTTTTTTTAGGCCCACAATTACAGAGAAAGGGACACGTATATAGTGGTCTACCACATTTAGCAGTGATCTCATTCTATTTTCATAATCAAGTGTGTCCAGGACCACCACCCCTCCACCCTTGTCTGCAGGTTTGATGGTAATTTGGTTACAATCTTGTAATGATTTGAGTGCCTTTCTCTGATTGGGTAGAAGATTATTTGTTTGGTTATATGTTGTTCCTAAACTGGTTTTTATTTCTATTTCTACTATTTTTTCAAAGAGCTCGATATTTTTGTCCAGTTGGCTGAGATTAGGGGTGAAGGTAGATTTTGGTTTAAAACCTGTAGTATTATGGGTTGGTTCATAATTTCTGTCTTTGAAAAAGTTATTTAATCTAATTTTCCTAAAAAAACTTCTCATGTCCTTTTCTAATTCAAATTTATTGGGAGGAGCAGTGGGGGCAAAACTAAACCCTTTTTTCAGTACATCCTCTTCTTCATTTGTTAGTGTCTTGCTAGAAAGGTTGATGATAGGAAAAGCAGTTACCTCCAGTACCTCTGGTTTCTTGTTTTTAGATAATCCTGCGCTTGGTAGTTTTGAGGTGGATGGTTCCTCATTTGTTCTTCTCTCCCATAGTTTCGATAGTTCCTCTGTCCTCGATTCGGGCGTCCCCCTAAAAAAGGCTCACGTTCGTAATTAACACCTGGTCTACCTTGCTGCTCATTTGTATGTTCTTCCTCACTACCAGATCCCGATGATTCAGAGAAGGTAATTCTCTTGCTGCCCCCTCTTGAGTACACCGGTTTTTGGTACTGTGGTTTTTCCCACCTCTGTTCTCTTTGGGTGTTATAGTATTCTTTGTTAAGAAACGGATATACCAATTCAGCACTGAATTTATCAATGTCTTTCCTGAGTTTGGTAGTTTTTTTATTTATAAGATATTCCCTATACCCATTAGTTTCCGATTCTAACTCTTCTAATTTCTTTTTTGCATCATCCAAAGCTGTATTTTGTTTAAGTGATGTTTCTAATTCTTCAATTTGTTTTCGCTCAATAATCATTACTTCTTGCGCAGTTTCTATTATAAGGATGAGCCAATCCCTACTGCAGCGATTGGCTATATGTGTCCATACCTCAAGGAATTTTTGATTATCAATGAAAAGTCCAGGTTCATTTCTAATGCGTAACCCTATAGGTATTACCCCAGCTTTTAGGTATTCAATTAGGAATTCAGCGTGAAGTTCGGTCCTAATTAATTTCTTCTTTAAATTGAGAATTTTCATAATTTGCTCATGACTACTATTATTGATCGTACTCTTAGTGCCACCTCGTGGGTTTTGGTTTATCAACCTATTGAATTGGTCCTCGGTGAAACCGAATGTTTTAAACTTATCCATATTGTCCACCGGGCTAACTGTTTGAATGTTGGTTGTGAACCAACTACAAAAATCCTCCTCTCCAGTCCACAGGGACTGTACTGAAAATGTTATAATAAAAGTGAGAGAGACCCCTTTGTCAGGGGGACCCCATACCTCCGAGTTCAGATGCAGGAATTTACATCTCCGGACAAGCACAGCTCTTCAATCCTGGAAAGTGTTTTCTCCAAGTGTGTTAACATGCATGCACAGCTATATTAAAAGCACCAGATTTCCAGGGTTACAGCTGTGTTCTATGTTATGTCTAGGGACGTGAGACTGACCAAAGCAATTCAACAGAGCTCATTGTTTTTTGACCTTGAACACGCTGTGCAGACGAGGAGCAGAGTGTTCAACTAAATATATGAAATGCAGACATTTCTCATGTGAAAGTGAGCAAGGAAAGTGTTTACGAGAAATGTGCCATGTAGTAACGTGAGCAAAAGCGGCAAAATGGCGGCCAAGCATATACTAACATGCTAACTGAGCAATGTCCCTGGTGTGTCCATATCCTTACTACACCTGATAGTCACTGGCACCACTATAAATGTCAAGGCCGACAATGACTTTGTTAATTTGTCAGTTAAACCCAATCTTCAGGCGACATACGTGCACATTTATTCATATGGATCCAAAAGTCATCTCAAGTGCATGGATGCATTCAGTCCCTGGATCACCCATGACTCTCGCTCTCTGCAGGCTGACTTTTTGTTGTGGACACGACAGCTTACGTTGGCTGTCTTTCATGCATCAAACAGACTGTGAAACTGGGATTCGTGAAGGTACTATGCCAGATATTGGATGAGATCTGATCTTCATTGCAGATCAATAAAATAGAGCTGTTTCTTGGCCTGTTCCGATGCACTGCCAAACTGAAAGATTGTCAGAATTAAATGCACATTATTGAGAATGTACAACCAAAGGCTCAACGCTTTTGAAGCATTCCATTCTGTGTACAGAAATATGTGGAACAAGAGCTTCAGACGCTCTTAGATCAGGATATCATCGAAAGGACCGCAGCTGTAAAGATCTGCATCTGTGTGGACAAGCATCAACCAAATCAAGCAATTCAACGTAAACAACATCTCACACACCGAAATCAAGACATGATGTCTCAGCTGAATGGTGCCTGCATGTTCCCCGACCTAGACCTCAATAAAGGCTATCATCAGTTGGAATTGGAAGAAGGTTCAAGGTATATCACAACTCGTCGTGAGTAGTAGCTCTATGAAGCCTCAGTTCTGGCATTGCCCTCGGTGGCTGAGGAATTGTATGAGGGGGTTAAGGGAAGTCACCCAAGGCATACCCAATCGTCTCAATTATAGCAGTGATATTCTAGTATTTGGAAAATTAAAAGAAAGTCTGCCAAGCATTTTAGGATGCTCATCTTACACTAAACAAAGACACATTGCAGTGTTGAACATCCTCTCTGAAATGTTATGGTCACATCTTCTCAAGTATTGTCATGCATCATGACTCCAACAAGGACTCAAGCAACTCCTCCAGATAGTCTGCCAGGCCTCCACTGATTTTTAGGACTTGCAAGCTGTTAGTGCATCCTTGAGAGAGCTTATAAAAAAGAGGTCACTCTTCAACTGGCCTCAGAACTGTCATGATGCATTTCAAACCATACATGCCAAAATCCAGGAAGTTGAAACATTTGCATATTTCTGCCTGATCATACACACCAAGCTCGTGGTCAATGAATTTGAATTTGAATTTAAAATTATTTGTAGAGTGCACGGACACCAAGCGGATTCATGGCGCTGTGGAGGAATTGACACCTGAGTGAGTGGGGGTTGCGGCCTAGATTTCAAAAGCCTGTACAAACAAGTTGGTTTTCAAGGTGCTCCGGAACTCCTGATACAACGGTGTTGATCTAATTTGGAAAGGAAGAGAATTCCAGAATTGTGGAGCAAGAACGGAGAACATTGAGCCTCCCATTCTGCGCTTCTTGAATCTGGGCGCCACCAATAGGGACATAGAGGAGGATCGAAGTTGTCTGCTGGGGATGTAAGGGACAATTGTTGACGTAATAAAAGCTGGGGCTGTTCCTGCAAGAGCCAGGAAAGTGATACATCCCAGCTTGAATAGGACCATTTCTCTGATTGGAAGCCAGTGAAGGGATTTAAGAAGGGGAGTGGTATGGTGTGATTTGGGTAAGCCATATGCCAGGCGGGCAGCTTGGTTTTGCACCAGTTGGAGCCTCCGGATGATGTATGAGGGGGCGCCATTGTATAGGGCATTCCCATAATCCAATGCCAGCCTAGTGAGCCTGGGTAGCAAACACAATAAGATGATGGACGGAGTGCTGACACATTTCAGCCGCTCGCCCTGAGTCACAGATCTGGGTTGAATCCATCACTGTTCTTCTGCTCACTAAGCCACCCCAGTTCGGACCAAGCCATATGCAAATCAGTCTGACCCTGTGCCTCATGGGAACAGTCTAGCCCCAACTGCCAAGCCAGGTATTCCCTGGACTGGACACAAGCATCCTGGGAGCGGTTTCAGGGTATAACCCCTCATTAACCAGGCTAGCTTGAATCAAGTGGCAAAGTGAGCAAGGGACCCACATCTGGGCATACCCTGGCTACTAAGCGCGAACACAGCAAACACAATAAGATGATGGACGGAGCGCTGATACTTTTCAGATGCTCACCTCCAGTCACAGATCTGGGTTGAATCCATCATCGTTCTTCTGCTCAATAAGCTACCCCTGTTTTGACCCAGCCACATGCAAATCAGCCTTGATCCTGCTCCTCATTGGAACAGTCCTGCACAAACTGCCAGGACAGGGCTTCCCTGAACCGGAAACAAGCATCCTGGGACGGGTTTTGGGGAGCAGGTTCAAGACTGATTTGCATATAGCTGGGTCTAAACTGGAATAACAGGGTGTGCAAAGAAACAATGCATTTAGGCCCAGATCGCTGTACTGGGGGTGAATGTATGACATTGATCAGCTTTCCGTCCATCAATTGTTCTTTTTGTAATAGTTGGACTGGGTATCATCTTGGCACAAAGGGACAGTCACCTTGAAGCCCCATGATAAATAATCTCAAGTGCCAGCTGCATACTCACCAAAGCAGAACAAGCCTATGCTCATGTCGAAAAGGAGAAGCTCGGGTTGTGGTGGGCTAGCAAACATTTTCACAATTCCCTCTAAGGCAAATCATCACTGTGATAACCGACCACTGGGTGCTACTCGCCAACGACCTGTGTACCCTGAGGTTTCAGTTGTTGGGAGCTGGACGCCTCTGGACAGGCTGGAGGTGTATTTCAATATTTGAAAGAGGTAGCCAAATTGATGGTGGTGTAGGGTTGGAAGACATAAATGAGAGATAGACACAATACAGAGAGAGTAATTAAGAATAGAGAGGACTGGATCAAAGAAGAAGGATGGCTGCATCACTACTTGCCAGATTAGGAATTAGGAAAAGGCGCTGGTACCCTGAGCATGCACTGAATACTAAGAGGCGATGACAGATGAGAGTTAAGAAAAGTAAGGGAAGAAAATACAGTCAATCATCAGTAAAGAAATATAATTGATGAAAAGACGAGTCAATAAGTAGGCGACAGGACCATATGCATAGTACGTAAAGGAAAAGCCCTTGAAGAGAACACGAGGGACTGTACTCACAAGACAAAATTAAGGAAAAGTAAAGCAGTGTGTATAATGTGTGTGTGTATCTATGTGTTGTCGCTCTCCGTACAAACATACGTGCACAGAGGCTACCGCACATATGCCTCTAAATCTACTATATCTCTACTCAGCTTTTGCTCAATCTGCGACAACCTTTTCCCTTTCCCTTGGTCTGCCCCTTAGCCCTCTCTTCCCCATCTTGTGCTCTCTGCTCCTCACACCCTAGCTTGATGCTTTTCTTCATCATCCTAGGAACCTCTTCCATGCCCACTTCACAATCTGTGACCCCCTTTCATCACCTTCAGCTAATCACTAGGTGTGCTTTCAAGTTCTAAACCCCAGCAAGTGGACAACGCAATGGAAGATCCCTGACTCTCTGGATCACCATGACCCACGCCATGTGGCGGAAGTGACTGTGTCTGTGGGTTTGGTGCATTACTTCAATTATAGAAATGTTGAGATAGGTGATTGAATTTTTACACACACCGGCATGCTCACTGATAATCGACCCGTCTGGGTAGGTAAAGATGGTGTGTGTTTTATTATAATATTGTATTTTAAAATTTGTATAGTGCTTCGATATCACTGGTGTGGTCCCATTGAGCTGTCAGGTATCTGTCGGACTGTGCCAGCGCCTCATGTGCATGGTACAATGAGTGCATGTTGATAGTGTGGCATTTGTGGGAAACATCGGGTGCCACCCTCTTGTAGACTGAAGAGTGCTCCAGTTGTGTCGGTGCTAACTTGGTGTCTTTGCTAATGCATGAAGGTGATCCGGAAGAGGGTGAGAATGATGGGTCATGTTTGTTGATGCGTATCTGATTGATATAGTCTATGTTTGTAGTGTGATCTATACTGGAAGCATTAAATGTAGTGTGTGAAGACCCGCGGGCAGGCTCCATTGAGGCTCAGAGAGCAGCACGTAGGGATGTCAGTGATACAGTTGTGTTTTTGATGTGAAATGGGGCTGCGCGTAGGCATTTCATTGATGCAGAAGACTGTGAGGGAGATAGAGATGTGCTTGTCGATACCTACCATCTTTAGCTGGCCTTTGGGTCTGGGTTTTGGGTGTTTGCTCAGCAGTAGAACCTGTGACGTGAAGTGATGTTAAACAGCCAGAGAGTTGGTTTGCTAGGAACAACTAGGGGGCTTATTTAGGACCATGTTTGCGTCGCTCTTGGACCACTCAATGTGGTGCAACCGCAATGCAAACCTTCAGTCAGATTTGTGAAGCCACGTAAAGCCACTTTGCGTGGCTTTGAGTGGATTCAAAAATTTGGAGTAATGCAATGCATCGCAAATCACTGTCATGCATTACTTTACCCTGGGGCGGCTTTCCACGCGCATTGCGTGGGTGTTCCCATGTAACTCCCAGGGATTTTGATGCATCCCAAGATTTATAAGAACTTGCAAACCTGGGGATGTGTCAAAATCTTACACCTTCCCAAGAGAGGCGTAACAAGGAGAAATATCTCTATTCCTCCTTGTTTCTTCATCTTTCTATGTGTGCTGCATTCTGCAGCACACATAGGAAGAGGAATATGCCTCCCAGGATTGTTTTTGTGCTAGAAGGTGTCCCTTCCTGCACAAAAGCAATAATGCAGGCAAAGCAGGCCCCCTTACACCATGGTGCAAGGGGGCCTGAGTTGACGCTAGGCACAGCCCATTGTGCGCCAGTGCATGGGAAAGGACAGGAATGGTTTGTAATCCAATAAATATTGCGCATTTCTGCCCTTTCCCTGTCATGCAGTGCCACGCAGCAAGGTTGCACTGCGTCACAAAACTCATAAATGAGCCCCTAGGTCTTTACCACTGTACAGAGTACCAGCTCATATGACAGTCTATTATAGCATTATAGCCCACTGTAGCGGGCTCTACCGGCCATTAAAGGCCCACTCTATTCAGCTCGGGCCTTTAACAGGGGGGCAGGCCTTTAATGGCCCGGTAGAGCCCACTACGGAGGGCTCTAAGGCTATTAGAACATTCCACCTCTAGAGGGCAGAATATTCTAATTTGTAAAACATAGGCCTTACGGAGCCTGAGGGGGTGAAATCCCTTCGGGCTCTATGAGGCCTTTGTACGCAGCAGCAGCTGTGAACAAACATTGGAATGCTGATGCTCTGGGCTTCAACCGGCCATTGGAAGCCAGAGCACTCCATTGTCTTCAATGGAGCGCTCAATATTCAAAATTTTCTAATTATTCAGACACTTTACATTAGAATGGGATGGGAATCAGAAATGTTGGTTGTCGTCTGTTTAAGCAGGACCATTTCATGTCAAATGATATCATCACCAATATGACACATGATGGATTATGAATAGGCTTTCCTGTTTGCAGTTTCTGTTTTTGGTAAATTCTGGTGGGGATTTTCCAGTGTTTTCAAGTGATTTCAATACCTTAAAACAACAGTAGTTATCAGTGGTTACACATTTTTGCACCATTAAAAACAACAAAAACAGGGTTATTCCTGTGTTTATGGAACTTTCTGCTTTTATTAGTGCTTGCCTTCTGCACTGATAGTGCATGGTATATAGACAGTGTATATGAGGTCCAAATACATTTTTAGAAATCCAACTTATCGTAGTGCACCATACAATACTTTCCTTCCCATGTAACTTTTATCTGTGAACAGGCCCTCTCAACATTGGCACTTGAGGCAGGGAACGCCAAAATAGCCAGTACACAATTTGCTAACTCTGGCCACTGACATAGCTTTCCATGCCAATACTTGTGCACCTGAAGATTGTGACTCTCTGCGACAGGTTCTGCAACATATGTGTTGAACTGGGTGCATATGCCGTCAGAGTTACTGAAGTGCTAAAAAATTAGGCAGCACTTTTGAAACTCCAGAGAAAATTTCCCTTTACGAAAGGGATCTATAACTTGTGCAGAGTACCACAGTGAGGCTTCATTGACTTCAAATGCCATAGTTGGTGAAGGGCTATATCTCATACATTGCAAAATAAAAGTTCCTGAATTGCGCCTCAACCTTTCTTTGCTTACCAAGTGGCAGCACTCTGACATGGAACATGTTGCTGTACCAAAGTCACTAAAAGTGTCGCCCAGCCTACTCTCAAGGAGATGTTTCAGATCTACACCAATTATGCTGAACACTTGGTAGACAAGGGTGTTTTCAGACTCCAGTTTTTTTTATTATGTCCACTACAGCAGTCATGCTTTCCTGTAAAAATATAAGAATGCAGTAAAGTGTACTTTTTTTCAAATCGCTATCAATATGTGACCAAAGATCCTCACATTTCTTGCCTTTGGCATCATCACTCAGCAAAAGTTCTGTAAACGGTCGCCACATGGATAATATAACATTCATAGCCTCTGGGACTGAGAACCACCAGCTAAGTGACACAGTTAGAATGACTCTTTCTTTGATGCCACACAAAGCATGAAATGAGAAATATTTGCGTTTTAGTTCCAGCGCATAACAAAACAGTGCACCAGAATGGTCTAAAAAGTCAATAGCATTCTTAATTAACTCTGAAGATTGTAAAGATGCTTTCAGCATACCATCTAACAAGTGGCAAGGATCTCTTACAAGGAAGCACTTCAGCTCAGGTATCGATTTTGACACGTCATCACACAACTTTTTCATATACGTAGCTGGATCACTGCAAATACAAACAATATCACTTCAATCTTTGTTGAACTTGGTAAGAACTTTTTGCGGCAGCATTCCAAGTGACACTGCATTCCATGTTTTCCAAAAGACTGGTGTCATGTTTCACCAGTATCCCAGATGATTTGTGACAGCACTCTTTTCACATATACCTGTCACCATACCTTGCATTGAATGTTTAAAGACTGGGGTGTTTGGCAATTTACCTACACTCAATACTGACTCACTAGAAAAGAGAGCTGATGTATCAAGGGTTTTTACCCATTCTCTGTGGGTAAATGTGATGGTACATATTGGGAAAGATTCTTATGAAACCTACATTTTTCCTATCAGTGAAAGACTCAAACGTTGCCAAAAAAATCATATATGATTTTGATATTTCCTGATTCTCTACAGTTTATAAAATAAATAAACAACACGTAAAAAATGCTTCTAACCCCTGAATCTTTAGACCAAAGATCACAAAACTGAAAAAAGGAAGAAGAAACAATATTTTAGTGACATCCCTAAACAACAAAACTCAAGCAGAATAATGTTAGCCCAGTCTTTCTTACTGCTACCTTATATAGCAAAGTTGCATTGTATTGGGCCCCTTCAGGAAGAAATAAAAATGACTCTTTCATTCTCCTTTTCCTTTCTTTGAATGGCTTTTAGTTTGTGGTTGTGCAGGTTTTTTTCAGTGTTTATATGTTTACACTGGTGAGGGCTAATTCCCTTTCCGGTGCGGTTTTATCAGTTATTATAGGTTTAAACCTAAAACTGAACCCCGTATGACCCACTGAATATGTGAGGCAGGCCATGTTACGATCTTACAAGAACGATCTATGTAATAATTACTCAGGTATATTGTCCTGAAAAGAATGGCATGAAAAAGTAAAGTTAACAGACAAAATCATAAAAATCAGTAACAAATTCGAATAAACTGCATATTGTGGACACTGCAAATCAGGCATTTTTTTTATCAAAGGGAGAAGTGAGGTGATGCAGGAAGAAGGAGAAAGGTGAGTTGTTCTCAGCTCATTAACATGCAGTTTAACAACAATTAGGAGTACCATGTATGCTTTAAAAAGTCTGGATTCAAGCCCTGCTCACCTTCCAACTGAAATGCCTCCGTGCAGTACTATGTTCTCTAGATACAACAACAAAAGGTCAGAACCTTGAACTGAAAGGGAAAAACAATCAGGGCAAAGAAGTTTGACCTAGCCAGAGTCAGATCTGTACCTGCTCTTGTATGGATCTGAGGTAGACTCCCATCTACAACTGCTTGCATATTAATTTGAGATAATCAGACTCAGACCTGCACTGGTTCCTCTGTAGATTGGGAAGGCTGACTCAGGAATGTACTTGCTCTAATGTGGTGTTAGATAGGCTCATATCTGTACTCGCTTCTGTGGTGTTAGAAGTAGTCAGACACAGATCTGTACTCGCTTCTGGGTATTAGAGGTAGTCAGACTGACTCAGATCTGTACTCGCTTCTGTGGGGTTAGAGGTAGTCCGACACAGATCTGTACTCGTTTCTGTGGGGTTAGGTAGTCAGACTCAGATCTGTACTCGCTTCTGCGGGGTTAGAGGTAGTCAGAGTCATATCTGTACTTGCTTCTGTGGGGTTAGAAGTGGTCAGACTCAGATCTGTACTCGCTTCTGTGGGGTTAGAGGAAGTCCGACACAGATCTGTACTTGCTTCTGTGGGGTTAGAGGTAGTAAGACTCAAATCTGTACTCGCTTGTGCGGGGTTAGGTAGTCAGACTCAGATCTGTACTCGCTTCTGCGGGGTTAGAGGTGGTCTGACTAAGATCAGTACTCGCTTCTGTGGAGTTAGATGTAGTCAGACACAGATCTGTACTAGCTTCTGTGGGGTTAGAGGTAGTCAGAGTCATATCTGTACTTGCTTCTGTGGGGTTAGAAGTGGTCAGACTCAGATCTGTACTCCCTTTTGCGGGGTTAGAGGTAGTCAGACTAAGATCTGTACTCGCTTCTGCGGGGTTAGAGGTAGTCAGACTCAGATCTGTACTCACTTCTGTGGGGTTAGAAGTAGTCAGAGTCAGATCTGTACTCACTTCTGTGGGGGTGGAGGAAGTCAGACTCGGATCTGTACTCGCTTCTGTGGGGTTAGAGGTAGTCAGACTCATATCTGTACCCACTTTTGTAGGGTTAGAGATAGCCATACTCATATCTGTACCCACTTTTGTGGGGTTAAAGGTAGTCATACTGAGCTCTGTACTTGCTTCTGTCTGGACATGAAGTAGAGTCAGCTCTAAACTCGCTCTTCTGTGACTTGAGTTAGTCAGTCAGACTTTGATCTGTACTTGCTTGTATGTGGTCTCAAGGCAGTAAAACTCAACTCTTTACTTCCTCCTATGTGGGTTTGAATTAGTCAGACTCAGGTATTGTAAGAACCAGGTTTACTGTTTGACGGGGTGAAATAGTACTCAAGTAGCAACCACACTCCTCCTCTGGATAAAGTCACAAGCAAACCCCAAATTGACCTGTGATCTACCCTCTGGTTGCTTGGCATAGAGCAGTCAGGATCAACTCTGAGGCAATGTGTAAAGTGTTTTTGCAACACTTCAAACAGTAATAACATAAAAAAACACCACACAAAAAGGATCCCACAACAAATTAAAAAACTAGAGTCAATTCTAATAAAAAAGACAAAACTGAAAAAACCAATATACAATCAGTAGATTCGCCGATGTGCAGATTTAAAGGGACAGGCCTAGTTAGCGGAATAGTCACATGCCAATTAATTGAACAGAAACCTCACATACCTTTGATAATATAGTCATCTCGCAAAAGTGAAAATACAGCAAGCAGTGAGAGGGGATGATTTTGGGGTCCTCTCTAACCTAGGGAGAGAACCAAGCAGATGGCTAGAACACAAAGAGCACATCTTGCTGAACGATTTAGTGGTGGTCCCATCCTCCTAGGACCACCCTAAGCACAGTTATGGGCAAAAACAGAATCCCAACCAAAGGCCCTGCAAAGCATTATGGGATGAGATTCTAGAGTGCAGTGAATTATAGTATCCAATATCAAAACACTCCTCAAGGGGCAGGCTCTCACGGCTCAGCTGAGAGCTAATACTATAATATTTACTGCACTCTAGAATCTCGCCCCATAATGCTTTGCTTAACCTTTGGTTGGCATTGTATTTTTGCCCATAACTTTGCTCGGGTGGTCCTAGGAGGACGGGACCACCACAATCGTTGAGCATGATATGCTCTTTGTGTTCAAGGCATCTGCTTGGTCCTCCCCCTAGGTTAGGGGGGACCCCAAAATCATCACCTCTGTCATTGCCTGATATTTTTTTCAAAGCTCACTTTTGTGAATTGGTTGTACGTTTTTTAGAGTGTAATGGTGTTCTGCTTGGGTTTTCGGATCAGATAGAACCCGCTCATCAGAGCCTTTCTAACCCAGCCAGAACGTTACCCTCTCCCTAGGGCCTATTCACAACAAGTAACCACAGATATATACCACCTAAGGACAGGGAATTCCTACTATATATATATATATATATATATATATTATTTTCCAAAGTCCCGAGGGTTTTAGAGGCGCACTCGACAGCAGTTGTTAAAACCAAAGGTTTTATTAAGATAGAGAGCCAGCATCTTCCACATGGGGTTAAAGTTCTCCTATGTCGACGCGTTTCGAGGCAGGCAGCCTCTTCTTCTTAGACAGCTTGGATGACTGCGCAGACGGCTCCAAACAGTCTTTTAAAGAGCATGCTAAGACCCGTAGTGGATCACAGGTAATACCTTCGTTTAGTACGATGCATGCTGGGACACGATGTCCTAATTGGAGTTCAGTATCGCCCCCAGTGGGCTCCGTGCAGTCATCTGTTATAAAAGCAATTTATTCACAATTATTCACCCTTCAGTGGTCCCCCAAATGTCATGTTGACTAATTAAACTCCATCTGCTTTGCTTTTCGCGGTGGCGGCATGGTTCCTGTACCGCGTAGCCTTCCCTGCATTCAACGGGAATGGTGCAGCCTCCCACGGCCGGGCAGCCGTGTAAATCATTTTATTTTCCAAAGTCCCGAGGGTTTTAGAGGCGCACTCGACAGCAGTTGTTAAAACCAAAGGTTTTATTAAGATAGAGAGCCAGCATCTTCCACATGGGGTTAAAGTTCTCCTATGTCGACGCGTTTCGAGGCAGGCAGCCTCTTCTTCTTAGACAGCTTGGATGACTGCGCAGACGGCTCCAAACAGTCTTTTAAAGAGCATGCTAAGACCCGTAGTGGATCACAGGTAATACCTTCGTTTAGTACGATGCATGCTGGGACACGATGTCCTAATTGGAGTTCAGTATCGCCCCCAGTGGGCTCCGTGCAGTCATCTGTTATAAAAGCAATTTATTCACAATTATTCACCTTTCAGTGGGCCCCCAAATGTCATGTTGACTAATTAAACTCCATCTGCTTTGCTTTTCGCGGTGGCGGCATGGTTCCTGTACCGCGTAGCCTTCCCTGCATTCAACGGGAATGGTGCAGCCTCCCACGGCCGGGCAGCCGTGTAAATCATTTTATTTTCCAAAGTCCCGAGGGTTTTAGAGGCGCACTCGACAGCAGTTGTTAAAACCAAAGGTTTTATTAAGATAGAGAGCCAGCAAATGATTGTTTGCAGCAGCCCAGGAAGAAGGGGTCAAGTACCTTGAAACGCGTTGGCAAAATAATGTTAAAGTGACTTACGAAGGCAGGCTGCATTTTCAAGCCAGGTGGCAGAGTGCTGTCGAGTGACCTCCTGCAGCTCGAGGGCACTTTGATTGACATATATATATATATATATATATCTAGACCTCTTATAATACAAGTGGCGGCCTCGCGATCCCAGACGGACCCAGGACTTCCTACCCAGACGTCAGCCTTAGCCTCGCGGTCCCAGACGGACCCAGGACTTCCTACCCAGACGGCAGCCTCAGTACAAGTTCATCCTATGATTACCATAACATACAACAGGGGAATCAGTTTTACTATTTATCAGATCACACAAGAACTGCCAGTTTGAGTACAACCTGTTCTCTGGTTCGAGGGGTTCCTCTCTCCCTTATTCAGTTACCACTTACCTGATCAGGGTTAACATCTGTTCATGTCAAGTCACAGCTGACTAGAAGAATAGGCTACCCTCTTATACAAGAACACGCAGCACATGTTGATTCACTACAAACTGGATACTTTATTATTTATTATATACGCAATCACATAACATTACTGTGTAACACATAACCTGCAAATAAAAGTGAAAGATTAGGTTGTACACTCTAATAAGAAAGGGGTCGACATCACCTTAGTCGTGTGTAGCCTGCACTCAATGGTCATCTAGGTTCCCTTCTCGTCTGTGCCTCGGCTCGCCTGGAGGTCACACCTCCGTAGTCACAGCTCCCTTCTCCGAGTCACTGGGACCTCTTCCTCATCGGCTACTCTCTCCTCTCTGGCAATTCTGCTAGAAGAGTATCTGTCTCTCGGTTTTTCTCCGCCTTCACGTTTGTCATCTGTCTTCCCTGGAATAAGTAGTAGCTTTACTGCTAACGGCTAGATGCCGCCTACGGACTGAAGTAAGTGCCCCGTAACTGCCTCAGACTTTCACTAATATAGAGGTGCATTTCCTCATGGAAAATTCCGGCCCGTAACCTGCCGCCCACCAAATTCTTGTACCTCCCCGTACCAAGGACACTTTCCCAGCCGGCCAGCCTGATGTAGTGTCTTCGGCATGAAGAAAAATACAATCCTTCGATAAGGGCCGGTCTGAACCGGTTCTCTCCAAGCGAATAACACCTCATAACTAAAACATCCCCTTTAACCTAGAAGCATCTCAAGCTGTCGGAGCAGAAAGAAAGATGGAGTCTCTCCCGTTTGAGGCCTACCAGGCCTGAATTCAGCACGGCTCCATGAAATACCCTCACTACAGGGCAGGTTATCCCTAATACTAACGAATCTATCCCCTAGGATATGTGTGCAAGCCCTAATCTATGGGGAAGAACACAGGATCATGTCGAAGTGCCTAGTAAATAGACTTCATTCACTACTCTAACCCTTAGGCTTGAATGGTAAGAGACTGAAGTCACCCTAATCACCCATCAACACAATAGGGCCGGGAAAATCGAGCAGTACAAATGGTAACATTGTTTTATCATAGGGTCGTGGGTGCAGTAGCTTACTCCAGAGTTTGTGCATGAATTCCGTGTAACTCCCTTCATCCCATCCCAATTAATGAAACAGAAATCTCACATACCTTTCCTAAAACAAAAAAATAATGAACTTTACATGTTAAAATGCATATAGTCATCTCACAAAAGTGAAAATGAAAAAAAGCAAGCAGTGACAGAGGTGATGATTTTGGGGGGGAACTACCTTTACAACGCAACTTTTACAACGCTATGCTATTACAACGCATTTTTTACAACGCAAAAGCTTTTACAACGCATGCTTTTACAACGCATGCTATTATATGGTAAGCACTTTTACAACGCATATACCATTACAACGCATTCTTTGAAAATGCCTTCACAACGCATGCATTTACAACGCATGCATTTACAACGCATGATGTTATATGGTAAGTACTTTTACAACGCATATACTATTACAACGCATTTTTTAATTTTGGGATTTTAACTTAAATAAATATATATCGTATAATTTAATGTTTTTTTTTAAAATATAAATTTTAAAAAGTGAGTAGTTTAACAAAATATTAATACTTAAGTATTTTTCTAATATAAAAGAGTATTTTCTAAGTTAAATTAATACTTGAGTATTTTTCAAAATAGAAAGAGTATCTTTTAATTTAAATTTAAAAATATAAGTGTGAGTAGTATAACAAAATATTAATGCTTGAGTATTTTTCTAATATAAAAGAGTATTTTTTAAGTTAAATTAATACTTGAGTATTTTTCAAAATACAAAGAGTATATTTTAATTTCAATTTAAAAATATAAGTGTGAGTAGTTTAACAAAATATTAATACTTGAGTATTTTTCAAATATAAAAGAGTATTTTTTAAATTAAATTAATACTTGAGTTTTAGTAATATGAAAGAGTATTATAAAAGTATAATAAAATAAATATAGTTTAAAAAATAAAATGATTTGGCTTATGACAAATAAATAATTGAGTATTTTTATTTTAATAAAAATTTGTTAATAATTTAAAAAAAGATTTATTAATAATAATTTTTACTAGAGCTTTCTGAAAAAAATATATAAAAATGTATTTAAAAATTAGTCTTAAGAAAGAATTATACTTGAGTTTTTTACAAAAATTACAGAGTATTTTTTAAATAAATTTTAAAAAAAAAATATTAATAATAAAAGAATTGTATTATGAGAAATTCATAATTGAGTAATTTTAATTTAAATTAAATATGTAAATAAAAGTTAAATAAGGATTATTATTAAATATTAATACTAGACCAATTATTTAAAATTAATAACAGTAAATTAAAGAAAAAAATAGTATTAAGAAAGATTAATACTAGAGTATTTTTAAGTTTCTTATATGAAGTTTAATGTTTGTCCAAAAAAAGGAAGAGTACTTTTGGAGTATTATAATAAAAAATTAGAGAAATGTTAAAAAAAAAGAAAAAAACAAAAATATATTTTTAATATTAAAAGAGTAATAAGAAATGCATTTCAGAAATAATAATACCTAAAGAAAAAAGAGCAGGAAAAAAAGAACTTACTTTAAAAAAAAATTCCCACGCTTTTGCATTGAAGTCTATGAGCTTATTTGTCCTTCATTTATTTTGGCAGCTTCAGAATATACAACCCGCGGAACAAGAAAAGAAGGATCAGAAAGAGAAGAAAGAGCAAGTTTTGAAGGAAAAAGACAATAGAGTCGAGGTAAGGAACACATTTAGTAAATTTACATTAAAAAAGTTAAATTTTTAAAGAATAAATTACAAATTAAAAAATAATAACAGTAAACAAATAATGTTTTCAAAATATTTATTTATTGAAAAATCCTTAAAAAATAAACCATATTTTTATTTAATTTTGCAAAGCAAGTAACATTTTTTAGAAAACATATAAATATTTTAATTACATTTTTAAACATTTATTTACAGATTAGTTAAATAAAGTAGTCCGTTATAAATATTGATGCACGCGATGACGTAATGACGTGAGCGTCGACGTAATGCGCCATTTTGAAGAGCATCGGAGGAGGAAGCAGCAGGAAGCTGATCTGCGTCCAGGTAGGAAATATTTTCACTTTAAATTATAGATTAAACCTTTAATAGTGATACATATATAGTGAGGAAAGAATAAGGAGAGGTTGCGGGAAAACTAATTGATGTTTTAAATGTTTTTAAACATGTCCACAATAATGTCATTAATGTATGCCTATGTCGGGTCGCGAAAAGTTATTTGTTTATTTAAAAAATGTATGTAACTGTTAAAAAATTTAAAGTTACTGTTCACAAAGTTTATTTCTTTACTTCGGAACTAAAAAAAGTGATTTTGATCTTCATTTCTAAGTGAAAAAAAATAGCGTACTCGTAAATTTTGGGAATTAATGATTGAATAAAAATTGGTGTTTATGCAGCAATGTGCATTTTGGATTATGGCTTGACATGTACAATTTAGATTGGTTTGAGTTTTGGTGATTTTTTAGGTCGGAAATAAAAAACGAAGTTTTCTGTAATTATATTAATGGCGTTCGGATGTTGAAAAATTGGTCAAATACTATGGGACAGTAAATTTGTTGACATTGGTAGTTTTGCTAGAAATGAAGATTTGAAAAAAAAAAAAGGACCCGACTTGTTTGTTTGAAAATTTTTTTAGAAAAAACATTGTATGCCAATTGTAATTTGAAAAATATTTAAATTTGAAGCAAAGCAAGAAAGTAAGTAAAAAACTAATTTTAGAAAGAAAGAATGTTAGAAAGATTTTCCAGGTAGTCTATAGCCACACACAACGAAAACTGTTGTACAATAGCCAATAGTCTCTCAGACATTTCCCTTGTTTTGACTGTTACTCGTGGGTTTAGACTACCTGCGAGTGTTTGGGCTATTCTCATTTCTTGAAAACTTTGCTCCTTCTTCAAATTTTCCAAAAAAGAGTAGAAGTTTGGATGAGGTTTGCCAATTGTGTGGTTGAAGGAGTTATGCCATCCCTCAATGGCATTGTTTGTTTTTGCTTCTCCCTCTAAACAACTCGTGTAGCAGTTCCACCACTCCACATGGAATCGTGGCTTCCTCCTGCGACCCGATCTGCTTAGGTGTCCAATCCATGTGTCCTCGAAATAATTTAGAATGGGTGCCAATTTTTCTTCGTTACTCGTATAATAAACAGATTCTATAATTGCAGTGTAGTACTCGTCCACACTATCGGGAGCAACAAAACAAAGTGCAGTTAATTTTTTTAGTTCAAATTGTAGTTTGCTATCACGAGAATATTCTGCAACTAGGGATGTTTTTTGTAATTTACGCCAAAATGCCTGGGAAAAATGAAAAAAACATCCCTGAATTTGGGTATCCGTGTACGTTTTAGTGATCACATTGATCATGCTCAATTCAAAATCAATAATTATTTTCCGAGGACTTTGAGATGTTTTACTTTTAATCACTGATAAAAGTTCAGTGTATGTTGCAGAAGTCTTATCAGGTAGCAAACTATATACTAAGGGAATTACACTATTGTTAATTTTGGCATGTATAGTGTAAATTTGAGTGAAAGGATGGGGTGTACTTTTAAACGTCCCATCCATCATCCAAATTTCACTACTTTCTAACTTAGCAAGGTTACGTGGGGTACTAAAAATGAGAATTCGTTTCTGAGGGTTTTCGTTGTCATGCAGAAGGAAAGGTTCATCAGAAAAAGAAATAGAAAGATCATGTGGAATTCTAATGTCAGAGAAAGAATGTGGTGTAGATAATTGAATGTTACTTGCCTGCTTTTGTCTTTGAATAATTCTTCTCAAATTAGGAATTATAGGCATGTTACTAGCAACATGACTGGGGACATGCTGTGCAACCTCTCTTAAAATGGATCCTGTAGAATCATTGGAGGTGCTTGCAATAGCTTTCATTTCGTTCACTGTTTCTCTAATTTCTACCTCCATTGCAGAGGCAGAGTGGTTATGTTCTGTGGTTTTCACAACTAAATTATCAACAGTAACCGCTCTGCCACTGCAATGGGTAGTGTAGTATTGCACACACCTCCAATGATTTCTAGTTAAACTTATTCTTTCCTTACTATATATGTATCCTCCATGGTTTAATACATTTTTGCCCTTCCTGGATTTAATATACTTTGCAGCTTCCAGACTAGACATTATCTGAAAAGAGAAGAGAAGAAAAACAAATTAGCCTGAAAAATTAATTGAAATACCTAAAATATAACAGTTACACCATCCAAAACTCTCCCTACTGCTGCACCTTCCTGGAGTTGGAATAGTAAATTGCACCCCTACACCATCCAACACTTTCCCTACTGCTGCACCTTCCTGGAGTTGGAATAGTAAATTGCACCCCAACACCATCCAACACTTTCCCTACTGCTGCACCTTCCTGGAGTTGGAATAGTAAATTGCACCCCTACACCATCCAACACTTTCCCTACTGTTGCACCTTCCTGGAGTTGGAATAGTAAATTGCACCCCTACACCATCCAACACTTTCCCTACTGCTGCACCTTCCTGGAGTTGCAATAGTAATTATTAGCCCTACACCATCCAACACTTTCCCTACTGTTGCACCTTCCTGGAGTTGGAATAGTAAATTGCACCCCTACACCATCCAACACTTTCCCTACTGTTGCACCTTCCTGGAGTTGGAATAGTAAATTGCACCCCTACACCATCCAACACTTTCCCTACTGCTGCACCTTCCTGGAGTTGGAATAGTAAATTGCACCCCTACACCATCCAACACTTTCCCTACTGCTGCACCTTCCTGGAGTTGGAATAGTAAATTGCACCCCTACACCATCCAACACTTTCCCTACTGCTGCACCTTCCTGGAGTTGGAATAGTAAATTTCACCCCTACACCATCCAACACTTTCCCTAATGCTGCACCTTCCTGGAGTTGGAATAGTAAATTGCACCCCTACACCATCCAACACTTTCCCTACTGCTGCACCTTCCTGGAGTTGGAATAGTAAATTGCACCCCTACACCATCCAACACTTTCCCTACTGCTGCACCTTCCTGGAGTTGGAATAGTAAATTGCACCCCTACACCATCCAACACTTTCCCTACTGCTGCACCTTCCTGGAGTTGGAATAGTAAATTGCACCCCTACACCATCCAACACTTTCCCTACTGCTGCACCTTCCTGGAGTTGGAATAGTAAATTGCACCCCTACACCATCCAACACTTTCCCTACTGCTGCACCTTCCTGGAGTTGGAATAGTAAATTGCACCCCTACACCATCCAACACTTTCCCTACTGCTGCACCTTCCTGGAGTTGGAATAGTAAATTGCACCCCTACACCATCCAACACTTTCCCTACTGCTGCACCTTCCTGGAGTTGGAATAGTAAATTGCACCCCTACACCATCCAACACTTTCCCTACTGCTGCACCTTCCTGGAGTTGGAATAGTAAATTGCACCCCTACACCATCCAACACTTTCCCTACTGCTGCACCTTCCTGGAGTTGGAATTGTAAATTACACCCCTACACCATCCAACACTTTCCCTACTGCTGCACCTTTCTGGAGTTGGAATAGTAAATTGCACCCCTACACCATCCAACACTTTCCATACTGCTGCACCTTCCTGGAGTTGGAATAGTAATTTGCACCCCTATACCATCCAACACTTTCCATACTGCTGCACCTTATAATGTTGTTTAAAAATACCTTGTTTTTTTGAAATTGGTTTTCTTGGTGAGTCTTCTGAAGTGGGAATGGCCTGTAGGCTGGAGTAGACACTTATGTGTTGATTGGAATCGTAAAACAAAAACAATTGTCTGCAAAAGTGATAAAAGGAAAAAATGAGAAAACTGAACGTTGTAGAGAAATGCGAATTTAGAATAACTTTTTGCAAAAATGATATTCCTTTTAAAATATAGTACATAACACTTTCCCTACTGTTGCACCTTCCTGGAGTTGGAATAGAAAATTGCACCCCTACACCATCCAACACTTTCCCTACTGTTGCACCTTCCTGGAGTTGGAATAGTAAATTGCACCCCTACACCATCCAACAGTTTCCCTACTGCTGCACCTTCCTGGAGTTGGAATAGTAAATTGCACCCCTACACCATCCAACACTTTCCCTACTGCTGCACTTTCCTGGAGTTATGAAAAAAAATTCTTCAAACTGCAACTCTTTGTATAATTATTTTGGGATTTTATTTACATTAAAAATTAAATGGTTAGTCTAACATATTGAAGGTTTAAAAACAATGCTGTATAACAATACCTTGTTTTTTTTTAAATTGCTTTTCTTGGTGAGGCTTCTAAAGTTGAATTGGCCTGTTGGCTGGAGTTGTAACGTATGTGATGGAAAGAATCTTTCAGCAACGAAACAAACAATTGTCTTTGGAAAAAAAAGAGGAAATAAAATAACTTAACGTTGTTTTTAAATGTAAATTCTGATTAACTTTTAAAAATTATGACATAGAATATAACTAATACTACATAACACTTTCCTAACTACTGCACCTTCCTGGAGTTAAAATAGAGAAATGTACCCCTACACCATCCAACACTTTCCCTACTGCTGCACCTTCCTGGAGTTAGAATACTTAATTGTACCCCTACACTATCCATCAGTTATCCTATTTCTGCACTTTACTGGAGTAACAATAGCAAAAGGAATGACTATTAAATTGTGGAAATTATAACACTGAAAATGTAAAATACCTTTTTCAGTTGTTGTTTGTTCTCGTGCCTTTAAGGTAATGCTTGCTGCAGGATAAAGTTATTTTTTTGTAACCGATTTACTCTGGAAATAAAAAAAAGTTTTATAAATTAATGTTACTAAGCCAACGTTGGTTAAAAAAAAAAAAACAATTTTTGAAAAATATGATATTTGACAAATGAGTATGAGTAACAATTGGTTAAGCAAAACATAATACACATTGAATGCATTTTAAAATAAGAGTAATAATGGATACACCTACACTATCACTCAATTACTCTACTGCTGAACATTCTGGGACTTAGAATACTAATAGTTACCCCAATAACATGAAACGCTTTTTCAGATGTAGTACCTAACTGAAGTCTTATTAGTAATTGTTACCCCTGCACCATGGTATAATTTCGTTTATGATGTAGTGAGAATGAGGAAAAAAAAAAAAATCACCTTTGCCATACAACACTTTAGCTAATGCTAAAAATATATTTTTTAAGTAAAATATTTAAAATTAAATTACATTTACCTTCACAATAGTAAAGGTGAGTCGATTACGTGGAGGTGATGCAAAATTAGGTACACCAATTCTTGATTCTCAATATATTGCAAGTTTCTGTTTTTGGAAAAGAAAGTAGTTGTTTTAAGTTGGTATATATTTTTAGTGATAACAAATTAGAAACAGTACATTTTAAAAGTTAATATTAAAAATTTTAAAATATATTTTGTATGGAAAGCAAACATATTTTACGCTAAACCAAGGTATAAAATTTTTTTACTGACTTACTAGTAGTTGCTAACTAATAATGCTTTTCCGAACGAATTAAGTGCTCTCTCTGAGGAGGTCGCAGTGGAGGTGACAGAGGGTCAGGTTTTGACGTCTGGTCTCTCTGGTAGTTGATAATCAACTGATTGCAAAATGGTGTCTTCCTGGTATTTATAAGTTGTACTCTGTGTCACTATTAATTTTTTTTAAAACTGCGTTCGTTGTGTTTTTTTTTATACTTTATTTTACTGTGGAAAATGATAATTTAAAAATGCATTTAAAAATGTATTGTTTTCATTCATTTGCTCCGTTTTGGCATCCATTTTGGAACATGTCTTTTGGTATTGTTTTCATAGAAAGTGTTGTAGGACAAGTTTTACAAGTGAGATGGATAAAATGGCGCCTATGTGTATGTGTCTTCTGTTTTACTCTGTTTACTTACTTTCCGATGTAATCATGATAAAAATGTGTATGTACTGTTGTTAAATCTTTCGTTCTTTTTGTAAAACTTTGAAATGTGTGAAAACGGAATTTTATGGGGGATTTTGAGTATTAATTTTAATACTCGAGTATTAATTTTAATACTCGAGTATTAATTTGGTAATGCATTTCAGTAGATTTACGCTCAGTTTTTCTCCACATTTTAATACACTTCCCCACCCTAAAACCCCTAATTTCCCTGCATCCCGTGCCAGATTTTATTGTACTTTTAAATAAAAAAAAATAAAATTTGCGTTGTAATGGTATGCGTTGTAATAGATTTCGTTGTAACAGCACTTTTCAGTATTTTAATAGGTTTTGCGTTGTAAAAGTATTCGTTGTAAAGTAATGCGTTGTAGTAGTACTTGCGTTGTAAAAAATGCGTTGTAATGGTATGCGTTGTAATAGCATGCGTTGTAACGTCATACATCCGATTTTGGGGTCCTCCTTAACCGAGGGAGAGAACCAAGCAAATGTCTTGAACACCAAGAGCACATCATGCTGAACGATTCGGTGGTGGTCCCATCCTCCCAGGACCACTCCAAGCACAGTCAGTTATGGGCAAAAATACAATATCAACCAAAGGCCCGGCAAAGCATTATGGGACAAGATTCTAGAGTGCAGTGAATACTATAGTATCCAATATCAAAACATTCCTCAAGGGGAAGGCTGAGAGCTAATACTATAATATTCACTGCACCCTAGAATATCGCCTCATAATGCTTTGCTGGGCCTTTGGTTGTCATTGTATTTTTGCCCATAACTTTGTTTGAGGTGGTCCTAGGAGGATGGGACCACCACTGAATCGTTCAGCATGACATGCTCTTTGTGTTCAAGTCATCTGCTTGGTCCTCCCCCTAGGTTAGGGGTGACCCGAAAATCATCACCTCTCTCAATGCCTAATATTTTTAAAAGTTCACTTTTGTGAATTGGTTATATGCTTTTTAGCGTATAAAGGTTAAGTTGTCTTATCAAAGAGTTATGGGTGCAGTAGCTAAGTCCGCTAGCGGAGTTGAGTTCATTGCCCACGGTTACCAAAAAGCACAAAGTGCCAACTGTGGATATCTGGTCGTGCTGGACCAGGACAAAGTCGCAAGTTCAGGCTAACTGTGGGCCGGCTACCGGGACTCACTTAGGCCCACTGAGTACCTTAAATCCTAGTTGGGGATCGTTGTGAGGTCCCACGTCGAGGATACGTCATGCAGCCAAGGCGATGTGAGTTCCGGGTCGGAGATGCATCGAGCAGTCTTGTTTTTGGGGAGTTGCAAGGCTGTAATGTGAGGTCCTGCACCATCATCGAGGAAGCTGTAGACGAGGGGCTTGCAATGTGAGGGACTGTGTTGAGGATGTGTCGCACTGCGGCGGTTCTGATGATGCTGCGGCAGCGATGCAAAGTCCTTGTGATGAGAAATTCCACGCAGCAGAGGTGAAGTGTTGGTTCTGCTAGGGGTTACTGAGTCCACAGAACACCTTCAAGCTGACTTCCAAGGGTCCAGCACTGGGGTGGCAGCACTTGTCCAGGTGCTGGTTTGTAGAGACTATCCCTTAGAGTCACTTTGGTGGTCCTTGGTGCAAGTTGCAGGTCCATCCCTTCTCACCCAGGCTAGAGGGCAGCAGGTCAGCATAGCAGGGCAGCAGTCCTGCAGGTTAGCTGACCAGCAGAGTGGCAGTCCTTTCAGCAGAACAGCAGCCCTTCTTCCTGGCAGAGGCTTCCACAGGTCCAAAAGTGTACTGTAGAGTTGGTGTCTGAGGTCCCATGTTTATACTTCGAGCCTCCTTTGAAGTGGGAGAAGGTTCTAGATGTTTCCCTTTGAAGTGTGCAAGTTCCCTGCCTCCTCTGCTCTGGCTTCAGACTAACTGCAGGGTGTATGCATTCCTTTGTGTGAATGCAGGACAAAGCCTATTCAGGTTCACATGGGGCTGTGCCTACCTATGCCCTCATATCCTGCCAGTGATGGCCCATCCAGGCACACCCAAGCTCTGTGTGTGGCTGTGTGGGAGGAATATACAAACACCAACTGCCAACTACACCTAGTCATGTGACCCAGAGACATGTTAAAGGCACTAAATGGATAAGGCAGGAAAATGTCTACTTTCTAAAAGTGGGATTTTCAAAATTGTAATTCATAATCTGACTTTACCACTAAAGAGGATTTTTCATTAAAAGTCCAAAGACACCAAACATGAACTGTGTTACTGTTAGAAGGTGGTTCTGACACTATGGGCCGCCCGGATTTTTCGCTTTTTGAGCACCTAATTGTTGAGCTTTTACTGTGGGGGAGCCTCATAAGTTGGGACTCACCCACAGTGAACCCAGGATGTAAGAGACTGCATGGGGATTTTACTGGTGTTCCCCTGGCTTGACCAGGCCACTGCGCAGCAGCTGGAGTAAGGGACACCGGGCTGGTTACATGCAGACACATGTGTACATGCGTGTGCACACGTGTACGGGCTGCGCAGCGGAGATTCCTAGCGTGCGAAGTCCAGGAGCAGCTACAAAGTGAATGGTGTGGCAGGACTTATGCAGTATAGGGTGGTGACATGGAATAGGCTTTATACACTGAAAAGAAACATGCCAGGGAAAGTCAGTGTGTTTTCACTTCATTATTCCCCTATGGGGATGTGGGGCCCATGGCTAGATTAACTTCCGTTAGGCCTACAGATTCCAGACATGCACTTAAGTCCAATGTAGCGAATGTGAAAATAAGTATTCTGCAGAGTCCAAAGTCATATTTGTACTGCTTTTGGGTCATCCAGAACTGTCATATTTCTCTGAGCCAGCCATGACCAGACCCAGGCTGAGTGCTGACCTCAGCTGGATGGATTGATAACCTTTCTTCCACAAGCGAGGGCCTCCTCTCCATGAAGAGATGATGGGTGGGGCTACAGACTCATCCATCACTAGGTGCCAGGCACCAGGCTGCACCAAGGAGGGAAGGAGTTGGGTTTCAGAGGCCATGTGGCCAGAGACACTGGACGACGCCATTTTTAACAAACCCAGAGGCTGGACAAGAAGGAGGGACCAGGGGCAGGAAAGTGATGTGTTTCTGTTTGATAGGACCAACAGGGACTTCCTGCCAGCCCCCTTCTCAACTTTTAAAAAGTGCTTGCACAGGAAGAGAAGCTCTCTCTGGGGTGTGGTCTGCTGAGGCTGAAGGTGCTGGAGCCTGGCGCAATGGGCAGTTGGAAGGAGAGACCCCCTGACTGCCCCCAGGACCCTAACAGCACCAGAAGAAGAGCCCAGGACTGGTGCACAGAAGCAGAGGCCTCTGCGCAGGGAGAAGAGAGGCCACGGAGGAGAGCCAGGCGAAAGACTGGCGCAGGGAGCCAGTGAAGACAGCACCTTGCTGAATCAGAGACCCAGAGGGCGGAGGAGAGTGTTCCCAGTGGTTGGGGCTGGTAAAGAGGAGCATGAAACGCCCCATAATGCCTCGCCAGGCATTTGGAAATCTGCAGTTTTGGTGCTTTGTGGCCCCCAGAGGAGGGGGGGTCACCCTCACTTGTGAAAAGGTGCTGGGGGAGCTGCTGGAGAAGCGCAGTCTCCCCCCCCCAGAACGAAGAAATCTGCCGTTTTGGTGCCTGGTGGCCCCCAGAGGAGGGGGTCACCCTCATGTGTGAAAAGGGGTGCAGGGGGGCTGCAGGAGCACCGCAGCCTCCCCCAGCATAAAGAAGAACAGTCCACCGATAAGTTTCACGGGGCATCTGAAAGAATAACCCCTCAATGGCTCAGCCAGCCTTTAACACCTTCTAGGCTGGAACTTATGTTCTACAGCTGAGGGTGTACTATGAAGTGCATCATGGAGTGAAGGGCTGAGTTGGGGATGTCTGGAGAAGGGCATCCCCTGGAGGTGAAGTGGTGTAATTGAACCGAAATGCATTTACTATTGGTTATTTCTTTTTAGGTGGACTGAAAGTCACATGTGTAAAGTGAAGTACCTGTGTAAAGTGATGTTAAGCTAAATGGAGTTATGTTGCTGGACCTTCCTGCTAGGGGGTCTGGCTATATTTACGTAATCCCATGCTTTTACCTGTGATTCCTTTGAAAGTGAAGAGGCGCACTGCAGGAGAAGTGTAGTTGCCAGGAGTACTTCTTTTGAAGGGACTGTAAGTCACATGTGTAAGGAGATGTCATAAGCCAAGTGGGGCTATGTTGCCAGACAGTCCTGCTAGGGTGTCTGGCTGTATATGCGCAATCCTGTGATTTCATCTGTGATGCCTTTAGGGGCTGTAATTGCAATGTATTCAAATGATCAACCAAGGTGATGAGTACTGTCATTCTAAAGTGTGCGTAAACATGGATTCTTGCTGCTGCGCTTAGATGAAGACCCCAGACTGCTAGCCCTTAAGATATAGAGGTGCATACTTTATGGTCAGTAGGAGATGCTCAGTCAGGGTCATGTGTCACCAAGGCAGGTTTACCCCTTTTTAATGCTTGTTGAGGTAATGGGATGGGTCGCCACTGGGATTGTGCCAGTGCGCAGGGCCCTCGCTCCAGGTTATGTTCAACCATCTGCATTGGGGGCAAGTTGATGTGCATACATGGGAGTGGTGCGGGAGGGGTAGAGATGTTATGCAATGTCACAAAGTAATTCCAACAGCTTATGTATATTTGTAAATTGGTGCATAGTATTGAGTAATGTGTGTGTTTAATAAATGTACTCTTACTTTTATAAAGCAAAGTACAGACTGGACAATCAATTATTGAGTGTTATTTTTGTGCACCTGCAAATGGTGATTACTAGCCAACACCACCTCCCTTGAGCAAGCCTCAGACTGCTCTGCAACGCCACCCTCTGAGAGTCAGGCGCTACAATTGGGTGTTTGGTTCCCAGTGAAGGACAAATGTAGTCATGTTATTTGTGCAGGCCTCGCAGATGCTGCCTTGTTTTCCAACAGTTACCTTTTTCCATTTGGAAGTAATACTTATTAAATTCAATAAGGTAACCCCAATGTTATCATATGGGAGATGCAGGCGTTGCAATAGTGAAAACTAATTTAAGAGTTTTCCACAGTGAAAAACTTAAAATTATTTGGCCAATTTTTAAAATGCATTACACCCTGCCCTGTGGACTGTGTAGGGCTTATCCTAGGTGTAATTTATATGTATGCCCCAGGGCCCCAGCAGCCCCACCTGGCTCCCCACATACATATGCGGGAGCAATATTTCAATCTGTTTCCCTGCCCGCTTCAGTGTGAGTAGGGAAACACATTAAAAGTCTGCTCTCAGAGGGAGGGGGCATCTTCAAAGGCCAACCTGCTGGTAGCAGACTTGGGTGCCGATCACGATCCGGTAAAAAATTCCCCCGTGCGACTCGTATCGGGTCTTTTTACCGTACGAATCGTACAAGTGCCGTACGAACTGGCAATCACGATTCGCATGGTAAAAAGTCCATACGAACCGCACCGGGAATCATTCCCCACACGTCCTCGGGTCGGAAAATGTGTCCGACACGTCCTCGGACGATTTACCTTACAAACGTAAAAATCCAAGTCCGACCGAGGAATCACGATCCATCCCGTGCGTCCGAGCCTACAACCGTATGGAAAAAACACCGT
Source organism: Triturus cristatus (assembly GCF_964204655.1). Classification (NCBI taxonomy): domain Eukaryota; kingdom Metazoa; phylum Chordata; class Amphibia; order Caudata; family Salamandridae; genus Triturus; species Triturus cristatus. The sequence continues at coordinate 83,418,818 of NC_140589.1, read as the reverse complement.
CCGCACCGAACACCTATAGCAACCATGGAGACATGTGCCCGCATACGCGCCCAACACTCCCCCCAGCCCCCGTACGTCCGACACGTACCCCCCGTATATGTATACCCCCACCCGTCTAGGTACACCCCAGTACGTTCCAGTCGTACCCCCACCCCAGTACGTGTCGTACCACCGTCAATGTACACCCCCCCACCCCTGTACGTGTCGTACCACCGTCTATGTACACCCCAGTACGTTCCAGTCGCACCCCCACCCCAGTACGTGTCGTACCCCCCGTGTACCTACACCCCAGTACGTTCGAGCCACACCCCCACCCCAGTACGTGTCATGGCCCCGTCTACCTACACCCCAGTACGTTCCAGTCGTACCCCCACCCCAGTACGTGTCGTACCCCCCGTGTACCTACACCCCAGTACGTTCGAGCCACACCCCCACCCCAGTACGTGTCATAGCCCCGTCTACCTACACCCCAGTACGTTCCAGTCGTACCCCCACCCCAGTACGTGTCGTACCACCGTCAATGTACACCCCCCCACCCCTGTACGTGTCGTACCACCGTCAATGTACACCCCCCCACCCCTGTACGTGTCGTACCACCTTCTATGTACACCCCAGTACGTTCCAATCGTACCCCCACCCCAGTACGTGTCGTACCACCGTCCATGTACACCCCCCCCCCTGTACGTGTCGTACCCCCCGTGTACCTACACCCCAGTACGTTCGAGCCACACCCCCACCCCAGTACGTGTCATGGCCCCGTCTACCTACACCCCAGTACGTTCCAGTCGTACCCCCACCCCAGTACGTGTCGTACCCCCCGTGTACCTACACCCCAGTACGTTCGAGCCACACCCCCACCCCAGTACGTGTCATAGCCCCGTCTACCTACACCCCAGTACGTTCCAGTCGTACCCCCACCCCAGTACGTGTCGTACCACCGTCAATGTACACCCCCCCACCCCTGTACGTGTCGTACCACCGTCTATGTACACCCCAGTACGTTCCAGTCGTACCCCCACCCCAGTACATGTCGTACCACCGTCAATGTACACCCCCCCACCCCTGTACGTGTCGTACCACCGTCTATGTACACCCCCCCACCCCTGTACGTGTCGTACCACCGTCTATGTACACCCCAGTACGTTCCAGTCGTACCCCCACCCCAGTACGTTCCTGGCGCACCCCCAACACAACCTCCTAAGTACGGAGCGCACCCCATGCCCCAACATCACAACCGCATGTACGAGTCGTACAAAGCCACACACAAGGACCAAATCGTACAACCAAATGGCCCATGTACACACCGTACACACGCTCAAAACGCACGTACACAACAAGGACAAAACAAAACAACTCAACAATACACCATTCGAAAGGCACACAGCCACTAAACATGGCCAACAACCACTAAAATAACACAATCACTGACCTGCAACTGTCAAAAACAAACAGAGGCCCAATACACCACCACTCCTTATAACACACCCACCCAAAATTCAAACACTGCCACACCCACCCATGGACCAATAAAAAGGGCCCACACACACAAACCATGAGCCTTTGCAACAGACCCACTGCTGCCAGACACCACAGAACCAGACTACAAGCGACACCACATCTTACACTTGCACACCTTCACACGACCACCTTCACAAACACCCTCTCATCACATTCACACACACACACAACCATCCACACCCCCCCCCCGACATCCACACACCCCCCACACCCACACCATCCCCACCCACACCCCTCACCATGCCCACTACCAAGAATCCAAAGTTCAGTCACCGAGAGTTGGAGGTCCTTGTTGATCAAATCCTCAGAGTCGAGCCACAGATCTTTGGAACATTGGTCAGAAGCACCAGCCAGGCAGCCAAAACAGCCATGTGGCAGACCATCGTCGATGCTGTGAATGCTGTTGCGGACACCAGGAGGACCAAGCAGGATTGCCAGAACAGGTGGTACGATCTGCGGAGGAGGGTCAGAGCCAAGAGACAGGAGGAACACGACCAGGCCAACGCCACCGGAGGAGGGCCCTCCCGCAGACCCGTACAGTACCATCCCTGGGAGGAGAGGGTGATGGCCATACTGCCGGTGGAGGCAGTTGAAGGAGTAGAAGGACTCCGAGACCCGGGTGAGTACACAAACAACGCACCTCACATGGGGGGAACTGCAACCACAACCAAAATTAATAACAGGCACGCAACCACCACAAGCCATCGCATTACTCAACCACACTCCATGAGCAGGCACATGCCACTGCTGCCACCATGCCCCATGCACCCAGCTGGACAATGTCAAGTCACAGGCCACAGAAGACAACAACACATGACACGGTAACCCGGATGTCGGGAGGCTGGGCACCAAGAATCACATAGTGCGACTCCAAAGCAGACAACAATGCCCTCTGCCCATATGGCCTAGGTCACAGCCAGACAAACACTGTGTCCCAACACAGGAATGACTTGCCAGCAAATGGCGGATGCCTTGCATCAACACATGGGGGTGAAGGCACTGTTTTGCACATGCCAGCAGCTAATGAACAGCCAACAGTGTGAAAGAGTGGCAGCACACACCACCACAGCAGCAGCGCACAGACACACAGCAGACAAAATGGGTGCCTGGAGATCAGAAACAAACTCACATCAACAGGCCAAGGGCCACTCAAAGATCTGCTAACAGTGTGTGCCCAGGAAGCTGGGCCAAGGTGACAGAGGGTGACACACGGAGGGAGGGAGAGGGGGACACAGAGGGAGGGAGAGGGGGACTGAGAGGGAGGGAGACGGACAGAGGGAGGAGGCTGACACACAGAGGGAGGGAGAGGGGGACAGAGAGGGAGGGAGAGGGGGACAGAGAGGGAGGGAGACACAGGAAGATGGACAGAGGGAGGAGGCTGACACACAGAGGGAGGGAGAGGGGGACAGAGAGGGAGGGAGAGGGGGACACAGAGGGAGGGAGAGGGGGACAGAGAGGGAGGGAGAGGGGGACAGAGAGGGAGGGAGAGGGGGACACAGAGGGAGGGAGAGGGGGACAGAGAGGGAGGGAGACACAGGAAGATGGACAGAGGGAGGAGGCTGACACACAGAGGGAGGGAGAGGGGGACAGAGAGGGAGGGAGAGGGGGACACAGAGGGAGGGAGAGGGGGACACAGAGGGAGGGAGAGGGGGACAGAGAGGGAGGGAGAGGGGGACAGAGAAGGAGGGAGACACAGGGAGAGCAAATCAGTCCTGTGGTGTGTGGGAATGTCTGCTCGTCAGCAGGTGGACTGCGTGCATGTAGACAAGGGTGGCCAGTGCCAGAACCCCCCCTCTTCATCATGGCAAAACGCAGGGCCATGTCACAACCTGTACACGAGCACAAGGACAGCCACCTGCATCATATGAGTGTGTGGATCCACTCCATGTGCACATGTACAGTGCTACAAGGAAGGCGCAAATGCATAGCTCGGCACACATGCACACTCCACTGCTGACTGCAGTCACACTTGACGCAGCAAGTAAGACTGTGCCACACATAGTTAAAGGGGCCAAATTGGTGCCCAAGGGACACACACATGCACAAGTGCACTGTGAGTGGAATGCAAGACAGATCCTAATTCCAAGAGGAAATGTGCCAACTTTGTAACGGATGAAACATGGATGTTGCATGGATCAAAATTAACATTTTCTCTCTCACACACAGGTCAACGTCGTGCTGCACCCCCCAACACTGGGGGGGAACACTCACAGGACCCGGATCTGCAGGAGACCGATCCCACCGGCAGCGACCACTCTCACCACTCTGCGGACGACCCCGATCGACCTGGCCCCTCTGGTGTCCAACCACCTGCAGCACCTGCGTCAGGTACAACCGTGCCAACCACCACCCCCACTCCTGCCACATCCCAGGAGACACCCAGGATCCCTGCCCCAACACCACAATGCAGCCAGGCTCGCCAGGAGGGACACGGTGTCCCGGGCACCCAGGAGGAGGCAGGCGACAACGCCAATGCCACCCCTCAGGGGTCCCGGAGACCCGATGTGCCCACAAGTGCAGGCCAGACGCAAGTGGGCAGGGGTGGTGGGAGTGGAGGACGGCGGAGGCGCGAGCCTGACCAGTTGGCTGGGGATCCGGTATTTTCACATGTCCGTAACATCCTGGACTCATACCGGCAGGACACCACGGGCATGGCCCAGGTTGTGTCCGTCCTCGAGGGGATCAAGGTCCAGCAGGCCCAGCAACATGCGGAGCTAATAGCCTGTCTACAGCTACACCAACGGAGGATGGAGGACAGACAGGCTGAGCAAGTGACGGCGTCCCAGGGGATTCACGCTGAACTCCGTCGGATGGCCGACACCATGGCCGACCCTCCCTGTGCCAGAAGGCGGAGAACATCACCACCCACAGGGAGGGATCATGAGGAGGAGGAGGAAACATCCGACGGAGCATCCCAGACGTCGTCACGGCCTGCTGCTGAGGTTCCCCGCAGGAAGCCGGGTCGTCCACGGAAAGGACCGTGAGGGTGGCTGCTACATCACCATCTCCCAGGACACCTGGCCTGGCACCTGGCCCACTGGAGCAACAGCATCACAGCATCAAGAGACATTCTCTGCCACATGGCCCTGCTGGTCACTGGCTGACCAATGTTGACAAAGACTGTGGCATGGACTCTGAGGATTTCCAATGGCAAGGACACCAACTCCCCTACTGAACTTTGGATTCCCTAATCCCGGAAAGCCCCCCACTTTGTCCCCCCCCCCCCCATAATAAATCACACTATTAAGAGTAGATGCCTGCTGGTAGCATTATTACCTAACATGTGTCTTGTACAGTCTAAACATGCCTGAGTCATCTGTTCACTTCAACCATCCACACCCTGGGGCCTGAGTCTGGCACAGGACACATGGGTCACAGTTTATTAGGCAAGACAGACATGGAGCACCATACACACCCGTGATGGTCAGAACCAGCTGAGGGGGTGGCCGAACAACCGTGCTGACAGACACATTGAGTACAGCAACAGTCATGCGCAGAGGTCAGGGAACCTGGCCCGTGTCCTGGGGGGCACCCAGGTACGTGTAGACAGGTGGCAGAACCATGTCCTGCAAGCTTGAGTCCGGTGGATGCAGAGAATGGGGGCCTGGACAACGTTGGATGCATGGGGATGGCACATGTCACACTACCCACACAGTCATGGACATCATGCCCAATACACAGTCTCAGCACACACACACAGGTTGCATCTTGCCACTCGACACATTGACACATAGCCACAATCAGGGAATACCATGCCAGACAAGCAGGATGCACCGTGGCAACACACCAGCATTGACTGAGCAGAGGCACCTTGGAGGCATAGGGACACCTTTAATAGTCATGTTTTTGGGATTGCAGAGGCAACTTGAAGTACACATGAACACATCATGTGGAGTAACATGTGGCTCAAACACTGGCACCCCCCTTCTGCAGCACAAATGCGTGATAGCCATGGTACTGGCACACAAGCGTCGGCTAACAGCTAAATACCCACAGCTGCACACGGAGAGCCTGCCATACACCATAGATCCGCTGATGTGGAAGTCCCACGCCATGTCAAGCCAATGTCAACCGTATGTGTCCGAGGGCAGTGTCACACACATTGATGCCATCATCACAATCCACCATCCCATCACTGATGACTGCCAACCAGGCAGCCCATCTATTCTGGTGTACCCAGCTGCATGTCGTGTCCCATGGGGATGCCACATGACTGCAGAGGAACCAAACCCCGACCTGGGCAGTGTGCACACATCGTGAACAACTGCCACACCCAATACACCCCAGATGCATCCCTTACCCCATGGAGACTTCCAAACGTGTCCGTGCCTGTAACGCTGAGTCAGCCCACGATGCCATGTCCATGAGGAATAGCAGTGCCACAACAATGCAACCAGCAGATGGCATGCGCAGGTACCTGGGGAAGAGAGACACACAAGAAGTCAGCCACAAAAAGCACAGCCACTTGCATGTGCATTGACTCGACACATGTATGGATGACAACATGCTAGGTCACAATTATGACTGGGGAAATACTACCATCACTGCCACCATCACTCCAGTGACACACCCACACACACCTCTGACTCACGTGCCATACATGCAGGTGGACACACACATCACAACACATGCCACACGGGGACCAAGGCGTGCACACTCAGACACTGGTACTCACCACTAAGCAAAGAAGTCGCGTATGAGCCGAGTCCGGATGTCCTCTTGCGGCTCCACATCCTCCACATCACTAGCCCCATTGCCAAGGCCTTCGTCCTCCACGGGTGGATGGTCCTCGTCATGTTGATTCAGGATGAGTGGCACAGCTCTTTCAACTGCCATGTTGTGCAGCATGCAGCAGACCATGAAGACCTTGCAAACCTTCGCCGGGGCATATGGGAGTGCGCCGCCGGTCTTGTGGAGGCACCGGAATCGGCTCTTCAGCATGCCAAACGTCCTCTCTATCACACGCCTTGTCCGGCCATGGGCGGTGTTGTAGCGGAGCTGGGCCGGCGTGATGGGGTTGCGGAGAGGTGTCAGCAGCCAAGGCATGTTGGGATAGCCAGCGTCCCCTACATGGAAAGCACATGGATATCGTTAGAACTGGCGAAGCGGTCGTGCTGCTCGGCTATACAGAATACAGGACAGACAGACTGTACCCACCAACAACACATGCCCGTTCGTTGCGCAGCTGCATCATCATATCAGGCATCCCGCTACGCCTCATGATGTAGGCATCGTGTGCTGATCCTGGAAAACGAGCACAGACATGTGAAATCACCATGTTGGACAGACACACCACAAGGGCATTGATGGAGTGGTAGTTCTTTCGATTTCGGTACGCCACCTCCCGTGCGTGTGGTGGTACCAAACCTACATGTGTCCCATCTATGGACCCAATGACATGGGGCATCCCTCCCAGGGCATAGAAACCACGCTTGACCTCTGTCATCTGTTCAGGGGTTGGGAACATGATGAAGTCATCCAGGTGAATCAACATGGCCTCCAAGAAATCATGCAGCACACCGCTGAACATGCTCTGGGACATGCCACCAACATGAGCTATGGTATTTTGGAAGGTACCCGTGGCAAGAAAATGTAGGGCAGCCATTACCTTCAGCTGGGGTGTCAGTGCCGTAGGATACCTGTGCTGCGGTTGCAGGTGTGGTGCCAGTCTCGCCGTCAGCTCCAGAATCAACGGTTGGGTGAAGCGGTAGAGCCGGATCCTGTCATTCTCCTGCATGGCAGCCAAGTCTGGAATTATTCGGGCAACAGGCGGCGCTCTGCAGTAATTTGGAAGTGACAAGGAAGAGTGAGTGCACTACGACAACAACTCATGTCTACTGAGCACATGTAAATCTGGCAATACACACATGCCACATAGGGAGTCAGATACGTGCTACATGCCCAGGACACGTATGGATGCAAGGTGACACTCCTTCCAAGACCCAGCTACACACGGAGATTGAGAACCTCCCCATGCCACGCCATGGGAATAGCTGTGTCCCAGTGCAAGTGAACAGCCAGACGCAACACAGGAGTGACATACACCCACACATCAGCAGAAGTAGGATGCCGATTGCAGAGACTGGTAGCGGAACACCGGAGCCACAGGTCACATGACATTACACTAGGCCTGCCCACACACCTTGCCATGAAGGTGCACATGTCATGACTCACCACACATTCCTTGTGAGGATGCTGACATGGCCTTGTCACGCTACTCCGTGTCCCATGCATACATGTGCACCTCACATCCGATAACACATGTGTCATGGTGTGCGGAACAGTGTGCAATGACAATCTACACACAGACACATGTTGGTTGCTGCAACGGCTGCAGCTTTTGAGGGTGCTACTACATCAACCTGATGTAAATCCCGGACACATAAATGACATGGTCACATTGTGCACTGTGGCTAGTGACAAGTCATGTGTCATGACCCCTGTACCGGGCATCATGGGACACTTCCGTGTGTTGGTGTCCGTGCCATGCCAGTGACGCTCACCCCAAGTGCGCAGTACGACATGCACACATGTCATAGGAGTCAAGGGCATGCCTGGCACACATTGCACCCTCACACAGTACACCTGTACACATCTCATCATACATCTGGTGCCTCCTCCACTCAGGAGGCATGTTCCACATCACAGCCTGTGACACCTGTGCCCCACACATGTAGTTATGCACAGGCGATGCATTGATGTCCATTCCTGGACAAGTATGTCCATCGATGGACATGTATGTCCGCCCTATTCCTACCTGTGTGTTGCCTATCACCACAGTGATGTGTACAAACCGCCGTACTGCTGCTAAGAGGGCCTGTGTATGTTTCCAAATCACTGTGGGAGTGCTGACGTATGTGTACCCATCGTGATGGCGAGCGTACATGCATTTGTACGGTCCGTACCACTACGAGTACGCATACGCGTGCTGAACCATAGTGAGAGGGCCGTACACTCGCATGTACGCTCACTATCACTATGGGTCTGCACGCGTATGCGTACACGTAGTGGTACGGACCGTACACACGCATGTACGCTCACTATCACTATGGGTCTCCTCGCGTATGCGTACTCGTAGTGGTACGGACCGTACACACGCATGTACGCTCACTATCACTATGGGTCTCCTCGCGTATGCGTACTCGTAGTGGTACGGACCGTACACACGCATGTACGCTCACTATCACTATGGGTCTGCACGCGTATGCGTACACGTAGTGATATTGAGCGTACATGCATGTGTACGGTCCGTACCACTACGTGTACGCATACGCGTGCAGACCCGTAGTGATAGTGAGCGTACATGCGTGTGTACGGTCCGTACCACTACGTGTATGCATACGCGTGCAGACCCGTAGTGATAGTGAGCGTACATGCGAGTGTACGGCCCTCTCACTATGGTTCAGCACGCGTATGCGTACTCGTAGTGATATTGAGCGTACATGCATGTGTACGGTCCGTACCACTACGTGTACGCATACGCGTGCAGACCCGTAGTGATAGTGAGCGTACATGCGTGTGTACGGTCCGTACCACTACGTGTACACATACGCGTGCAGACCCATAGTGATAGTGAACGTAGGATGCATGTACGGGCCGTTGCCATGCATTTGGGGTGCCCTAGGGCCCCGAAACGCACCGTACCTGTGTGTGATTCTCCAAATTACATAGGGGACAAGTATTAAGGCCTACCTGCATGCTGGTTGTCATGGAGACAAAGTTCAAATTTCGAAATTGTTCTGGAAGGTGCACAGCAGAAGTCAGTTGGAATTGTTCTACTTTGTTGCAATGTGTTTGTGGGGGTTACATCATGCAGGAGAATGAAACTGATAGGGAACCCACAGACTGCTAGGTTTGAAGGGATTGGTGGAAACATAGGATGCAAATGTGAGTGACCAATCACTCTGTACTCCTGTGCATGAGACTGGGCAGAAGGGCACATATAAGGCAGCCAGGTCCCATGAGGGAGTACTTGCCTGCACATATTTGCATTTGTCGACCAAGCTGCTGCTACTGATTCCCTGGAACCATGTCAAGGGCTGTGGAGAGGTCACAGCCATTCACCCTGGAGGAGAACATGGCTCTGCTGGATGTGATCCTCCCACAGTACCCCATGCTGTATGGGCGACCAGGGTATCAGGTGAGTGCATAGGCCACTGCCACAGACTGTCCCTGTGTTCTGACTGTGACTTCCGGCATTGTGTCCTGGTGTGACACACATGCCATGTACTGTCGGGGGGGTACCAGGGGGGGGGGGTGCCTGATTCCTCCCAGCAGTGCCCTGAGACAGGAGGGGTGGGTACAGAGTCCTCCCAGCAGTGCCCTGAGACAGGAGGGGTGGGTACAGAGTGCTCCCAGCAGTGCCCTGAGACAGGAGGGGTGGGTGTGGAGTCCTCCCAGCAGTGCCCTGAGACAGGAGGGGTGGGTACAGAGTGCTCCCAGCAGTGCCCTGAGACAGGAGGGGTGGGTACAGAGTGCTCCCAGCAGTGCCCTGAGACAGGAGGGGTGGGTGTGATGCACAGTGTGAGCCTTGATCATTGATTGTGACATTGCCATCATTCCACCTGTGTACCCACTATGGCACGTACTGCCTTTTCCCTCACCAGAGGATGATGTCCCTATGACAGAGGTGCAATGCGTTGGCTGCATGACATGCCTTGTTGTAACCAGCCAATTTGTTCTCATATGTCTCTATGTGACATGTGGCTGGTGTATTGATGTGGTGTCACTTGTTCTTCCTCACAGGTAGGCGCCACTGCCAAGGAGCAGATCTGGCTGACCGCCGTCAGTGCCGTGAGGCGTGTGGATGGTCGGAGGCGGAGCCTGTCCCAGGTGAGGAAACGCTGGCAGGATATCCGGTGCTGGACGCGGAGGATTGCACGGCTCCTGCTGGGGGACTCACCTGAGAGCCACAAGAACCGCGGCCGCCGCCGTCTGAGCCACCTCCACAGGCGTGTGCTGCCGGTGGTCTTTCCAGACCTGGAGAGGCGCTTACAGGCGATGCAGCATGCGGAAGGGGGTAGGTACATGTGCGTTTGTTGTGTGTCACCGGCATTTGTAAGGGCACTGTGGCATGAATTCACTGGCAGGGTTTAAAGGTGCTGTGCAGATCCTGTTTGCCCCAGTATAGCGCTGCGCCCCTGCCACCCTTCCCCTCCTTGCAATGTGTTCCCTGGTCTGTGTGTAGTCACTCCTTCACAAGGTAATGTAGGCTGGCGCTTTGTCCACGAGAACAATGACTGTAGCATCATGTGTGGTGGTGGTGTGTAACAGGTTGTGGGACCTTGCCTGTGAACTGTCAAGTGCACTGCATGTGGGTTCCATGTCAGTTGGCACTGATGCTGACTCCAGACATGGGAGTTGGTCTCTCATGTGTCATGCCTCATAGCGCATGTCCTATGTTGTGGCCTGTGACATGATGTGCATGAGTGTGCGATACGCATAGTGCAGGGATGGTGACGTGTGTAGCAGTCATGACCATTCTGTAGCATGTAGTTGCGTGCCCACTACTGTCCCCTGGGGCACCTTATCCTCAGTATTGTATGTGTCATCATCAACGTGGACACTCTCACTGTCTACAGCGTAGGTTGTGCTCTGTGCCATTGTCCCCTGTCACCATGTATATAGACGTGCTATTATGTACAGGTGTCCACTGTGCAGCCTGACCTTATTGTCCTTCTTCATACTCACAGTTGCCAGTGCCTGTGTGTCTTGTTATACTCATCGGAGGATGGGCACTGGTGCCTCATTATTTGTACAGGCGCACCTTGGCTGTTTGGCGTCCAATCTTGCTTTTTGCCTGCCCCTGTGTTTATCACCCAGACTATGAGATGTTGGTGCCACCTGTGTCTCAACAATTTGCATCGTGTGGGGGTTGTTTGGGGCGGGCAATGCCTATGTGTCAAATCCTGATTTCTACTTGCTGGGTCTGGCCAGTGTGTGATGTTACTGGACACACACACAAGGTGCAGTGACCGAGTAATGTTGGGCATGTTTGCAGCATTACCTATGCAGCATGTGTCTCAAGTTCATGGTTATTGTCCCTGGTCATCGGTATTTTCACCAACGCTGTGTGGTGCAGATGCTGGGCAGGATTGTCCCCAGGGCCTGGGTGCTATGTCAGACTCCGTTTCCTGTCTTTAGCTATTGTCTCATACTCTCCATGGTATTTCAGTGGCATGGTGGCTCAACCAACTGTGTGTTTCATGCCCTACATCGGTACCTTGTTTAGCAGATGTTAGGGATCTTCCTCTTCAGGCTATGCAATGTTGACTATGTAGATTGGACTCATGTGACAGATGTGTACAGGTGTCTGATTAATTTCTGTCTCTCCACCCTGCCCACAGCATCGTCGGGGGACACAGAGGGAGACATGGACACAGACCAGGCGGAGGGACCGAGCACCAGTGCCAGCCGTGACATCGGGGCTGGCACATCGAGTGGGACAGAGGCGGAGGATAGTGCGGCCGAGGACCTGTCGACTGGCACATCAGAATACGAAGCTGACAGGTCCGAGGAGGATGTCTCCGAGTTGGCGGAGGCTGCACCAGCAGCTGACAGTGGAACAACACCTGGCACCGCCCCCTCAGTTCCCATCAGCCGCCTCCCACTTGCTCGTGTCCCTTCCCAGCGTGCCCGGTCACCGCATGTCTCCTTCCTGCCAGGCACCGCACCCCCTGCCCCTGTCTCCACAGCTGCCGCCAATGCTGAGTCTATGGACATCCAGCGGCAAATGCAGGTTGGTCAGGCTGCGATCCTTAATGTCCTCCATTCCCACGGGAAAACCCTCACCAACATCGAGGCATTCTTGGAGGGCATTCATTCTTCGCAGGCTGACCAACGCAACTTGCTGAGGTCCATAGACTCCACACTGACTGCAGCAGTGGGTCTCCTGCAGCGCGACCTCCCCCCACCTACCCCTGCCCCATCCACACTTCCCACTTCCATGCCTGTCCCACGTACACCCAGACGTCGGCATGCACCCACCACAACAGACACAGGCACCACACCAGCAGGGAAGGTCCACCTCACTCCTCCTGACACGCACACACAGGGTGAGATAGGCACACCCACTGGGTCGGGGGGCAAACGTGTGACACGCAGCCAGAGTGGGAGTCCGCATTCCACATAATCCACTCCCTCCAAATCCCCTCCCCTCAGCTCTCCTGGCCACATCTCCCCCAAGGACTCCTTCATGGCCGCTCTGTCCCTGAGCCCCACAGTTCCGCCACCACGCAAGCGGTCAAGGAAGTCCTCGGTCAGGGTGGTTGAGTCTCCCCCCCTGTCTCCACCCTCCCCCGGTGGCGCTGCAACCCATCCCTCTGACCCCCCCCCCTCCTTGGGGCCTGAGGTCACTTCGGGTGCAGGGGACTCCCTGGAGGACCTTGCTAAGGTGTGTAGTGCCATCCTGGCCTCCGCCTTTGGCCATGACACACCCCCTGTGGTTGAGTCCTCCATCCCTGCACCCACAACGCCGCCCCTTTGCCCTGATGTCCCTGCGGTGCCTGTTGCTTCCCCCCCCCTGATGCCCTCACCAGTATGGAAGACGATGGCATTTGACTGTGCAGGCAAGGTAGGGGACACACATCCCACTGTGTCCCCCATCCAGCTGGGAATCATTGACTGCCCTATGGCCTTTGTTGAATTTGAACTGCCTGCGATCCACGGACATTGTGCTCATGCTGAATAAAGCTTATTTTTGTTGTCATTCTCACACTCCTGCTATGGTGGTATTGGTGTTGGTGGGGCTGCTACATTGTTTTGGGTGGTGTTTAACGCTTTGGGTGTGTGGGATTTGTCGTAGTGTTCTGCTCTTTGGGGCGACCCTGGGATCTGTGTGCCATCACAAGGTGTTGGCTAACTTCCTTAGGTCATGTCAGCAGTTACTGCATGGTTCAAATGTCCCAGGGTGTATTCCTTCCTCTGTGTACCCAGTTTCTTCCCTGCAGGGTGTTCACAATGTTTAGCGCAGAACTGTGTCTACATGAGATGTGTGTGTGACGGAGCCCTTCTACTTTGGCCATGCATGCATGGGCATGTCTCCACCTGCAACAATCGTGGCATCCTTGGTGATCACTGTACTTGTGTGTGGAGTCAGTTGACATGAGTTCATGGGGACATGTTCCCTTGTAGGCAGTATGGATGTGGGTAATTCTGGCATCACACACATGTGTTACACCCCTCCTGTGTCTGGGCACTGCTGGGAGGACTCTGCACACACCCTCCTGTCTCTGGGCACTGCTGGGAGGACTCTGCACACACCCCTCCTGGGTCTGGACACTGCTGGGAGGACTCTGCACACACCCCTCCTGGGTCTGGACACTGCTGGGAGGACTCTGCACACACCCTCCTGTCTCTGGGCACTGCTGGGAGGACTCTGCACACACCCCTCCTGGGTCTGGACACTGCTGGGAGGACTCTGCACACACCCCTCCTGGGTCTGGACACTGCTGGGAGGACTCTGCACACACCCCTCCTGTCTCAGGGCACTGCTGGGAGGACTCCACACCCACCCCTCCTGTCTCAGGGCACTGCTGGGAGGACTCTGCACACACCCCTCCTGGGTCTGGACACTGCTGGGAGGACTCTGCACACACCCCTCCTGGGTCTGGACACTGCTGGGAGGACTCTGCACCCACCCCTCCTGTCTCAGGGCACTGCTGGGAGGACTCTGCACACACACCTCCTGTCTCTGGGCACTGCTGGGAGGACTCTGCACACACCCCTCCTGGGTCTGGACACTGCTGGGAGGACTCTGCACACACCCTCCTGTCTCTGGGCACTGCTGGGAGGACTCTGCACACACCCCTCCTGGGTCTGGACACTGCTGGGAGGACTCTGCACACACCCCTCCTGGGTCTGGACACTGCTGGGAGGACTCTGCACACACCCCTCCTGTCTCAGGGCACTGCTGGGAGGACTCCACACCCACCCCTCCTGTCTCAGGGCACTGCTGGGAGGACTCTGCACACACCCCTCCTGGGTCTGGACACTGCTGGGAGGACTCTGCACACACCCCTCCTGGGTCTGGACACTGCTGGGAGGACTCTGCACCCACCCCTCCTGTCTCAGGGCACTGCTGGGAGGACTCTGCACACACACCTCCTGTCTCTGGGCACTGCTGGGAGGACTCTGCACACACCCCTCCTGGGTCTGGACACTGCTGGGGGGACTCTGCACACACCCCTCCTGGGTCTGGACACTGCTGGGAGGACTCTGCACCCACCCCTCCTGTCTCAGGGCACTGCTGGGAGGACTCTGCACACACCCCTCCTGGGTCTGGACACTGCTGGGAGGACTCTGCACCCACCCCTCCTGTCTCAGGGCACTGCTGGGAGGACTCTGCACACACACCTCCTGTCTCTGGGCACTGCTGGGAGGACTCTGCACACACACCTCCAATTTCTGGATATGTACGCTTGGGACATACACGGTGTGGGTGCGCTCCATGCATTCGAGGTGAGGGTACGGGTCGTACTTACACTGTTGGGGTGGGGGGTATGCTCCATGCATACGCGGGTGAGGGTTCGTGTCGTACTTACACTGTTGGCATGGGGGGTACGCTCCATGCATACGCGGGTGGGGGTACGGGTCGTACTTACACTGGTGGGGGTGGGGGTACGGTCCGTACGTCCACGGGTGAGGGTTCGAGTCGTACTTACACTGTTGGGGTGGGGGGTACGCTCCTTGCATACGCGGGTGGGGGTACGGCTCGTACTTACACTGGTGGGGGTGGGGGTATGGTCCGTACGTCCGCGGGTGAGGGTTCGAGTCGTACTTACACTGTTGGGGTGGGGGGTACGCTCCTTGCATACGCGGGTGGGGGTACGGCTCGTACTTACACTGGTGGGGGTGAGGGTACGGTCCGTACGTCCGCGGGTGAGGGTTCGAGTCGTACTTACACTGTTGGGGTGGGGGGTACGCTCCTTGCATACGCGGGTGGGGGTACGGCTCGTACTTACACTGGTGGGGGTGGGGGTATGGTCCGTACGTCCGCGGGTGAGGGTTCGAGTCGTACTTACACTGTTGGGGTGGGGGGCACGCTCCATGCATACGCGGGTGGGGGTACGGGTCGTACTTACACTGTTGGCATGGGGGGTACGCTCCATGCATACGCGGGTGGGGGTACGGGTCGTACTTACACTGTTGGCATGGGGGTTACGCTCCATGCATATGCGGGTGAGGGTACGGGTCGTACTTACACTGTTGGCATGGGGGGTACGCTCCATGCATACGCGGGTGAGGGTTCGTGTCGTACTTAGACTGTTGGCATGGGGGGTACGCTCCATGCATACGCGGGTGGGGGTACGGGTCGTACTTACACTGGTGGGGGTGGGGGTACGGTCCGTACGTCCGCGGGTGAGGGTTCGAGTCGTACTTACACTGTTGGGGTGGGGGGTACGCTCCTTGCATACGCGGGTGGGGGTACGGCTCGTACTTACACTGGTGGGGGTGGGGGTATGGTCCGTACGTCCGCGGGTGAGGGTTCGAGTCGTACTTACACTGTTGGGGTGGGGGGTACGCTCCATGCATACGCGGGTGGGGGTACGGGTCGTACTTACACTGTTGGCATGGGGGGTACGCTCCATGCATACGCGGGTGGGGGTACGGGTCGTACTTACACTGTTGGCATGGGGGTTACGCTCCATGCATACGCGGGTGAGGGTACGGGTCGTACTTACACTGTTGGCATGGGGGGTACGCTCCATGCATACGCGGGTGGGGGTACGGGTCGTACTTACACTGTTGGCATGGGGGGTACGCTCCATGCATACGCGGGTGGGGGTACGGGTTGTACTTACACTGTTGGCATGGGGGGTACGGTCCGTACGTCCGCGGGTGAGGGTTCGAGTCGTACTTACACTGTTGGGGTGGGGGGTACGCTCCTTGCATACGCGGGTGGGGGTACGGCTCGTACTTACACTGGTGGGGGTGGGGGTATGGTCCGTACGTCCGCGGGTGAGGGTTCGAGTCGTACTTACACTGTTGGGGTGGGGGGTACGCTCCTTGCATACGCGGGTGGGGGTACGGCTCGTACTTACACTGGTGGGGGTGGGGGTACGGTCCGTACGTCCGCGGGTGAGGGTTCGAGTCGTACTTACACTGTTGGGGTGGGGGGTACGCTCCTTGCATACGCGGGTGGGGGTACGGCTCGTACTTACACTGGTGGGGGTGGGGGTATGGTCCGTACGTCCGCGGGTGAGGGTTCGAGTCGTACTTACACTGTTGGGGTGGGGGGCACGCTCCATGCATACGCGGGTGGGGGTACGGGTCGTACTTACACTGTTGGCATGGGGGGTACGCTCCATGCATACGCGGGTGGGGGTACGGGTCGTACTTACACTGTTGGCATGGGGGTTACGCTCCATGCATACGCGGGTGAGGGTACGGGTCGTACTTACACTGTTGGCATGGGGGGTACGCTCCATGCATACGCGGGTGAGGGTTCGTGTCGTACTTACACTGTTGGCATGGGGGGTACGCTCCATGCATACGCGGGTGGGGGTACGGGTCGTACTTACACTGGTGGGGGTGGGGGTACGGTCCGTACGTCCGCGGGTGAGGGTTCGAGTCGTACTTACACTGTTGGGGTGGGGGGTACGCTCCTTGCATACGCGGGTGGGGGTACGGCTCGTACTTACACTGGTGGGGGTGGGGGTATGGTCCGTACGTCTGCGGGTGAGGGTTCGAGTCGTACTTACACTGTTGGGGTGGGGGGTACGCTCCATGCATACGCGGGTGGGGGTACGGGTCGTACTTACACTGTTGGCATGGGGGGTACGCTCCATGCATACGCGGGTGGGGGTACGGGTCGTACTTACACTGTTGGCATGGGGGTTACGCTCCATGCATACGCGGGTGAGGGTACGGGTCGTACTTACACTGTTGGCATGGGGGGTACGCTCCATGCATACGCGGGTGGGGGTACGGGTCGTACTTACACTGTTGGCATGGGGGGTACGCTCCATGCATACGCGGGTGGGGGTACGGGTCGTACTTACACTGTTGGCATGGGGGTACGGTCCGTACGTCCGCGGGTGAGGGTTCGAGTCGTACTTACACTGTTGGGGTGGGGGTACGCTCCATGCATACGCGGGTGGGGGTAGGGTCCGTACATATCCGTCCCCACGCTATGTGATGCTTGTGCGGGCCGTACCCAGGCCTTTGCCACGTGGGTACGATCCGTCCCGCCATTGTTGGGGTGACGTGTGTGTGGGCGTGGTACGACTCGTACCCACGCTCTTCAGGCGTGGGTACGGGACGTACCTGTCTGGTTGTGTTGCCGGTTCGCGTGGTGACGGACTTCCGTTGTGGCGGTCGCTGGCTTATCAGGACACACCCCCACCCCCTCGTGGTGACCAGGGTATGGGAGTCAGGTATGTCCAGGCCATGTGTGACTTATGTGGTTGTTTTGTGGCCTGCCCTGGTCGTGCCACCCCCACCCCACCCCACTTTCCCCCCTCCGTTAGTTATTCTGACCTTCTGCGGCGTCTGCGTCGGTGCCTGTAGAGCAGGTGGACTGCTATGAGGGCAGGGATGACTCGTAGGTTCGGGTCCATGTCTGTCCGTCGCGTACTGGTACTCCAATCGCGTCGTCCTGTCGCGTACGGGTCCTCCTTGCTCGCGTCGTCCTGTCGCGTACGGGTCCTCCTTGGTGGCGTCGTCCTGTGTGTCCGTCACGTACTGGTCCTCCTTGTTCGCGTCGTCGTCTGTCCGTCGCGTACTGGTGGTCCTTGTTCGCGTCGTCCTGATTTCCCGGCAGTTTTTGGCTGCCGCAAAATATTCACCGTGCGGGGTGACGTCGGTGCGAATCGTGATTCCTGGGTCGTGAATGGCTGGCTGCGAGCGTCCCGACGTCAGGTCGGCACTTTCCCGGATCGCATTGGTAGGTGTTTTTTTGTTCGGTCGGACTTTTTTACGAATCGTACGGTCATGGTGTACCCGTGCGATTCGTAATTCCTTGTTTGAAGAAATTGACGACCGGGTACGCGTCGGACGGAGAATATGCTCCGTCCGACGGTTCGTACCCGGTTTTTGCCGGATCGTGATCGGCACCCTGGTGTTTTCACTGCATGGTGGGAGATAAAAAAATGCAACCGCCAAGCGAGAGCAAACACAGGTTTCCCTGCCGGCTCCACTGAAACTTTATGTCTTGGAGGTGGACTGCCCGGGACATACCTACTGAGCTGGCCCTGAGGGATGGGGTCCCAGGCCATTAATAGCTCAGGCAGGTGGGCCACACTGTCCCATCCCTTGAAGCAATTGGCCTCACGGTGAACCACCCGGTGCCTTTAATGGCTTGCAGAAGGGGACCGCACGGCCACCTCCCCATTTTCTGAAATATTGGTCCTGTGAGCCCTGACCCACCCCCTAGGGTTAAACAGCAGAAGGGAAGTGTGCGTTTTTTTACGCAATTTGCCAAGGATTACCGTTTCCTCTATGAATTTGTGATTAAAAAAATTAAAAACACGTTTTGGGGCACAGGCCGAACACCAGGCCTAAGAGGTGAGGGTATCCCTACCCTGACCGCTTATATGTTTTTTCACCTTTTGTTAGAGGACTCTGACTAAGTCTTGAGTCCTAAAATGGCTGCCGCAACATCTTTTTTGGTGTATTGGGAGCCGATCAGATCTCAGTGTTATCTATACAAAATGTTTAAGCCTTCATTACGTACAAACTACTCAATGGATTTACATGCTTTCTGTATCAAGATCTAACTTTCGGTCAAATTTGGTGTAATTCTATTAAGCAATTGTGGCTATAGCAGTGCCTGATTTTCTTATGGAAAATTGCAAAGGGGAACTTTTGTTTTGGAACCCCTGCTCCATTTTATCTTGGCCCCTTCTTGATAGATCACCTCAAAACTTTCCAGGGAGGAGCTGAGTTGGATGACACTTTTTTTTTGGGGGGGGGGGAGGGGGAATATATATATATATATATATATATATATATAGGCTTCCATGGATGCCATAGGTGCAAAGCCTGCATCTATTGAGTCAATACTAGTGAGTACAGGGCACCATACAGTCCAACACCCTGCATGATAAGGGGATCGTAGAACTGCAAAACAGAATTCGCAGTGTATGTCTTATCCTGCAAGTGTGGTATGCTATATGTAAGTAGCACCACTCTACAGGTCCACCGCAGGATTTAACAACATCTCAGAGCAGTCAGTAATAAGGAGTGGATATATATTGTGGCCAGACGTATCCATGATGCCCACTATAATGACCTCAGGTATTTAACCTATTTTGTGATTGATGCAGTGGCGAGATCTGTGAGTAGCTACATTGTCGATCTTGATTCCAAATTCCCAAATGGGCTAAATGTCAAGGACGAATTATGTTTGTTTTTATAATGGAGCTGACATAGTAACCGCCCTGTTGTAGGTAGACCTTTGTGAAGTCCACGTTCTACACAACAAATAATAACTAAAAGGATACATTGATGGCTAGGAGTAGCATTTGAACAACGTTGGCAGGCAAAATGCTGGGTTACTGATGGGTAACATAGAGAGCTTTCAACAGTAGCATGTTTGTACCAATTAAATCTTTGAGTCATGTTCAATAGAATTTTAGTAGGACTTTGCCCAACAGGGCGTAATAATGTGAAGATTAGGGAATACGCGATTCAAGATTATGAGGAGTTTTCCATGGAAGCGTGCTTCGGAATCATATGAATATTACCACCTGATTATACATATAATTTTATGAATTCAGTATATTTATCCAGAAAAGGGTTCAACCACATGCATGTCGCCACGCTTTAGCTAAATTAAATCATTTAACGTGATATAAATTCAATGTTATTAGAAACTTTTTTACCAAACACAGTATATATGGTGTATCCCCGGTATTGATTCGGGACAACAAGAATGATTAGTGAATTAATGTTCAAAAACAATGCATTTACACAAATAGGGGAATTGAAACAATTAATGTTGGTCTTTTTAAATGTATTTTCGTTGTATAGTTTTATGTCCATGTATTTCAAGTATGAATTTCATTATTTACTATTATGTTACATGAATTCTTTTCAGATTGTGAATGTAAATGTGGAAAGCCTAAAGATCGTAGTCTTTTCGTTGTTGTGTTGACACGTGGGCAGTATTTAAATACTATCATGATAGCGCCCCACATATGTGATTAAGGTCACTGAGTGACTGAAACGCTTAATGTCAGACTTTTCATGCTGAAATAAAATATTGGAGACTCAAAAGTGTCTGTGCCTGGTCCTTCGTGGATTGTTTGACTACAGGCGGTGCATTATATATGCACACATACGCACGCACACACACTAAAATCAAAAAATGTATTAGCTATCACCAGACCTAAAATGGTAAAGTTGGGTGCAAACAACGGTGACCCCCATCATTGCCGAGTGCTGTCATGTCATGGAATTATAGATTTGTGTAGAACCAGGGCACGAGACTGGGGGTTTACAGTGTGCAGGGGTCACATATCATCTTCCATAGCTCACTGTGCTATTTACTCAGCGCAATCGTACATATGATAGACCTGCTAAACATATATGGGAGGTCTTAAGATTGGATGCCACTTCCTGTAAAGTCATGGTTGTGATGCCACTTCCGGTGATGTCACGTGTGTTGTAATGCGCCGTGATATCATGCGCCATGATGCCACGTGCTGTAATATTACGCACCGTTATGTCACTTGCAAAATGCCTAACTAGGTTAGTCCCCCCACTTCTGTGTTTTTTTAGGACTTGTTCCCTGTGTAGTACCTCCGATGAGGTGTGTTGGTGTCTCCCAGCCCTCGCCTTGCAGAGGGCTTCCTGCCTCGCACGGCGGAGGCGCCTCTCTTGCACCAGTCAACTCTAGGCGCTGGAGCCTGGGCCGCGGACCCGGGGATCCGCTTCCCCGGCTCCCTCCCTTGTTTCCATCCCTTGGAGAACGGGCCTGAACACTATATTTGAACAATGCGACACGTGTTGCAGACACCAGCCGCGGCACGTAGCCCGGCTCGTGAAACGGAGCCGTAACACGAGGCCTGCTCGCGGCGCTGGAGGAGGAGAGCGCGTGCCAGGAAAAAAGGCCGTGCGTGGCGCGCGGGGAAGAGGAGCCCTCGGCTCAGGTTCACTCCACCTGGCTCTCACCTCTTGCGTCTGCGGCTTCTCTTTACACACAAACTCGTATGCATTCTCACAATTTGAACCGTTTTTTTTTTACTTATGGTTAAATTCGTCGTTATTTTATTCTTTTAAAAATACGAATGTCTAACTTTAATATAGTGCTTAATACAGAGTTCAGCTGGCCTCTATGTGCGCGTAAAATTGGCAGAAAAAGTCAGATGTGGAGAAATCCCCAGGATCACACAATGTGGTCAAATGGGATAAGGGGTAGATAGTGCTCATTACATAGATCACAAGTGTGCCCAAACTTTTCTCTGCCTGAAAACTGCATAAATAAAGTTTGCATCCACTGACCAATGCAAATACAAGCGTTTTGCACAATTGATCAGTGAAAATGGTGATGTAAAAGCGCACCGGTGCGTTCTTTTAAGTGCTTATATGGGCAGGTACTGTTCGGTACTCAGTATCTGCACTAGGGTGACCAATTGGCATTGGTGCAAATTCAGGACGGTGAGTGTAAAAATTCAGGACAAAGGGTCAAAATTCAGGACACAAATTCAGGACAGGAAGTCAAAATTCAGGACAAAACTTCAGGACAATAGGTAAGTTTTACAGACACATCAGAGGAGGTCACTCAATAGTATATAAGTAAGCCCAGCCATACAGTGCTTAATTTGTAAAATATGAAGTCCGGGTGCTCAAATGTTTGTAGGAGGCCACATCCACTTTCCCTGGCTCCACTCACTTCCTTCACTGACTCCACCCACTTACTCTAGGAGCATTATCAACTCTGCGGGGGTCCTCGCTGCTGGATGGCCACCTGCCAGCCGGGCAGTAAGTTAGCCACAGAAACCAACTGGCTCACCTCGCCGAGCTGTGATCCAATGACCTGGACAAGGGTGGCATGAAACCAGTACATGAAACCAATGGGCCACCAAGTGTTTACGTTTATGAAAGTGCCCTCAATTCAGCCCTCTATTGCTGGTCACGCACATAAGTCCCTAGCCCAAACCATCCACTGGTCACGCACAAACAGTCCCTCGCCCGAACCATCCACTGATGGTCACACACATACAGTCCCTTGCCCGAACCATCTACTGATGGTCACACACACAGTCCCTCGCCCGAACTGTCCACTGATGGTCACGCACATACAGTCCCTAGCCCAAACCATTCAGTGCTGGTCACGCACATACAGTCCCTAGACCGAACCATCCAATGATGTTCACGCACATAGAGTCCCTCACCTGAACCATCCAGTGCTGGTCATACATGGCA
The DNA here is from genome assembly GCF_964204655.1 of Triturus cristatus. Taxonomy (NCBI): domain Eukaryota; kingdom Metazoa; phylum Chordata; class Amphibia; order Caudata; family Salamandridae; genus Triturus; species Triturus cristatus. The sequence continues at coordinate 83,395,931 of NC_140589.1, read as the reverse complement.
GTCTCTTGCCTAAGGCATCAAGAGATGGTCACTCATGGCAGTCCCTCATCCGAGCCTTCCAGTGTTGGTCACACGTAGCAGTCTCTCACCTGATCCATCAAGTGATGGTTACTCATGTGCTGGTCACTCATGGCAGTCCCTCACTTCAAGCATCAAGTGATGGTCATTCATGTGATGGTCACTCATGGCAGTCTCTCCCCCGAGGCACCAAGTAATGGTCACCTATGGTATTCTCTGAGACATTAAGTGATGGTCATTCATGGCGGTCCCTCACCTGAGACATCAAGTGATGGTCATTCATGGAAGTCCCTCGCCTGAGGAATCACGTGATGGGCACTCATGGCAGTCCCTCACTTGAGACATCAAGTGATGGTCATTCATGGCAGTCCCTCGCCTGAGGCATCAAGTGATGGTCACTCATGGCAGTCCCTCACCTGAGACATCAAGTGATGGTCATTCATGGCAGTCCCTCGCCTGAGGCATCAAGTGATGGTCACTCATGACAGTTCCTCACCTGAGACATCAAGTGATGGTCATTCATGGTAGTCCCTGAGGCATCGAGTGATGATCACTCATGGCAGTCCCTTCCCTGAGGCACTGAGTGACAGTCACATGCACGACAGTCTCTAGTCCGAACCTATATTAACAACGTGGCCAAACTGCAGCAGTATATATGTAGCATTGATGCAGATGCGCCGAGTGTATTATGCTATTTATTTCCACTGTGAAATGTGGAGAGGGGCCATCAATAAAGAAGGGCAAAGCCTCAAGTGACTCCTGATGTCCTTATCCACTCTCAGCAAAGATGCCACCAAGTACCATTGATAACTGGAATAATACTTGTTAGTTACAGCGCTTAGAAGCATGAGACGTTCTTTAAGGAGCATATTTACTTCATATGATAAGAAGTTAGAGGGCACAGTACTCTTCGTGGGTCAACGCATATATTGCAAGTCATGCTGTTTTATTATTAATAAAGTTATGTTTACGGCTCCATACCACCCTTCTGCCCCTTTCTACGATCTGTACACAACAGGTGTTAATATTTACCAGGTCAAAGGGTCTCAATTACTCACCATGGAGGATGAAAGGCTGAGTGGCCCTGCCGGGATTCAAATTTGTGACTTAAACAAAAGCCCACAACCCTATTCCTCTTAACAGGAGGATGCCATACGAAAACACAATTTATACACAAGACAAATAGACCAGTTCTACAACTCAAGAAAAAGAAAACACATTATGCAGCCAATGACCAAAATAGCCATTTCACAACACTAGAAGGAAAAACACCCGGTGAAACTAAATTCCCAGTTCGTTCACAGAAAACGGTAGCCCCAAAAAGCTGTGAAATACTATTTCCGATAAAGGAATTATTTTCCAGCTGTAGTATAGTCGGCCCACAGAACACCACTAAACTGTGTAATCACCCATGCCTCAAGGTGCAACTCAAGAAAGAGCAACAATTCTCAACAGGTATTATTACGCTAGACAATTAAAATTGTATGTCCAAGACATCAGACCGGAGGGAAAAAGGAAGACTCTTTGAAGAATTTTAAAGAATGTATTTAAGTCAAAACATCATTTAAGCGTCATTCGTGGAAACACGAGAAAGCAATTTTACAGTTGTATCAGCACTGTAGAAATACATATTTGAAAAAACACAATAACAACCCAAATTGCACTTGGTGCTGGATGTGAAGGTGAAAGTGGCGACACAAGTGACAATTGTGAAAAACAGCGACGGCGGCGCAAGAGAAGTGACAAATAATGTACAGTGAGAACAAATTATATAAAATATACTGTGGTAGAGGAAATAAATTGATTATTTTTGGTAATTCAAGACAATCGTTTTGAAAGGAGAAAACCACAGGAGAAATGTTGCGCGATTAATGGCGCTGAACGGTCGACGGCGTTTCGATCCTCTAGGTTAGGATCATCTTCAGGACCGGGTTGTTTGATTTAAAAACGGTGCTGAGGGGGCGTCGGACTATAACGTAGGGGGGTCCGCATCAGAGAGAGAACGTTGTTCGAATTGCCACACGAAGACAAGCTGCACCCCCGATATGCTCCGGATTCATTCCGCATTCCCAGAGTACCTCTGACGGGACCTGGCTAAGCCCCGAAGATCCTTTGACCGCCCGGCGACGCTCATCCACAGACGCGCCTCGCGCCTCTACTTTAACTTGACGACCACCACCAGCAAACAACGTTCTCTCTCTGATGCGGACCCCCCTACGTTATAGTCCGACGCCCCCTCAGCACCGTTTTTAAATCAAACAACCCGGTCCTGAAGATGATCCTAACCTAGAGGATCGAAACGCCGTCGACCGTTCAGCGCCATTAATCGCGCAACATTTCTCCTGTGGTTTTCTCCTTTCAAAACGATTGTCTTGAATTACCAAAAATAATCAATTTATTTCCTCTACCACAGTATATTTTATATAATTTGTTCTCACTGTACATTATTTGTCACTTCTCTTGCGCCGCCGTCGCTGTTTTTCACAATTGTCACTTGTGTCGCCACTTTCACCTTCACATCCAGCACCAAGTGCAATTTGGGTTGTTATTGTGTTTTTTCAAATATGTATTTCTACAGTGCTGATACAACTGTAAAATTGCTTTCTCGTGTTTCCACGAATGACGCTTAAATGATGTTTTGACTTAAATACATTCTTTAAAATTCTTCAAAGAGTCTTCCTTTTTCCCTCCGGTCTGATGTCTTGGACATACAATTTTAATTGTCTAGCGTAATAATACCTGTTGAGAATTGTTGCTCTTTCTTACATACCTACCCACCTCTCAACGTGGTATATGGGTTATACTCCTGTTGTTATATACATCAAGGTGCAACTCGGCACCCTTCAAGAACACGCACCATCCACCCCCTTAGAATGTGCTAGCATAGTAAGGTGGCGTCCTATCAGGAGGCAACCGCAAGGCCTTGTTAAACTCCACATGATGTACCGTAAATAGGCATAACCCCACGTCACATGTGAAGTGTACATAACACAGAGAGCATCTCATGGCTCCTTACTCAACCACACCTCCCCTACAACATAACGCTATCAGGTACCACTGACCAGACGTCTCAACCGCCACAAGAGTACAGCAGAATCACATCCATCCTTACAAAAACCTCCACAAGAGCGCAGCAGGGTATCCCCTTTGTTCATGTTTTTTTTTTTTTATTACGTTCACCACCACTGCCTCCTGAAAATAATTTATAGCCCCGGCCCTGACAATGAAGTGCCGGTACTGAGCACCGGAAAGCAGCGGCACAAATTAAGCACTGCAGCCATATCCAAACATATTCAACCATTTGCAAACCTATCCATCATGTATCCTTCCATCTATCATTTCACTCATCCTTCCGTTCATCCATCCTTTCACTCTTCCATCCATCATCCATCCATCCATCCATCCATCCACCCTTCCACCCTATCCATCTGTACACTCATCCATCCACTCTTCCACCCATCCATTCATTCACTCATCCATCCAGCCATTTACCCTTTCACCCATCCAGCCATCCTTTCACTTACTCATCCATCCACCCAGTCACTCCTCCTTCCACCCATCCACCCTTTCAGTCATTCATCCATTCTTCCTTTCTCTCTCCATTGACCCTTTCACTTAGCCATCCTTCCTTCCATCCACCCACCCATCCATCTACTCATCCACTCATGAATCCATCCATTGACCCTATCACTCATCCATCCTTTCTCTCATCCGTCTATTCTTTCACTCCTTCACTCATCTATTCATCTATTCATCCTTTTGTCCATCTACCCTCCTTTCACTCACTCATCCATCCTTACATCCACCCTTTTACTCGTCTGTCCATCCATTCACCCTTGCACTTATCAATTCATCAATCCATCCATCATTTCTCTCATCCATCCACCCACTCACTCATCATCCACCTTTTCACTAATCCATCCACCCTTTTACCCATCCAGCTACCCTTCCACCCATACATCCAGCTATTTACCTTTTCTGTCATCCATCCTTCCACTCACTCATCAATCCATCCATCCATCCTCTCTCATTATCCATCTATTCAATCGTTCATTCATCCATTCACCCTTTCACTAATTCATCCAGCCATCCACCCATCCCTTCACTTACTCACTCGCCCACCTTTTCATATTAATTTTGAGCTGAGCCTTTTTGAGAAGAGGCCCATCAAGAACTTCACCCTCGCAGCAGGAGCTATTCCAGGGCTGGGACAGAAGCCACCCAGGATGGAGACAGGATCCACCACAGGGGAGGGGGGGGGAGGGGGTGCAGCAGCCATCACAGGTGGGGGGGGCAGGAGCCACCACATGGGGGAACAGGAGCCATCGCTGGGGGGGGGGGGGGGGGGGCAGGAGCCATCACAGGAGGGGGAACTGGATCCACCAGGGTGGGCATGCAGTATTCTAGTATCATCTTGGTCTCTTCCAGGGTGGGGTAGGGCTCCTCACCCCTCCTGGACAAGACAACGAGAAGACAGACTCTCTTTCCAAAATGTTAGTTTTGCCATCCCTCACTGTGATGTACAGTACTTAAAGGAGATACTCCAATAGAACTCATTTAACTGATTGTCCTCCATACTTTGTTAATCAGAGTGGGTGCGATTGTGCCATTTCTTTATTTTATTACATTATAGACTGCATGTTTGAAGAACCGAGGTTTGCTTACAATTTAGTGACAGTAATTAAGCTCTGTGAAGAGAACCACGTGCTGCCTGGTGTAATCAGGGCCGGTTCTAGGGTGTCTGGGGCCCTGGGCAGAAAGGGAATGTGTGAGGCCCCTCTAAATTGCAGAGACATGACGCATTCAGGGCTGTTTGCATCTGAATAGATGCCCCTGCTCCTGAAGCTGCAGCCCCTCCATCTCAGTCACCTTCAAGCACCTCTTAGCAGCTCATCAAGGGCGGAAGGTGTGAGGGTAGCCATCCCGCTGTGCCTCTCCAATGCTGCTGGGGGTCTGAGCTTTGGTACTGCATCGGAGTCAAGAAGGGAGGTGGGTGGAAGCTGCGCGGCGTAGGGTGTTGCGACCGGTGCCCGGTTAAAATCACGGACAAATAGCGTCCGTTAAAGAATCCTTCACGGACAACGGACAGACGGCCGAAATTACGGACTGTCCGTGAAATTTACGGACGGTTGGTCACCCTAGTCTCTACATTTCTGCCGCACTTTAATAGGGGAGTTCTGGCACTTCTCGGCAGCAAACTGATTCCGATTGTTGTTAAGGTTCCTTATTTTCATAGCATTACAAGATCAAAGGACAGGGCCCTGGTGGTGGTATCTTTGTCAAAACAGTGTTTGACTACAGGTGCCCACCTCCAGTTCTACAGGCTCAAGGGGCAATTGATGAGCATAATAAATGTACATATAAGAACGATGCTGCAAATAGGCACTTTCCTTTCCCTAAATACACGGCAAACTATATGCTATGTCATGAGGACATGGATACATCCACTATGGTGCATACTTGAGCCTCAACTTATATGGAGTGTGTGGTTTATGTTTTATGTTGGTGCGTCTTGTCCTATCTACACCGCTGTTAGCACACAGCACGCAGAAAAATATATCACCACGAAAAAATATATCACGTTTTTTTCAGATTATCATCACAGAGGGTGTGGGATAATTGTGTCATGCATTATTTGAAATATTTTTACGATCTCCTTGTTCTTCCAGACCCATAAAAAGAAAACGATACCTAGCAGCTTATTCAGGGTGTTTATCAATATCCAGAACACATGGCACTCTCTTTCCAACCCTCAAAGCAGATACTCCATCAAGAACTAATATTGTGTTTTTTCAGGAGTAAATTTTAATTTTACATAAGGAAATTTGAAGAAGAAAGTCAAATTATCCTCTGGCTACACCTTCTCCATTTCTCTTGACTATTCCTTTTGTACCAAAAAATATTTCAAAGAAATTAGGGGCATATTATCAAGGACGGCGTTAAAAATTATCGCCGGTTTAGCGACAGAAAACTGCTGCTAAAGCGGCGATAATGGGCTTGATAATATGCCATTGAGAATTGCGATTGTCCTATTTCCATGACTAGAGAATCTGGATTTCATTAAAGACATGGAGGCTAACTTTATGCATATCACTTTAATGCAGTCCCCAAGCAGCCGCATACATCATAAAGCAAAGGTTCCATAAAAGAACGTTAACAATAAATAAAAGCCATGAGACCATAACATTCTGCCTCTTTTAAATGAGGTGTAAAACAGGATAAAGTTCCTCCAAAACTTCAAACATCTTCTGTGTAGAAACGGAATAAAGTTCCTCAAAAAACTTCAAACATCTTCGATGAACCATCAGGCAACGAGGAAACCAAGAAGGATGAAGAATCGAAAGTCAGAATCCTGAAGTTAGGAGAGATTATCTGAAACAGATAGAAACAAATACAATTAATTCTGGTTTAAGAAAAAGGTAAAGTAGGTGAGCAAGCAATGTGATTAGATAAAGCATACAAAGGTATGATACTAAACAAGTATTAATACATTTCATCAAAAACTTAAGGTATAAAACATCATAAATGACATAAGGTATAAAACATCATAAATGACAGTTAAGTATGATTTCTTATACTGTAGAGATAAGATTTAATGGGAAAATTGGAGGGAGGGATAATGTTAGCCTCTGTGTCTTTAATGAAATCCAGATTCTCTAGTCATGGTAATAGGAGAATCGCAATTTCATTACAAGACCGGAGGCTACCATTATCCATGTTGGTAGCTTTGTAAGACTACATCGGACATATGAGTAATTGGTTTGCAATAATGTTGAGCAAAAGTTCTAGCATTAGACCAAACAGCAGCCTTAAGGATATCATCCAACTTACCTCCGGACCAGAATGACTTACTGGCTATTGCACCTCTGATAGAGTGAGTTTTGAACATATTTAGATAAATTCCTGCTAATTTCATAACAATTTTAACCCACCTAGAACTCGAAGTAGAGGTGATAGCTCTGCGAGGTTTGACAAAAGAAATAAGTAATTGATTCACACCTAAAGGGCGAAGAGAATTCATTCTACAGTCGTACTCTTTCATACAATCAACAACACAAAGTTTTTTGCAAGAATCAAAACGAGGGTAAAAGATAGAATCGGACATAGTCTTTGTTCTTCTAAACAGATCAAAATTGACTCCAAACATGTTGTAGGATCTATTAGAGATTTCAAGAGCTTTAACGTCAGAAACTCTACGACAGGATATTAGGCAAAGTAAAGTAGCAAGTTTGATGGATAGATTTTTGATATTCAGATGGGTATTCTCGGGCCAGTTTAAAAAAAGATCAAGAATCAGCTTGACATCCCAGAGAGATTGGTATCTAGGTCTAGGAGGTCTCCTGAGTCTGATGCTTTTGAGAACTCTGCAAATAATGGCGTTTTTACCTACCGTCTTACCATTAACAAGTGAATGACCTGCGGAAATAGCCGATCTATAACAATTTATAGAGCTATAACTAAGGCCCCTTTCAAATTGTTCTACAAGCAAATTGACTATGTCAACGATAGGTGCTTCCATGGAATCCAGATTCCTTTCCAAGCACCAACGAACCCATGATTTCCATATGTTGTTATACCGGTAGTGTGTGCCAGGGGCCCAAGATTCTCCGAGGAGAGTTGAAGCTGTTGACGAAAGTCCTGCGAGATCGTTGGATCTCCTGACACTCTCCAGGCAAGAAGGTTGAGCTTCCCTGTTTGAACCATGGGGTGATGACGTCCGTCTATGTCCACTAGGTAATTAGGAAGGGGAGGTCGTAAGTTAGTTCCAGAGTGGTGGGAAACCAAGCCTGAGAGGGCCAGAAGGGAGTGATCAGGACGATCGAGCAGCGTTGTTGTCTGACTTTCTGAAGGACTCTCTGGATCATTGAAAAAGGAGGGAAAGCATACCCGTTGCTCCCTTCCCAAGATTGGAGAAAGGCATTCACTGCCAGAGCACCCGGGTCTGGCATCCAACTGTAGTATCTCTTGAGTTGGAATGTCAACCTACTGGCGAAGAGATCTATTCCGAGAGGACCCCATGAATTGTTGAGGGAATTGAATACAGAGACGTTGAGTTTCCAGTCGCTGTGGTCTAAGAGGAACCTTGAGTTCCAATCTGCTGATATGTTTATTTTTCCTGGGGGATATTCGGCTCTTAGAGAGATCTTGTGTTCCAGACAGAACATCCAGAGTTTCTTGGCTAGATTCGAGAGGTCTACAGATTTTGTTCCACCTAGGCGATTTATATATGCAACTGCGGACATGTTGTCCATCTTTAGAATGACAGATCTGCCCTGAAGGGACTGTTTCAAACTCATCAAGGCGTAGAGGCCAGCTGTCAATTCCAAAAGGTTTATGTGGTGAGAAGATTCCTCCAGAGACCAAACTCCACCTGTGTTCTGATCTTGGAGGCAAGCTCCCCAGCCATGAAGGCTCGCATCGGATTCTAATACAAATTCCGGTGCTGAACCAAAAGTTGCTTTCCCGTTTCAGGCATCTAGGTTCTCTAACCACCAGTTCAGTTCTAGTCTTGCTTCCTGGTCTAGTGAGATGAGATCCCCGTACCATAGGCCCGATTGAAGGGCCCTGGCCTTTACTCTCTGAAGGGCATGATCATTTAATGGACCTGGAAAAATAGCTTGGATGGAAGATGAAAGGAGGCCTAGTAACCTGGCTAATTCCCTTAATGAAAAATTCTATAGTTTTAGAATGTGTCTTATCTCTTTCTTGATTTTTGATATTTTCTTTGGAGGGAGTAGAAGAAGGCATTTTAAGGTATCTACGGTAAATCCATAAATAGGTCCATAACAGTCTTCAAGTCTTGAATGATTTGAGAGTGGTCTTGGGATAGAATAAGGATATCGTCCATATATAGTATCATACGAATACCCTTTTCTCTTAAGAAGGAGGCGATTGATCTCATCACTTTGGTGAAACACCATGGAGCCGAAGAGAGACCGAAAGGGAGGGCTTGGAATTGAAAGAGATGGTTTTTCCACAAGAATTGAAGAAAGGGTTGATAATCTTTGGCCATAGGGATAGTAAAATAAGCGTCCTTCAGGTCTAGTTTGACAAGCCAGTCTCCCTCTAGGAGTAAGTCCCTGAGAAGGTGAATCCCTTCCATTTTGAAGTGTCTGTAAACAAGATATTTGTTCAGTTCCCTTAAATTTATGACGGGTCTCCACCCTTTGGGCCCGATTCACAAAACTAACTTAAGACAAAATCCTAAACTTACTACCATTTTGGTATTCACAGAAGGCACTTACTCATTTCGGTATTCACAGAAGTTAGTAGTCCTAACTTTAGGACTCCTAAATGCCTTCTGTGAATACCGAAAGTCTTAAAGTTAGGATTTTTCTAAGTATAGGAGAAGTAAAGTTAGGACTCCCAACTTTACTACTCCTAAACTGAGAAAAATCCTAACTTTAAGACTTTCGGTATTCACAGAAGGCATTTAGGAGTCCTAAAGTTAGGAGTCCTAACTTTACTACTCCTAAATTGAGAAAAATCCTAACTTTAAGACTTTCGGTATTCACAGAAGGCATTTAGGAGTCCTAAAGTTAGGACTACTAACTTCTGTGAATACCAAAATGAGTAAGTGCCTTCTGTGAATACCAAAATGAGTAAGTGCCATCTGTGAACACCAAAATGGTAGTAAGTTTAGGAATTTGTCTTAAGTTAGTTCTGTGAATAGGGCCCTTGGTCTTTTTTCTTGACGAGGAAGAGAGTGCTTATAAATATTAACATCTCTATTGGAACTTCCACAATAGCGCCCTTCTGAAGCATAGACGAGATCTCCTCCTCTATTATTTTTTCCTGATCTGAGGTGAGAGGAATGTCTCTGGGGAAAGAAGACTGGTAAGGGATTTCGGTAAAATCTATCATAAATCCTCTCACCGTATTGAGAACCCATGGGTCTTGTGTTATTACTTTCCAATTGTGAAAGAAGAGCTTGAGTCTGCCTCCCACTTTTGGGGAAAAAGGAGGGAAAGGAGGGGGTAAGATAGGAGTTGTACTGACTTTGGGTGTTGTTGTCGTTGGATGCTCCACGAGATCTGAAGCTTCTGGGGCAAAATCCTCTTCCTCTTTGTGGAAAGAATTGAGGGGTATTCGAGGGTTGGAATCCCCTTCCGCCATATCCTCTGGATCTAGGGTAGGGCCTGCGGTTGAAGCGGCCGGAAGACAGGCGCGCCAATGTATTTGAGGTGCGAAGACCTCCCATGAAGGTAGAGGTATTAGGGCCTTTAACAGTGCTCTTGGGGATATAATCCAAATTCTTAATTTTTTAAAGTCTTTTTTATCCCTTATTTGTATGAGATCATCATTAGGAAGGGTATGTTGTTCTTGAATATTATCATCCTCTTCGCACTGGAAGGGTCTCTTTGATGTCATTACCTTAGATAATGTTTCCAACATACAAGATCTCATTTCCTCGTGGATGATGTTTTTAAAAGACTCATTATTTAGGTTAGGGGTGGGTATGCTAGCATCTGCCTCATCTGAGTGTAAATCTGACATAATATAGGAGGTTAAGAAAGATATGAATTAAGTAAATCTCCCTTATTTTTTTTTAATATATATATTAATCTTAAATGGTAAATAAATCTACCTTTTTGTTTATACTAATATTAATTTAATGCTAAGACAAGCTCTCCGATAAACTGCCAGCTGTATCTTGAAATGAGGGACGGTAAATGCGCTCGAGCGCGATTATGGGAAGTTGATGAGTGTTTGGTTGTCATGAAAACGGGCATTGCGAGGCTTTGTAACACGCAAGTCGTCACTAATAAATGAGGAATAGTCCTTGGCAACGCAGCGACGTTAGAGGTGCGTTGCCAAGGTTCGTTTCTCAAACGTTCAATGAAGCAGCGCGGAAGCGCATTTTCAGAGGGTTTCCACCGCAGTCTCGCTCGGGGCAGGACCAGATGCCACCGGAGGAGTCGAGTCGGGGGTGAGACAAGCTCAGTAGTAAATTTACTCGCCCAGCGCTAGTTGTGGACAAGTGAATATTCGGAAAAAAGAATTGGTTCACGAAGGAGGATACACGAGGAACAAGGTCAGAGGTCGATCTCCATAAATTGGAGATCGCAACGACCGGGGAAAGAGGAGGGAAAAAGGGGGGGTTAAGAGCCCACAGAAAAAGCTGTAGAAAGTCAAACTGGCAATATAAAGTCGAATAACGTCATCAAGGCAAAAAGGCAAAATAATGTGAATAACATCATCAAGACTAGAATAACGTCATTAAGTTAAAAGGGTAAATAACATCATTAAGAGATAAATAAACACAGTTATTTGAAAGGTAGAGTAGTAATGAAAAAGAACTTATCTGCTTGGAGCAGCATTTAAAAGAGGCAGAATGTTATGGTCTCATGGCTTTTATTTATTGTTAACGTTCTTTTATGGAACCTTTGCTTTATGATGTATGCGGCTGCTTGGAGACTGCATTAAAGTGATATGCATAATGGTAGCCTCCGGTCTTGTAACGAAATTCCAATAGAAGCCCATGTTCTGGTGTGAACCTGGGCTTCTATTGGAATTCTCCAGGGCATATTATCAAGTCCATTATCGCCGCTTTAGCGGCAGTTTTCTGCCAATAAACTGGCGATAATTTTAACGCCGTCCTTGATAGTATGCCCCCACGTTCTTTACATTACCAAGTGGAAACAATGGGCATCTCAGCTGCAATATTTGCGATGACAGATCTGGGGCATGGTAAGGTGATGTGCAAGTATTTCAGGAACTCGATGAAGTTAGAAATGTTATCACTGGGAAACAAAAGAAGAGATAAGTAGGAAGAAATGGCTCTGGCTAGGATCACTAACACAAGAGGGGGGATGGGGAAAGGGAGCAGCAGGGGTCGGAGGAAAGCGAGGGATAATGAAGAGGAAGAGCAAAATGAATCAATCTAGATGAAAATAATAAATGTGTAAGGTAGTGACAGTAACTGTTAATGGTGTAAATAATGTGAAACTCCATATGTTCCTATTTGAAAGATATTCAATAATAGATTATCATGATGCAAGAAACTCATTTAACCCTGGGATTCTGGTAACCTGCTGGCCACAGGTACAAAGCCCTTAGATAGATCAGTGGGTTCATGTGGTTGTTGCACGCATGCATCCATACAAGCCGAGTCTGAGAAATATTTCAGCGCCCTCTGTGGCTCTGCAACCATCTCCCTGGGAGCTGCTTGGCAGCAGTTGGAATTCTTGTGTTAATTAAAAATGTTAGTGACTGAGTTAAGTAGTAATATTATAGAGTGCCAAAACAAATTAATTTTGTATTGTGTTGTGTTAAAGTGTCCATGTAAAACAAAGTTACAGTATGCATGACATCAGTGGATGCCCTCTTTATTTCTAGGCCTATTATGAACACAAGAAGTAATGTACCCCTTTCTCTCTCTCACTGCACCCTCGAACCCCTTTATTTATCGTCGATCTCGTGTCTAACTTGTGAAGGCAGACCGCATCTTGGTTTGAACAATTGGAAAGCAGGGCAGCCAGGGGGCAGAACACGCTGTAAACGAGGGTTGAATGGAGTAGGGGTTTCGAAGAAGTCCTGTGCCAGAGACACAAGGAGACCCTTTCTTGGTACCATGGTAACTTGAAATGCACAGAAATAATTTATGTTTCTTCCAGAGCTCTTCATTGTCTCAGTTCTTTTATGCGTTTTTCAATTTACGGTAGCTTCATTCGGCATGTTTCTCTTTTCTCGCTTTTGACGCTCTTTTAGTCCTGCAGATGTTGGGTGTGTTCCTATTCTCTGCGAACAGTGAATGGACAATTTGTTGGATTAGACCCGTGGGCCTCTGGAAGAGAGCAGGGAAACAGGCCCGCTAGAATTGGGGGTCAAGAGAGAATGCCCAGTCGGGCCCTCTAAGACTTTTGACACCAAGTCTGGAAATCTAGTCTTTGCAGGGGTCTCCAGCTCGTTTTTCCTGCCATCGTGTGATATTAGCTTCTCACCGGATGACCGTGTGAAGGGAGCCGATATCGTGTGAGTTGGCAGGTCTGAGGTTGGCCGTAGACCTTTTTTCATTTTATAATATCTGCTGTGTTTAGTTGCAAGCAGCAGAGTCTGTGTTCTGGTGGTAGGAGCTGCATGCTGTTTGCACAGACAGTTGTGTTTTTGTGTGGACCTTGTGCCCACTGACAGGGTCAGCGTTTGGTAAGGGCGAGCTGGGCTCACGCCCAGGGCGCCATTCTTCAAAGGGGCTCATGGAGCTGTCTGCATTAAGGCCCTGTGATTTAGTTTTTAATTACCGCAGGCACGTTTTTAACAACCCATCAACTCAGTGGCGGCCGCTACAGAACGGGGGTGGTGTGGCGGGGTGGATAAAAAAATGAAACAGATCACTTACCTGATCACACCCGCAGGTTTTCTTCCATCCTCTTCTCTTCCCGGCTCCTGGCAGCGCACAGGCTCCCTTAAGCCAATCACGACACTGCTGTCATCAGCATGACAGCAGCGTCATGATTGGTTTGAGCAGCCTGTTTGGCCGCTCAGACAGTGCCTGGAAGCCTTGGGCTGTTCTCTACCCTGCTGTGCAACACAGCCAGGTGGAGAAATGCTAAGTGTGCATGACTGAACGGCCCAAGACGGCCGGCAAAGCTGTCATGCGCACTTATGGTGCATACATATTTCCTTCTCCATGTGACCACAGCCCCACCCTAACCTGGCTCTGTAGCCTGCACTAAAAATAAAATGCTAATAACATTGTGTTATTATCGTTTTATTTTTCCTTTTTCCAGTGCTCTGAGAGCGGCGGGCCATGTTCCTCCGCCTTAGCTGCATCCACCCTCTTCTTTCCTCCCCATCTCCTTGTCACCCTCGGCCACCAGGTACCAACATTCTCAACACCAACAACTTGGCAACAGCGTGGTGAAGGGAAGATGAGGTGATTCAGGTGAGGTGGGGGAGCAGCGCAGGTGCCTGTTTAGAGACCAGTCGCTGCTCTGATGCAATCAGCCAGGGCCTGACATGTGAACACAGAAGGGGCTCACCGCTGCCACCAGCAGGGAGGGTGATGCACTCAGCCAGGGTCTGACCTGTGAACACAGAAGGGGCTCACCGCTGCCACCAGCAGGGAGGGAACCGCATTTCTTCCTGCTCTGGGCGCTGTCCAAGCAAAAGCCCCTGTGTTGGGTTTTACTTAGGCACATGGGCAGAACTCTGAGGGTGGAATGTTGTGGAAGAAATGGGTAGGTAATGCTGGGGTGGAATGCTGTATTTTGAATGTACAGAGCCAGTCTCTCCTGGCTGCCCTGCTGGTTGTATCAATTAGCTTAAAAGTAAAATTACTTGAAAAGAGGAGCAGCTCCTGTCCTTTATATAGCCCTCACTTCCTTTCACCCTGACATGGTGGCGGCCCCTCAAGGGTAGACGAGGTGGGAGAGAGGCTGCTAGAGCACGCTGTTTGCCTTTGTTTCAATCTTCAGTGATGTGAGGGAGCCAGAGGAGAGGTGGCAGCCTTGCCAAGTGCCACGCATCAGGGGGAAGAATAACGCATTTTAGAGCTGGTGGCATCATGCATTATAGCTCCTGGATCCCCCACAGGCGCTAACGAGGCTGCATAAGAAAAGCAGGGAGTGCTCTTTAAATGGGCTTTCTGGCAGTGCCTGCAGCGCTGCTGGGACTTGCCGAGAGCAAATCATTTGTTTTATTGTCCCACTGTGAACTGGGCAGTGAGGGACCGTGACAACTCCGTGATTTTTCTTTTTTAAATATAGAAAAAAACCACTTCCAATCAAGCCCGGTCTGCCTTATTCTACCTGGTCTCACATGGCGATGAAGTAATAAATAATTACAGCTGCCCAGGTAAGGAGAAGGACAGTGCAGCCACTTGGGGTGGGGGTGGGGGGGGTATCCGGTGGAGCCTTGCCTTTTGTCATTTCAGGCAAGGCACTCTGTCAGCACGCAAGCATGCACGCACGCACGCAGGCAGGGGATTGGCTGAGAACACGGCAGCAGCTTTGTGTTTTTCTGGGTAAATCGCCTGCGCCAAAGTGACCCTGAGAGATCTGCCTCGTCTCCATGCTGGTAGGAGGTTTCCTCCCCTTGCTGGCTCGAGTCCCATGGATCCTATCCTGCCAGCCTCCTCGGTAACCCTTCAGACATAATTTCATCTGCCAAATCCATCACCAATGGACATTTATATTTATGTTGCACCAATCAGGTGTTTAGGGGAAAGTATAGGGCTGCGTCATTCAGCCTGTGGATGTCCGCCACCTCTGGCATAATAATGCTATGGGACCAGGGCTTTAAGTGGGCCGGGTCCTGCCGGTGCTGACAGTTCTAAAAAGCAGGTGCTGAGACGAGTCCCTATTGGGCTCTTCATTTTTGGCCTCAAGGTGAAACAAAAAATCTTACCTCTGCAGCAGTGCCATCCTTATCCTGGGACCATCACCCTCCGCCTGGGACGACTCCTGGTGGCCCCCAGCCCTGGGCACCGCCCCCAAGCCGACAGACCACGCACGCAACCTGGGCTTCATCCTGGACTCCTCCCTCTCGATGACCAGACAAGTCAACGCCGTCTCCTCTTCATGCTTCCACACCCTCCGCATGCTCCGCAAGATCTTCCGATGGATCCCGACCGAAACCAGGAAGACGGTCACCCAGGCCCTCATCACCAGCCGACTGGACTACGGTAACACCCTCTACGCTGGAACAACAGCCAAGCTACAGAAAAGACTCCAACGCATCCAGAACGCCTCCGCCCGACTCATCCTGGACATCCCCCGACGCAGCCACATCTCCAGCCACCTGAAGGACCTGCACTGGCTCCCCGTCAACAAGAGGATCACCTTCAGGCTCCTCACCCACGCACACAAGTCTCTTCACGACCTGGGCCCCAAGTACCTCAACGACCGCCTGACCTTCCACACGCCCACCCGCCAGCTACGGTCTGCCAGCCTCGCCCTCGCCGCCGTACCACGCATCCGAAGGGCCACCGCCGGAGGCAGATCCTTCTCCTTCCTGGCGGCCAAGACATGGAACTCCCTCCCCATCCACCTCCGGTTGACCCAAGACCACCTCGCCTTCAGGAGACAACTCAAGACCTGGCTGTTCGAGCAGTAGCAGTCCCCTCCCCCTAGCGCCTTGAGACCCTTCCGGGTGAGTAGCGCGCTTTACAAATGTTTTTGATTGATTGATTGATTGATTGACCCTTCACTGCCTTTGAGGTAACTTTAAAGGCATTCGTTATAGTTCTTTCACAGTCTCATCCTTTCGGAATTGAAGCATTTCTTGGACGTGTAATGTTACGTGTTGTATTATATAGCTGTATACAATGGCAGAAGTAGCAAAATACCAGTCCGGCGGCACACTATGCTAAGCACAGATTTTTACCTAGAATATTTTTAATCCACGCCCTTAATTATATTGGCCACGCCCCTTTGAGAGACCCCCTAGTTTTTTCATTCCACTTAAAGCCGTGTTTGGGACCCTGCAGCTCTTCCTGCCAGCATATGGTACATACCCTCCCTCTTTTCATTAGTATCCCCTGTTCCCAACTGATCCCTAGCTGGTGACCTACCACCCCTGGGAGGACATATCTGGGTGAGGGGACGACATAATTCCTCTATCCATTGTTGGCCTTCTACCAGACTTCTGACACATCAGCAGGTGCACCCGTAGCAAGCACCTATTATGTTTTTCTGCAACCCATGTTGCAACAGGTGAGGCCTTCCTGGCACTATTGGAAAAAATGCTGCATCCTGTCAATCCCGTATACGTCTCCCTGGGTAGGAAAAAACTTGTAACTAGTCTGTGTCTGTTATGAAGCGCTCAGATGCCCCTGGGCACAGTGTAGGAGAGTAGGATCTGCTTCACATGGGTACCCCCACTTTTCGCTGGTGTTTCACTGTTTTTCGACCTTAGTCTGGCTGTGGCCCTGCTAATCAGGACCACAGCCTAGCTGCTTCCTCTCTAAAATGGTTTCCATGTACAATAGGTACATATCTAATTGGATTCTGGAGTGCCATATACGCCCCTAGTATATGGTATACTATGTACCTAAGGCATAGGTACCTCAGTGGCCTACCAGGGGCTGAAGCATGTATTATGCCACCCCTGGGAAGCACTACAAAATGGCACCACAGGTCTGCTACTGCAGCCTGGGTAAGAGTGTGCTTGCACCCCTTCCAGTGGTATAGGCTACCTATATCCACACATATATACAGACACATATAAACCTATAAGTCACTCCTATGGCAGGCCTGGACAATCCTGAAGGTAAAGTGCTTGGTTTTGTGTGAGAGGGTGCCCAAGCATGAGCTGAGCCCCTCTGCGGCTTTCGGAAATACTTCCTTATGGCTGTTCTGTGATACAGCCATACCATATACTCTTAAGTGCATTATAACCTCGCGGTAAATGCTAACTTTGGAATGGCTACATCAAAACATGTTGTGTTTGGTGTCAAACATCTTGGAATACTACACCCCCGCCAGTTCTGGCGGTGGGGGAAGCATTCCACCCTTCTAGAGGGAGAAACATGTTCACACTGGTCAAACCCGGTAGGACTTTCCTGAGCCCTGGCATCACAAAATGGATGCCTCTGCCACAGACAAGGGTATGGCCTCCTGCAGCTGACCGAAACCCCGGCAGGGGAGGCCTGGACAATAGGTTTCCTGTCGAAGGGGGTGTAACCACCTCCCCAGACAGGCAGATGTGTAACGGGGCTGGGAGGGAGCACTCTCTGGTGCTTTGAAGTCCTGCACTGGGGCACATTTGGTGTCCCTGTGCATAGTCCAGTTCAAACCGGTTGCAGAGGCTACCTGCCCCTGCTCTGGTGCGATACTGGACAAAGGAACTGGGTGTAACCACCCCTCTTTCCAAACCCAGCAATAGGTGGGGCCTTAGAGTTAGTCCATCCCCTAAACTTAGTATAAGTATAGGAATCCAGTCCCTAGGACTTTAGATTACCCTGGACGAAACTCTGCAACATAAATCCTGGACCTTCGACTTTCTATTTCGACTAGAAGATGGAAGAAATCTCCCTTGGGGTCAAGGAGTGACTCCCCTGCTTGGCAGGCACCAAAGAAGCAACTGACCGGTCTGCATTGCTGAAGCTCCCACCGGACGCCGAAGTCTTTGCATCACCAGAGGTAGATTTCCAGACTTCCCCGAGGCTACCCTGAGTCCACAGCAAAGCTGAGGCCCGTGGCTATCGTGGGTGATGTGGAACCCTGACCCCTGGACACCGTGGGGCAGATTTATAATAACTGACGCATCCCTGCATATCAGCAGGGATGCGCCAGTTATTGTGCGCCCCAGCTCCGCCACCATGGATGCGCCGCATTAATAATGCGGCGCACCATGGGGCAAAAATGGCACAGATGCGTCATGCATCTGTGCCGTAAAAGTGACGCATTGCTGGAGTTGCGTCGCAAGCGCGACGCAGCTCCAGCAATGCTCTGGGGGGCCGTATCTTCACAATGCTGCGTCAATCCTTACGCCTGCTTCAAGCAGGCACAGGGTTTTGACGCAGCATGGGCTCAAAAGTGACGGAGTGAAATCTTGTAGATTTCACTCAGCCACTTTTAGGAGGCGTTCCTGCGCCGGAACGCCCCCACCTGCCCTGGAACGCCTACATGCGGTGCAGGGCTTTACAACGTGACACATCTCCCAGATGCGTCACGTTGTAAATGCCCCGCACCATGGCGCAGGATTTGCACCGCTGCTGCGTCACAAAAGTGACGCAACGGCGGCGTAAATGAGGCGCAAGTCAAACATAAATCTGCCCCCGTGTTCTCTATTACAGCAACAGCATCTTCCTGGGCTTCCTCGAAGTTGTGCTTTGAGCTTTGAGTAGCCCCAGCCTTGAGCACCTCCTGCACTGAAGATTGCTGGCCTCCACGCCACAAGTGACCCGTGGGCCAGTTTCAAGTGCAACCGCTTGAGGCTCCTTTGCGATCGCTAGCCCGTTGGCTAGTAGGTCCCCACAGGGGCAACTCCTCTTCTGCTTGGGTTTTCCTGGTTGCTCCAAATGTGCCCTGACTTACCTTTGCTGGGTGAGTCCCTCAGACCTTGCTGGTCTGCACCGCAGTCCTTTCTCTGAATTCCTGTGACTTGCCGTTGCGAAGGCTTGTTGGGTCCAATCTGGTCGCCGACACTGCAGCACTCGACAGACTTCGTGGGACAGCTCGAATCCGGCTAGTGGACTTCGTCAACACCTCCTGGACCTCGTGGCTGAAGAGTCAAGACACCTATCAACTCACCTGAAGTACCCGACATCTGTGGGCATTGGTCCATCCTGCCCTCGGTCACTGGCTAGTGACCCAGACTCTGGCCCCTCTGCTTTCAGGTTCCTTCCATCCTAGACCCAGGCTTGGATCTCTTCGAACACTTCTCCCTTTCACGGCAGCAGCAGTTCTTTGCAAGCTTCCATTGAAATCAACAACGCGACCCGACACCAAAAGACACTTATTCACCAGGCTTCCCTGGGTGAGGTAACTCGAGTACCCCGGTGATCCCGTGGGTGCTAGCCCTAGAACTTCTTAAGTCCAAAAGGGTTTGGTCCTGACTCGATTCTAAGTGTCCCTGATCTTTAAATTTCCAACAGCGACATTGCCCGTAGAAGATAACGGGAACCCGCGGTTGTGTTCACACACTGCATACAGTCCCCGTGGGTCCCCTGTGTCACTACCTTGGGTGGTTCCTTGGGGTTCCAGCGATTCTGCAGGCTCTAGGCCTTGTGTCTAGTTCAGTCGTGGTTCTTATACCACTTTTTTGGTATATGGTTTGGTACGCCCCTAGGGCCCAAACGTGTTTTTGTGCTATTACTGATGATTGCTCACTTAACTTAAGTACTTCGAACTCCATTCTCATAAAGAGACTAGAGGGGTGTGTTTTAACCTAAATACATATATTTTAAATATATACCTGGTGTGGTTGTCCTTTCATTTGATCATTCAAGAGATTATAGACTGGTAAAACAAGCTGCTTTACATTCCTTCAAGACTTAGCCTGAAGGATGCTCTCCATAGGTACCACTAGGATAGCTTTCAATAAAGGTTGTCTTTAACCTATCACCATAAGGGGTTGTTTGGACTGATACAAGGTGCCCACTAGAACTAGTGGACAGCATATATCAGGCCACCTTCTCACATTGGTGTGCAGCGTGTGGGATTCCAGCTTGCTATTGTTTTACCAGATAATCTCAATTGAATTGATCAACTGAAAACCACTAAAGGTACCTGAGGTACATATAATATCAAGTTTAGCTACAGTAAGTTCTACTGAACTTAGAGTTGTGTGTCAAGGGATAGCACACCCTTTCTACAACTCAAGAGAGTTTAGTAGGCCACACTAGTGTAGGTAGTGCAATACACCACACCACATTAGTAATGTCTAACCAGCAAGGAATCAGTGGGTCCCTACCAGGAACCAGTGAGCTCCTTCCCTATAAATATGAGGATCTCTCCTTTGCTCAGCTTAGGGCCTTATGTTCCATTAGGAAGCTGAAGACAGGCAAAAGTCCATCCGCCCAGCATCTCATAAAGATACTTAAGCTGGATGATATCACAGGGCCTAGTGGGCCTGATGGGGTAGACAGTGTGGGTGGAACAGCAGGTGAGGATGGGCCTAGGGGTAACAATTCCCCTGACCCTACCTCTAATGCTGACCAGGCTGATGACAATGATCAGGACCTGGTGAACGCAGCTCTCCTGGATGAGGATGAGGAGGATGACAACAATGCTCCTGCCTGTATTCCTCCAGGTAGAGTTGATCATAGGGCTAGAAGGGATAGATCTCTATCAAGGGGATCTGTCCAGTCTAACTCCTCTATAGGGACATCTGACTCTTCTTACAGAGGGAGGAAAACCTCCCAGGAGAGGATAGAGAGACTGCTGAAGTATGAGCAAGACAAGTTCAACCTCAGAAAGCAGCAGATGGCCTTAGATAGGGAAGCCCTAGAGCTCTACAGAGCTACAAAAAGGAGAGACTAGAGTCCCTTGGTGGCAGCAATTTCCCTAGAGATAGGAAGAGGTCTTATGAGCATAGAAACCTAAGTAAGATTGTCCCTCCTTACCTGAGTGGGGATGACATCCACAAATGGATAACTGCATTGGAGAGGGCCTGTAAAGTACAGAAGGTCCCTCAAAGTCAGTGGGCAGCAATCATATGGCTCTCCTTTGCAGACAAAGGTAGAGATAAGCACCTCACTGTAAGAGAAGAGGATACTGATAATTACCAGGTCTTGAAAAGTGCACTGATAGATGGGTTTGGCCTAACCACTGAACAATACAGGTTAAAGTTTAGAGACACCCAAAAAGCACAAAATCAGGACTGGGTTGACTTTGTTGACTGTGCTGCTAAGGCTCTGGAAGGTTGGTTATTGGGCAGTAAAGTGTGTGACTTCAAAGGATTGTACAATCTGATAATGAGGGAGCAGATTCTTAATAACTGTCAAAATCAGCTGTTGCACCAGTATCTGGTAGACTCTGATCTGACCTCTCCCCCAGAATTGGGAAAGAAGGCAGACAAATGGGTCAGAACCAGGGTGAGGCAGAAGGTACAGAACCAAGGTGGTGAGCCTAAGAAGCAAGATTCCAAGAACTCTGACTAGGGTGGGGACAAGGACAAAGACCAGAAGTCTTCTCAAGGGCCCCAAAAATCTTCTTCTAATGGGGAGTCACAGTCAAGTAAGGGTAAAGGCCGTAAGAAACCTTGGTGCAAAATCTGTAAGCAGAAAGGTCACTGTACCAGTGACTGCACCAAGGCCAAAGAAAATACTCCAGCCACCACCAATGCCCCTAAGGCACCTGCTCCCCCTAGTGCAGTTACAATTGGTGGTGGGAATACACAGAATAAGGGTGTAGTAGGGTTGACCCTGGGTTCTGAGATGGACTCTGGCCTAGTCAGAGTTCCAACTCAGGCTGTGCTTGTCAGTGATGGGGGCATAGATATATCCCCCTTTGTGAGTCCCAGTAACCTGGGCAAATACAGACAGCAGCCTTTGATAAATGGAGTAGAAGATTGGGCATTCAGGGACACAGGAGGAAGTGTCACAATGATGACAAAAGATCTTGTGGATCCTGGTCAGATTATACTTGGTGACATGTACCAAGTGACCAATGCTAGCAATGTCAGAACAGACCATTCTCTGGCAGTTGTTAACTTCTCCTGGGGAGTGGTAACTAGCCTTAAGAAGGTTGTGGTAAGTGCAGACTTACCAGTACAGTGCTTCCTTGGCAATGATCTAGAGACTTCAGCTTGGGCTGAAGTGGAGCTCAGGACACATGCAGAAATGTTAGGGATCCCTGAACATGTCTTTGCTGTGACCAGGTCACAGGCTAAAATGTCTAAAACTGGACAGGCCCTGGATTCTGGAATAATGGACCAGGTGCCTCACAAGAGAAGAAGCAGTAGGGTTAAGGCAGAGCCTTCCCACCTGACTCAGAATGCTGATCAGTCTCCTCAGGGAGATGATCTTGAGCCTGAAGAAGGAACTGTCCCAGAGGAGCTTGAACCTGACCAGGTTGAGTTCTTGGGGACAGGGGGCCCTTCCAGGTCTGATCTGAGCCAGGAGCATAAAACCTGTCCCTCTCTTGAACCCCTCAGACAGCAAGCTGCTGATGAGGCTGCTGGGAATGCTAGTGGCACCCATAAAGTTTGTTGGGATGATGGACTCCTATACACAGAGAGTAGAGACCCCAAGCATGGTGCATCCAGGAGGTTGGTTATACCTCTGAAGTTTAGGGGTTTCCTATTGACACTAGCCCATGATATTCCCCTAGCAGGACACCTGGGCTAGAACAAGACTTGGGACAGAATTGTTCCTCACTTTCACTGGCCCCACATGTCTGAAGAAACAAAGGAGTTTTGTCGCTCCTGTCTAACCTGCCAAGCCATTGGCAAAGCAGGTGGCACTACAAAGGCCCCCCTGATACCACTACCTGTGGTGGGGGTGCCCTTTGAAAGGGTAGGGATTAACATTGTTGGTCCCATGGATCCCCAAACAACATCTGGGCACAGATTTATACTGGTGGTGGTGGATCATGCCATCAGGTACCCAGAAGCAATTCCCCTAAGGACCACTACAGCACCTGTGGTGGCAAGAGCTCTCTTGAGTGTGTTTTCAAGAGTAGGCTTTCCTAAGGAGGTAGTATCTGACAGGGGTGCAAACTTCATGTCTAGTTACTTGACTGCTATGTGGAAGGAGTGTGGAGTGAACTACAAGTTCACCACACCCTATCACCCACAATGCAATGGTTTAGTTGAGAGATTCAACAAAACCTTAAAGGGCATGATCAAAGGACTCCCAGAGAAGCTTAGGCGAAAATGGGACCTGCTCTTGCCCTGCCTTTTATTTGCATACAGGAAGGTGCTTCAAAAGGGGGTTGGCTACAGCCCATTTGAACTTTTGTTTGGACACCCTGTCAGGGGTCCATTGTGTTTGGTGAAGGAAGGATGTGAGTTACCTCTCAAGCCCCCAAAGCAAGACATAGTGGACTATGTACTTGGTCTCCGCTCCACGATGGCTGAGTACATGAAAAAGGCAAACAAAAACCTTGAGGCTAGCCAGGAACTGCAAAAAGCCTGGCATGACCAAAAGGCTGTACTGACTGTTTACCAGCCAGGACAGAAAGTGTGGGTGTTGGAGCCTGTGGCCCCAGCAGCCCTCCAGGACAAATGGAGTGGCCCCCATACAATTGTTGAACAAAAAGGGGAGGTTACCTACTTGGTAGACCTTGGAACCCCTAGGAGTCCCCATAGGGTACTTCATGTCAACAGACTAAAACCATATGTTGACAGGGCAGACATGGGCTTGCTCATGGCTACTGATGAAGGACAGGAGGAAGAAAGTGACCCACTCTCTTACCTGCTTTCTCAGAACCCTGATGATGGGTCAGTTGATGGTGTAGCCTTGGTAGGCATCCTCACTGCCCAGCAACAAACTGACTGCATAAACCTTCTCAGCCAGTTTAGACATATGTTTTCTCTGACTCCAAGTCAGACCAGGGACTGTATAAGGACAGAAGTCCAAAAGGTGTTGGATCTGGGTGTGATTGAACCCTCAGTTAGCCCTTTGGCTAGCCCAGTAGTCCTAGTACCTAAACCTCACAAGAGTGGTGGGAAAAGAGAGATGAGGTTTTGTGTAGACTACAGGGGTCTCAATGCAGTCACTAGGACTGATGCCCATCCCATCCCCAGGGCAGATGAGCTAATAGATACTTTGGCCTCAGCCAAGTTTTTAAGCACATTTGACCTGACAGCTGGCAGAACAGACTAGCTGATGATGCAAAGCCAAATACAGCATTTTCTACCCCTAGTGGGCACTATCAATTTGTGGTAATGCCCTTTGGTTTGGAGAATGCACCTGCCACTTTCCAAAGGTTGGTGAATCAAGTCCTTACAGGCCTGGAAGACTTTAGTCAGCATATCTAGATGATATTGCTGTCTTTAGCTCCACCTGGGAGGATCACCTGGTCCACCTGAGGAATGTTTTGGAGGCCCTGCATAAAGCAGGCCTAACTATCAAGGCTACTAAGTGCCAGATAGGGCAGAGTCAGGTTGTGTACCTGGGCCACCTTGTAGGTGGAGGCCAGGTTCAACCATTGCAAAGCAGAATCCAGACCATAATGGAATGGATTGCTCCAACTACCCAGACTCAGGTGAGAGCGTTCTTAGGCCTGACTGGGTACTATAGGAGATTTGTCAAAGGGTATGGATCAATAGTGACATCCTTGAATGACTTAACTTCTAAAAAGATGCCCAAAAAGGTTCAGTGGACAGCTAGCTGTCAAAAGGCATTTGATGACCTGAAGCAGGCCATGTGCACTGATTCCATTCTGCAGAGTCCTGACTACTCCAAGAAGTCCATTGTTCAAACAGATGCATCTGAATTGGGGGTAGGGGCTGTACTGTCACAATTGAATGAAGAAGGTCAGGATCAGCCAGTAGCTTTCATAAGCAGATGGCTGACACCTAGAGAGAAACGTTGGTCAGCCATTGAGAGGGAGGCCTTTGCTGTGGTTTGGGCTCTAAAGAAGTTGAGGCCATACTTGTTTGGTACTCACTTCCTTGTTCAGACAGACCATAAGCCCCTCTTATGGCTAAAACAAACGAAGGGTGAAAACCCCAAACTTCTTAGGTGGTCCATTTCCCTACAGGGGATGGACTTTACATGGAACATAGACCTGGGAGTAACCATGCCAATGCAGATGGACTCTGTAGGTATTTCCACTTAGAACATGAAGACTCAACTGGTCAAGGTTAGTTTAATGTCCCTGCGTTTGGGGGGGGGGGTTGTGTAGGAGAGTAGGATCTGCTTCACATGGGTACCCCCACTTTTTGCTGGTGTTTCACTGTTTTTTGACCTTAGTCTGCTTCCTCTCTAAAATGGTTTCCATGTACATTAGGTACATATCTAATTGAATTCTGGATTGCCTTATAAGCCCCTAGTATATGGTATAGTATGTACCTAGGGCATAGGTACCTCAGAGGCCTTCCAGGGGCTGAAGCATGTATTATGCCACCCCTGGGAAGCACTACAAAATGGCACCACAGGTCTGCTACTGCAGCCTGGGTAAGGGTGTGCTTGCACCCCTTACAGTGGTATAGGCTACCTATATCCACACATATATATACAGACACATATAAACCTATAAGTCACTCATATGGCAGGCCTTGACAATCCTGAAGGCAGAGTGCTTGGTTTTGTGTGAGAGGGTGCCCAAGCATGAGCTGAGCCCCTCTGCAGCTTTCGGAAATACTTCCTTATGGCTGTTCTGTGATACAGCCATACCATATACTCTTAAGTGCATTATAACCTCGCGGTAAATGCTAACTTTGGAATGGCTGCATCAAAACATGTCGTGTTTGGTGTCAAACACCTTGGAGTACTACCCCCTCTCCCCCGCCAGTTCTGGTGGTGGGGGTAGCATTCCACCCTTCTAGAGGGAAAGATATGTTCACACTGGTCAAACCCGGTAGGACTTTCCTGAGCCCTGGCATCACAAAATGGATGCCTCTGCCTCAGACACGGGTCTGGCCTCCTGCTGCTGACTGAAACTCCGGCAGGGGAGGCCTGGACAATAGGTTTCCTGTCGAAGGGG
Source organism: Triturus cristatus (assembly GCF_964204655.1). Lineage (NCBI taxonomy): Eukaryota > Metazoa > Chordata > Amphibia > Caudata > Salamandridae > Triturus > Triturus cristatus. The sequence goes on along the minus strand of NC_140589.1, from coordinate 83,369,874 downwards.
GGTCTAACCACCTCTCCAGACAGGCAGATGTGTATTGGTGCTGGGCGGGAGCACTCTCTGGTGCTTTGAAGTCAGCACTGGGGCACATTTGGTGTCCCTGTGCATAGTCCAGTTCAAACCGGTTGCAGGGGCTACCTGCGCCTGCTCTGGTGCGATACTGGACAAAGGAAATGGGTGTAACCACCCCTCTTTCCAAACCCACCCATAGGTGGGGCCTTAGAGTTAGTCCATCCCCAAAACTTAGTATAAGTATAGGAATCCAGTCCCTAGGACTTTAGATTACCCTGGATGAAACTCTGCAACGTAAATCCTTGACCTTCGACTTTCTATTTCGACTAGAAGATGGAAGAAATCTCCCTTGGGTTCAAGGAGTGACTCCCCTGCTTGGCAGGCACCAAAGAAGCAACTGACCGGTCTGCATCACTGAAGCTCCCGCTGGACGCCGAAGTCTTTGCATCACCAGAGGTAGATTTCCAGACTTCCCCAAGGCTACCCTGAGTCCACAGCAAAGCTGAGGCCCGTGGCTATCGTGGGTGATGTGGAACCATGACCCCTGGGCACCGTGATCTTTTGCAGCAACAGCATCTTCCTGGGCTTCCTCGAAGTTGTGCTTTGGGCTCTGAGTAGCCCCAGCCTTGAGCACCTCCTGCACTGAAGATTGCTGGCCTCCACTCCACGAGTGACCCGTGGGCCAGTTTCAAGTGCAACTGCTTGAGGCTCCTTTGCGATCGCTAGCCCGTTGGCTAGTAGGTCCCCACAAAGGCAACTCGTCTTCTGCTTGGGCTTTCCTGGTTGCTCCAGATGTGCCCTTACTTACCCTTGCTGGGTGAGTCCCTCAGACCTTGCTGGTCTGCACCGCAGTCCTTTCTCTGAATTCCTGTGACTTGCCGTTGCCATGGCTTGTTGGGTCCAATCTGGTCGCCAACACCGCAGCACTCGACAGACTTTGTGGGACAGCTTGAATCCAGCTCGTGGACTTCGTCGACGCCTCATGGACCTCATGGCTGAAGAGTCAAGACACTTGTCAACTCACCTGAAGTACCCAACATCTGTGGGCATTGGTCCATCCTGCCCTCGGTCACTGGCTAGTGACCCAGACTCTGTCCCCTCTGCTTTCAGGTTCCTTCCATCCTAGATCCAGGCTTGGATCTCTTTGGACACTTCTCCTCTTCACGGCAGCAGCAGTTCTTTGCAGGCTTCCATTGAAATCGACGACGCGACCCGACACCTATGCACCCGGCTTCCCTGGGTGAGGTAACTCGAGTACTCCGGTGCTCCCGTGGGTGCTAGCCCTAGAACTTCTTAAGTCCAAAAGGGTTTGGTCCTGACTCGATTCCAAGTGTCCCTAATCTTTAAATTTCCAACAGCGACATTGCCCATAGAAGATAACGGGAACCCGCGGTTGTGTTCACACACTGCATACAGTCCCCGTGGGTCCCCTGTGTCACTACCTTGGGTGGTTCCTTGGGGTCCCAGCGATTCTACAGGCTCTAGGCCTTGTGTCTAGTTCGGTCGTGGTTCTTATACCACTTTTTTGGTATATGGTTTGGTACGCCCCTAGGGCCCAAACGTGTTTTTGTGCTATTACTGATGATTGCTCACTTGTAACTTAAGTACTTCGAACTCCAGTCTCATAAAGAGACTAGAGGGGTGTGTTTTGACCTAAATACATATATTTTAAATATATACCTGGTGTGGTTGTCCTTTCATTTGATCATTCAAGAAATTATAGACTGGTAAAACAAGCTGCTTTACATTCTTTCAAGACTTAGCCTGAAGGCTGCTCTCCATAGCTACCACTAGGATAGCTTTCAATAAAGGTTGTCTTTAACCTATCACCATAAGGGGTTGTTTGGACTGATACTAGGTGCCCACTAGAACTAGTGGACAGCATATATCAGGCCACCTTCTCACACAAAGTGCCAACAATAAGATGCAGATCTGCCTGTCACCTACTCTGTAATCTCATCATGAATGAATTAAGGATAAAGCATTAACCTTTGATGTTGGAAAGGACCACCCTGTAGTGGCTGAATTGCACAATGACCACATTTTGTGATCCTGGACAAAGAACAAGCCTCCTTTTTGTTCATAATCATGTGAGACACCACCTTTATGTGAGCCTCAGATGTGCCGCGTATAGAAAACACTCTTGTGTTTGATGCAAAAGGCTACATTCATGCTCCAGGCTTATATTAAAAATATCTAAGCCACATGTGGGGTATACACAATCACGGACTTTCCTCTTAGTCCATTAATAGCATTGTTCTCAGGGCGGGGCATGCACCTGTTTAAAAACTCCTACTTTTTAATAAATACTTCTTGAAAGATATAATCTGATTTACTAAGGCGAAACGCTTCTATGTGTTAAAAAATACACTTTTTTTAGATTGTGATGAAATTGTATCCTATTTTAATATGATGTTTGTTGTATAATTTACCTGCCAAATATTTTCAAGGCTTAACTTGAACCTGATCTCTTAGAGCCAGGGCCGACCATTAGCTCAGCTCTAGCTTGGCAGACCATGTTAATTTGTTGGCTCGCCCACCTCTAATGAATGAATACTACTAAAGCTAGTGAACAGCTCCCCAGCTGCCCTTGGACACTTGTATTGGGATGTGCAGCCCCATCCTAGTAGTGGCGGCTGACCAGCCAGCGTTTGCCCTGTCGATGGACCTGAGGCTGAGAGAGACACAGAGAGCAGTGCCTGACTGCCTACCAGCAAGGCGACACTACCAGCAGCTAACGGCCGAGCAGAGCTGGCCTTATGGTGGAGCAGTCCTGTAGGGCAGCACTGCAGCCAGACCCGAAGGTAAGTCCAAGGGCAGGCTTCTTCCCTGGCAAGCACCAGGCTCAGCGTGTTTGAAGTCATCGCAGTACTGTGCCCCATAGTGTGCTGCCTGGTAACTGGCTAATAGTGAGAAACTGCAGAGGGAAATGGTGTGAATGAGAGGACAGGAGTGATTAAGACACTCAAAATACCACTACTGCTTCAAAGGGTCTAGAATTGTTCAAATCACAATCTAACACTTTCAGAATTGAAAAGTTAAATTCTAATTATCAACAAAATCATCGTTTTTACTCATTGTTCTGAATCTGATAATAAGTACTGGCGACACCAATAGGTCCAGCTTGTTTTAGGTGGATGTTCATTGCTGTGTGATATCTGGATACAGTGACTGAAAACTCAGGGCCCGATTCACAGAACTAACTTAAGACAAAATCCTAAACTTACTACCATTTGGTATTCACAAAAGGCACGTACTCATTTTCGTATTCACAGAAGGCACTTACTCATTTCGGTATTCACAGAAGTTAGGAGTCCTAACTTTAGGACTCCTAAATGCCTTCTGTGAATACCGAAAGTCTTAAAGTTAGGATTTTTCTCAGTTTAGGAGTCCTAAAGTTAGGACTCCTATCTTTAAGACTTTCGGTATTCACAGAAGGCATTTAGGAGTCCTAAAGTTAGTAGTCCTAACTTTACTACTCCTAAACTGAGAAAAATCCTAACTTGAAGACTTTCGGTATTAACAGAAGGCATTTAGGAGTCCTAAAGTTAGGAGTCCTAACTTAACTACTCCTAAACTGAGAAAAATCCTAACTTTAAGACTTTCGGTTTTCACAGAAGGCATTTAGGAGTCCTAAATTTAGGACTCCTAACTTCTGTGAATACCGAAATGAGTAAGTGCCTTCTGTGAATACCAAAATGGTAGTAAGTTTAGGATTTTGTCTTAAGTTAGTTCTGTGAATCGGGCCCTTGGAGAGATACAAAATACTTGTCATTGCCTTTATTTATGCCCAAGAAAGTTGTCACTCGACGTGTAACACATTTGACAGTAGAATGTCACTCATAGATTAACTGAAACCATATAAATGTCACACATAAGCTGTCTGAAAACTTGGCAGCTATGAGGTGGTTGATTCACATTAAACACTTCACACCCTCATACACTGCTCTCCCGGGTTTTCATAGCAGGCAAAAGGCGTTAGCAGCATTGCTGCCAGCCAGCCACTTCCACTGGCCCTACAAATACTCAGTAATGCCTATTAAAGGAAAGGTGGCCCTGACTGCTTATTTCTTGCACAAGCTAAAGATTAAAAGTCCTGGTTCAGTTAATACATTTTGGGTTGTTTAAGAGTCTAGAAAAAGTGACAAACTCCCAAAAATATATGCCTATGAGGTTGAGACGCCTATTGATTTTATGGTGAATAAAATATGACTTCCAGCTTTGGAGTCCCAGAAGTAGTCTTATATAGTTGAAAGATTTTTAACAACTTCTTGGGTCCATCCTCATCCTTCTGCGTAGTTTGCGATTCTTGGAAATCGCAGTGATTCCTTCACCTTTATTTTTATCATTTAGAATTTCTGTTTGGCCCCTCCTCTAACTACAGATCTTTATTTTATTTGTCATGTAAGCAATTTGTTGTCAAAGTCTTAGGCATGGAGAATTTGTTACTTTGCCAAACTACATAATAGATAACCTTCACACATTTTCACTGACAAAATGTGGATTTCGCCCATCCCAAGTATAGGTACCAAATGTATCTTTCATACTTCTGTATCTAGCACCTCAAGTGCGTCAGCGTCCCTACTAAGAGATAAGTGTTATATAAATGTCCTGAGACAATACAATACACCTCTGCAAAAATATCCTCTCCATCTACCCACCCTAGATATGTCCATTCAGTGTTCCCAGCTGACCTAGAACTTATCTGAATCTGTCCATGAGGAGATTGAGGGCACTCAGGGTTGACATGTTTATATTGACAGTGGAAGCTGGGAATCTTTGTTGGCGGTGATTTCATCAAAGTTCTATACCTCCTGTAGCACCCACAATCTGTGAACTTCACAGACTTTACAGTGGTCGTCACCATTAACCTCCCACTTGCCATTTCGTTGCAGTACCACCAAATGCCCTGTAGATGGCAACATTGTTGAAGCAACACATGCGCATTGGCTGAAATGGTTTGAATGCATCACGGTGGATAACGGTCAATCTCTATTTATGGCAGGTATGCAACTTCATAAGCACGAACATGACTTGTCTGGACGGCAAGAAAGATATCCATAGGCCTCGCCCGTGGCAGCAAATGGGTTCGATTTAAAATGTTATGTAGATGAATGAAATATATTCTTGGAATGCCAGTTGGAAGTTTAAATTACCCATTTCTGAAATGTTTTCTGATGAAATGCGTAAAACAGGTAAAGCAACAATCAATATTTTCGCTGAATGACAGATTTGTAAATGATCAGCCTGCCTATGACGTTCACTAGTAAGAAAAGCAGATGTCCAATTGATTACAATTTTGGATCTGTTGAGATCTTCAGCTCACTAAAAATCTTTCAGATCTTTATAAGAGATGATAGTAACGGGAAGTGGTTTTCCAACCATTTACAGATACTAAATCTTCCTGCCGTTTTGCAACTGGAAATTGAGTATCTAGGATTGCCACCTGGCCTTACTTTACCCGCCTGGCCTGTATGTTTATATTAGGAAAAGCAAGAAAACCTGGGATTTTTCTCTTTTGAAATATATTCCTGAAACAGTAAACACATGAAGAAATGAAACGTACAAAGTTTTTGTGAGCTGTCTAAATTATTTGTAAATTATTATTAAAGCAAACAGAGGGATCATTTATAGGTTAAACATGTTAAAAAGAGTCTTACATACATTTGTTCTCATCTATAAACACTCTTCTCTTCCAATAGAGCAACATGGAAACAAATGGCTAGTATTTTTCAGAGAAAGGTTGGAACCCTAACACCCACAGAGATTAAGAACAAGATACATTGAACAGTCCCTCATTAAACTAAGCGATGTTCTATTAAGGGGGGGGGGATGGGGCAGTCGATGCCCCCCTCTTTGAGGAGATACTGGGGGTTCTAGCCCAGGTGGATAAGACTGGATATGTGCCCAGAAGTTCACCTGCATCAAGTCTTACATTTGGAAGAATGTCTGACTGCGAATGACTTGCTTTGAAAAGATCCCTTGCATTAACATTTCAAAAGTATACAAGCAGCTGATTAAAGAAAAAGATATAATTGACTATCTAAGAAACTCTAAAAGAATGCATGCAGTTATTTCCTCAGGGAATCCTGAGATCTTCTGGGTGATGACCCAAAACCTGCTCGTTCAGCCCTCCTTATACCCTGAATTGTGGCATCCCTAACACCTCCTGGGTAAGTCACTTAATGTCTCTGTGGCCCAAACGCATCCGCAGAGTTTCAATTTCATGCTGGGGATAAACAATTATTACTGTATATCACTCTTTGTAACTTAAAAAAAATACCAATTCTTACAATACAGATCTCTCGATTATGGGACAGAATTCTTATTGGTCCGAAGTAAGGCTGCACTCTTTTTTGGGTCACTGAACTCCTTGATTCATGGCCACAATAGAGCCATTTTTTAAGCATGTCATAAAAAAGTTGTTATATACTTATCCTTAATGGATGTAATGGCATAGACGAATTCCAAGCTGGGTTTGGTCCATTTTATTGACTGGGCTTAAAGCCAAAATAGTGTTCCGAATGAATAAGCAGCCTATTATTTCGATAAAAACGCACATTGTTCTCATTAGCCGATAGTGTAAAACATTGCTATTGTGAAGTCGCAAGATCTCCTCGCTTTGGCCTTGCACTGTCATCACTGCCCAGATGCCACCTGGGTGCTTGTAGCTTTCTCTTGAAGACAAGGGAACAACAAACCCATGTAAAAAGATCTCCATTAGCATCTCCTACCACTTGAGCCCACTTGGGAATGATGGACTCTTCTTTGCTAGCGATGAACAGACCCAACCATGGGGTCCGCGCCTACTTGGTGGCTGAGGGGTTTGCGTCCTCAAAAAGGAACCCCTGTGCCAGAATGCCGCAGGGTCTTACATGTACAAATCTAACATAGCGAGAGAGAGACTTTCCACTGCCTCTCAGACTTAAACCATTTGGTTTATAGTCATAAATTATCTACACACCTTCCACAGAGAGACGCGTCTTCCTTGAGGTCACAGTGGAGACAGGATGTGAGCGCCAGCGCATCTTTTCTGATGATGAGCTTCTGGTGCCAGCAATTGAAACTGTGGAGGAGGAGGTCATGTTGACTGATAAAGTGAGTCCACAAGAAGCCCCATGTGCCCGAGCCCAGCTGCCCACCTCAGCGGCCTGGAGGATGCACAGCAGAAGTCAGGAGCTAAATATGTGGTCAAGAGTAAGTTGTTGAGGGGGCAGTGCCACAATGTTTACTCAAGTCATTGGAACAAGAAGCCCTTAATACCACTATCATTGAGTCAGAAGACTACAGAGTGGTTGCCCTGCACTGCTCACTGCAGATAGCACATTATGATGCCAACCTGTACCAAACCATATCTGTGCATGCTCGTCCAAGCCCCAAAACGTCCCAATAAAGGTGGCACAAAAGGAATCAGACAAACTACCTACCTGGGAGAACCAAAACTCTGCTTCTAGCAGTCCACAGCAACTACCAGCTACATTGACATCACTGCAACCCTGCAGGATCTACCCATACCCCAACGGTGTGTTTGGCAGAAGCCACCACCTCACATTATGAGGCCTTCCATCATTGTGACCTGATGACACCCTACAGCTTGTGTCAGTGGACGCTGACAACGAGGAGGTGGGAGGTGAGGCAGTTAAGCCACAGGATAATCACCGAATTGGATGACGCTGCTCAGCCCGGCGTAAAGGCTTTGGGCATTTATCAGCTTGTCCCACCCCTTCGCTTACACTGCCCTTCGAGCAGGCAACTGCTGCATGCCTTTGAGTCAAGCAATATTTAGTAATTGTGAAATATAAAAGTAATAGGTGTAATGTTTGCAAAAGTCCAAGCCCCTGGCAATCGTTGAGGCAGCATATTAGTCCATTGTCCCCCTCCCCACGCTCCTGTGGCAGAGAGCCTGTAACCAAGTATGATTTGTATATGGCTGGCCCTTGGTTGAAATGGCACAGTGGGAAAGAACCCATGAAGTGGAATTTGACCCTGAGTGATAAACAGTGCTGAGACTCATTGATACATTCCACCAACCATAGCTAGTTTTCTACATGAGATGCCCTAAGTATAGCGGGTATGCCCAGACGAGGGACCAATGCTGACTGTCCTACTGGACTCAAGCTGCACTTCACTGAGGAGGTCGAAATAGGCCAAAGCTAGTCTGGGATTGCTTGCATCCCTATCTGGGGGGATCGGGTCTGGCAATATGGGCTGGACTGTTTCTATTGGAGAGAACCAAGGCAGATATACATTTGACCTATATGGAATAGCATAGTGGGAAAATGATGAACTGGCATTTGGTTCAAGTAATTACTGTTGACTGAGGCTTCTTGCAAGCATCTCACACATCATCTATGTGTTTTATATTTAATGAAAGGCAGGAGCACGTCTTCAAAGATTATACGAAATGAACAAACATTTCTTTGACAAAGCTCTGGTGAGGCACCGGATAGGGAGAATGCCATTGTGCCCTTTAGGGAGCCATGTGGCACCAGTGAGCTCCTTTGTCAGTGATCCAGCAGAAAAGGGCAAATTTACATATTCTTCCAATGTCACAGACTCGTCATCACACTAACTCATTCATACATTCATTCATTGGTGGGGCCCATAACACCAACACTCATACGTCTCACTCAAATCTGTCCACAGGAGAAAAAGCGCTGGACATCTGGGGGCACCTTGTTACCTATCGGGAGTAATTCCTTTACATTATATACATTATATACATCTGCACCTCTAGAATCCTAACTTTGACATCAAGGCACTCCACCACTTGGTCGATGGACCAATTAGTTGGACTGGTTGATGGTGTATTAGAACCAGCTAAAAACACAATGAAAGTCTCGGAAACATTTGATTAATCATCAGTACCTAATCAGTACCTAATTAACAGAACAGGCACGGGAACAATTGAGCAAGTATTTAGATTAATGCTGATCTATTGGAAGGTCGTGGTTATAGGCAAAGGCAGTCTTTATCTCGCTTTTATTGACTTAAAGACTGCCTTTGACCTTGTGCCTAGGGAGATCCTATGGGAGGTCCTCTATAAAATGGGCCTCCCACGCTATATTCTTTCAATGTTGATGAGGCTCCACGATGGTAATTTTGCCCAAATTAGATGGGGTACACAGGGCGAGAAAACAAACAAAATCCCGGTGAATAGAGGGGTCCGTCAGGGATGTGTTCTTGCTCCCACCCTTTTTTCTCTATATGTCAACGGTGTGGTTGAGCATTTGTTAAAAGACCCTTCAGACGAACCATCCCTGGCGGGCGAGCGTGTTCCAACTCTCCTCTTTGCGGATGACACGCTGTTGTTATCCAAATCCCCAATGGGTCTTCAGAAGCTCCTTAACAACTTTCAGACCTTTTGCTTGGAGCGGGGATTGGTCATTAATACTGACAAAACCAAATATTTGGTGATGAACCCCCCAAAAAAACTCGCCCGACCCCCTGTCCTGAATTCAGTACCCTTAGGTAGGGAGAGGGTATTTGATTACTTAGGAATACGCATCTCGCAAACAATGCAATGGACCTCCCACTTATCCAAAATGCTTCTAAATCATAAGAGGGTCACAGGGGCCCTACTAAAGGAACAGCGTCTCTGCACAATAAGACCGATAGCCCCGATTGTAGACATCTATAAAGCAAGAGGAGTTAGTTCAGCTCTATATGGAGCTGAACTATGGGGTACCCAAAATATAGATGAACTTTCCAAATCGGAAAACAAATTTTGTAGGTCATTGATGTTGCTCCCTCAGGGTACGCCAACTTTACCGTTGATGTTTGATTTAGGCTGTCGTTCTATAGCTGATCTTGCAAAACTCCGGCCATTGCTCTTATGGGCCCGGTTGTGGCGAGTCCCAGAACTCGCCAAATACGCAAAAGGACTGTCCGAAATAATGGCATCATCAGGATGGCACAAAATAAAGTGGTTGAGAGATGTTAAAGCTTTACTTATTGCTCTTGGACTAAGTGAAGCATGGGACAATAGATCATCTCCACCAAAGGCAACTCTAAAGTCTCTATACTGGAATTGGGTTATGTCCCGAACATATGCTGATCAGTCCCTGGGAAAATTAACGGAGGACTTCCTGAAGTTCAAGGACTTACCCATTCGGGAACTGTATCTGGACATTATTGAAAAACCGTTTGATAGAGCACTCTATTTTAAGTTTAGAGTTGGGACTCTCCCACTAAGAGCATTTACAGCACGGTGGAAAATCCCGGCACAGACAACTGCCTTTTGCCCTTTTTGCACAATTTGCACCGAGACCCTAGCGCATTTCTTGTTCCAATGCCCGGAATATGTAAAACCCAGGAAAAAGTGGCTCAAAGCATTGTGTCGGCTTTTAGGCACTAGGTCACACATTGAGGCCCTGCGTATCCTAACGTCAGATTCACGCCCACTTTATGTCTGTGGTTTATCTAAATTTTTATCATGGGCCTGGTATTTACGTAGCAAAAGGCTTAAAATTAATGTTTAATTCCTTTTTATTGTTAAATTGCTAATTGCTTTTAACAAGTACAGAATGTATTTATTTCTTTGTTGAAAATTGATGAAATCTAGTGATTCTTGTAAATGTTTTTAAAAAATGGAAAATCTATTTATATTCAGCTTTTATGATATGTTTTTATCGAAATAAAGCCTTTTTTTGACTGACTGACTAATTAAAGAACCTCAAACTCACTTCTTATTAATCCAAATTTAGTTTATCTAATTTAGTTCACGCTGCATTAGCATTTAAGAGCTACAGATTATCACAGAATTTGTTTTATTTCAAAAAGACATCAAATCTTTAGAGCGTCAGCAAAAGTTTCACATGGCATTATATTTACCAGATCTCGGAAATTGGAGACCCTCCGATCACACAGAATTATTCGAGTCTCTGCGACAATCTCCAGGATAAACTGTTCAACCCACAGCAATAATCGAAACCCTTCAGATAGAATCGCTCTCTGCGTGTCCAAAGAAACCCAGGTAAACCATGGAAATCTCAGTCAGTTCAACGCAGACCCAACGCCAAAACAATCATCCCAACAAACCCACCCCCTCTGGCAGATCACTGCCTTTTATACCCTTTTCCGTCTACTTTAGGTCAATGTGCAACAATTTAGGGGTAGAAAGTGTTCTGATTGGCTAATCCAATTCAATTTGTAAGTTCTTCGAATGTTCTCATGTTCGCCGATTTTCCCATGAGACCTGGCATGGCAGTATTCCATTGTATATCTTTTTGGTAATTCACAGGGAAAAGTTCTGAAGTAACAACAAGCACGCCTCCTCGTACAGGTCCATCATTGTCCCCTCGATCGTTCACACATTCATGGTTTGGCAGTCCTCCATGTTCCTATCCTTGACAAGGAACACTCTGGTTTGTGGTTGAGGTCACTCAGAGATCTCCAGAGCCATCCGATTCTGCGCAGTGGACATCGCGCTCACATGATGGTGGCACACTTGGAGCTCCATTTTAAGTACTGCGGCCTAGTAGGCCCGAATGTCAACTTAAGCAAAAACAAACATAACAGTAATTGCAATATAGAAATGAAGATTCTAATGTTTAAACCCACACTAATCCCAATGTATATTAGTATTTCCTAGCTTATAGCAACATTTAAAGCAATGATACTCACCACTCTGCATTGCTGAAAGCACAAACCATCACAAAAGCAACATGAACCGTGCAATTCTCTATTTTGCCACGTTCTAAAGTTAGTTTGCGTACCACAATTAATTATTTTAATGGTTTTGCCATGCAATTAGCAATTTAGTCCCAAGTGTATTTCATGTTTATCAAGGTGCAAAGGTTGATTAGTCATTCCATTCCACACTAGTTAGTACGGGTTAATACTTAATATGGTTAAGTAATTAATTTCATGCAAAATAGAGGAGGTATACAAAATGTTGTTTTACCTGCCCCATCAATCCCCCCTTTGGTGATTTTTAACATCACCACAAATCACAATAAATGTCAAAATATTTCTATGGAAATGGTTACTCAGTTCCCTTGCATTTGTTAGGTTACATTATAGTGTTTCCCATATCATTCTCTCTCGTTTTCTTGTACATGTTGTCATTCAATTCTTCTAGTTCTATATCTTCTACCTCCCTTTTATCTTACTTCTTTCTCTTTTCTTTTCTTAATTTCTCTTTTTATCTTATTTTGTAATTTTCTTCTTTTTATACATACATATCCTAGTCTTAATATCAGTATCAATATTATCACACAAGTCACTGGTATCAGTATTTTACCCACAAAAGAACTACCTAATTTTGGTAATAAACTCTTTATAGTAGAAAAACTTTTACCAAGTTTCTCCCAAACACTTTCAACTTCCAGTGGAACAATTTCCTCATGCAAATCAGTTATATTCTTAATGTACTTCTTTAAGTTTTGACTTTCGTCAGGAATGTAAGTACAGCAAAGTTGTACCTTCAGCATTCCACAGACTCCTCCCTCTTTGGCCAATATAATGTGAAGGGCAAGTCGATTTTGCATAATCATAGCTCTCATGGCAACCATTTCGGTATTCACCATTAAGAACCCTCCAGCTGTGCTTGTCGATAAGCGATCTACAACTGTGGACAATTTTCCAATTTTATGTTCATTCAGAGATATTCCAACGGCTGGTATCAGTGCTCCAAAAATATCCCCAATAATTTCTGACCAACTTTCCCTCCTTCTACGTGTTAGTTGTCTACCTATTTCGTGCAAACCGTCCTCTCCCCTTCCCACATGAAATATTTTCGGGAAGACCAGGCCTAAGCAGCATGTGCCATACCAGTGGTCCAGTAACCTATAATAAGCCCTTTTCCCACAGATGTAATATATTCCTGGGAATACCGGATAATTTCCTCCTTTAAATCCCCATCCTCCCATGATTTTATATGTCATGCCATTCACTTGCACCTACAAAGTAATTATCATAAACAGTGTTATCTCTACTGATGCACAATTTCCATTCTCTGGGGCCAATCTAAAGCCATTGCGGGATTTGTTTCTCCCTTAAAATGGTTTTCCTTTCCAGCATCCCAAAATGTTGTTTCCATCTTGTCCCCGGACACCATCCTTTGCATCTTAACTCTCCTCTCCTCTACCATATTCAGGAATGTTTTCTCTTCTTTTTTCAAACTACAAGTAAGATTATTCTTAAACACTTTTTTCTAAAGTTAATTCCCTTGTTTCCAAGAAAAATTCACCTAAGATTCTACCAGGAATCACCTTGTTTAATTCAGGAACTACAGGTATCTGTGAGAAAACATTATCTACATCAGTATAATAGTATTCTAATTTCCCTGTTTTATAGAACAAACTAGCTAATACACTACAAGTTATCCCATGTGTCAGAGGAAGATGATGATAAGTAAAACCCTCTGACATGGATGCAGGTAACTGCATGCAAACATAACAGTCTCTAACTTCCATAGTCTTTACATATTCGTGCAGTAACTTTGAAAAAACATCATTAGAAAAATCATTTCTGGACTTATCCTTGTGAAATTCAGTTCTATCTACCAGTTTAGTAACATGAGTATCATCAATCTTTCCCTTAGCAGTTCTATTCTCAGTGTGTTGTTCTATATCTTCAAATGTTACTCTAAATGAAGTTGTTATTGCTAATATGATCCAGGTGAGCATTAGTAATCCTGTACAACAAAAACACATTTTACACCCTCTTCGGAGAAACCCACATGTAAGTTTTCTACCTTCTGTGTTTGCCATTTTGGAAATGGTCAGTGTCTTTTTACTTAGTCTCTCACTCACAATTTACTTCTGTCTAAACCTAAGGCTTCGATTGCCTACTCGGTTCTTTCGGATCACTTCACTTGTCCGGAGTTTTAATTCCTTACGTCTTGCTTAGTCATTTCAATCCATACATTGATTATCTTTGTCTCTGTTTTCACATTCTTGGTTCAGAACTTCCTGATCATCCGTCTCTTCTCTGATATCAGATAAGATAACTGTCAGGATTTCTGACTCTTCTTCTTCTTCAACCACGTCCTGCAGTCACTCCTAGACTTTCTTGGCTATCTGCTTCCTCTTATATATCAGGAAGTGCCACATACGTCCATTCCGGCGACTTGTATTTCTGGTTCGGTTTATTTATCCTCTTTGCTCCTTGCGCATGTGTCTGATCAGAGTCTTCTTATTTTTTCTTGGCTAGACACCTCATTCACTTGTTCAACATTTGAAGATTATATTCTCGATAATCGGTATCTCAATCTTTTAAGTTTGTTAGGCCAAATTTCTTCTCTTGACAGCCTCTTTAACTTCGTCCCTTTCTCTTCTCACTCTGTTTTCCAAGCTCTTTTCCTTAAAGTTCTTCCTCCTTTACTTTCTTCTTCACTCTTCAGATTCAGTATCGGTCTGGCTTTTACCTTCTTTGGATTTTGTTCTCAGTACTTCAGGTTCACTATCTACATTTATCGCTCCTCGTGTTTTTTCCACGCAATCTTCCTGCTGACTAACTGTCCATTTATCTACCTGGATGTGTGTCGTCCCTATACCTCCTCGGGAGTCTTCCGCAATGATCTTACCCTCACTCTCTGTATCTAATTCCTCGCCTTCTATTTCTATGATTTCAGGCGGAATTTCTCTTGTGCTTGTACTTGGTGCTTCTCTATCAAAGATTTCTTGTTCAGTTTCTCCAGGATTTTCATTTATCCTTTCTTGTACTCCCACTTGTTCTGTTTCTGATTAGGAGCTAGGATCGGAAATTTCCAGTCGTCTCCTTAGTGGTATATTCTCTTGCCCCACAACTAGGCTCAAATCCGCTCCTCCTGCTCTTGGGGTTTGTCTTGTTCTTCTTTCTTCTGATTCTGACTCGGAACTGGTGTCAGACTCTTCCAAATGCTCTTCTTCAGGTCGATTTATAGGACCAGGGACTCAAAGAGTGTCACTAGCATGAATCCAGTTCTTTACCTTGGCACACTTCACAGCAGTCGTTGTGGTCAGAATCACTTGACGTGGTTTCCCCCAGCGTGGAACCAGACAATTTCTCCTTCTGTGTACCTTGATGCGTACCCAGTCTCCAGGACTCAAATCATGAGCTAGCTTCGTTTCAAGGGTGGTCGCATCTGGTCCAACCTGATGAAACACAGTATGAACGGTATCAGCCAACCCCTTGCAATAATCCAAAACAAATTCATCAGATATAGGCAGTAGTGTGTTGACAGGAATGAAAACATGTCTCATTGCTCTACCCATAATAATTTCATGGGGGCTCAGACTGGTGCTCCTATCAGGAATTGACTGAATAGTCATGAGCACAAGAGGCAAGACATCCGGCCATTTTAGACCTGTGGCCAAACACATTTTCCCCAATCTGTTCTTTAAGGTGCCATTCATTTATTCTACCACTCCAGAAGCCTCTGGTCGATAGGCACAATGTAGTTTCTGTTGTATATCCAATGCTTCACAAATCAATTTTATAATCTCATTTTGGAAATGCTTTCCTCTATCTGTTTCAATCGTTACTGGGAAACCAAACCTAGGAATGAACTCTCTCAATAGAAGTTTTGCAACAGTAACTCCATCACTCCTTCTGATCGGGTAAGCCTCCACCCAATGAGAAAACAGGCAGACAATCACTAGGACATATCTTAGCCGGTTACATGGGGGCATTTCAATGAAATCAATCTGCATTCTAGTGAAAGGACCTCCCTCCCGTCCTATGGTTCCCAAACTCACCACTGTTTTCCTTCCTGGATTATATTGCTGGCATATAAGGCATCTCTGACAAAGGCTCTCAGCTATAAGCATTATACCAGGTCTGTGTGAAAAGTCCTATCATGGCATCCCTACCTATGTGAGCCTGCCCATGGTACATCCGTGCCATGGTAGAGATCATGCTATCAGGCATTACTGGTCTTCCATCACGATAAACCCAAACTCTGTCTACCTCTCGTGGTGCACACCCTGATTTTATCCAGTTTCTTTTCCTCTTCTCCTGCCTCTCCCTTCAACTGCCTCACTTCATCCCATGTACTCACAGGGTTAGTAAAAAGCAAGGGACATGACTCCATTTCCCGTTCCCGATTTCTGTTCAAGAAATTTTGATGCCGCGCACAATATTGCGCTATGTCATTTGCAAACTCATTGCCAGCTGACACGTAGTCCGTTCCCTTGGAATGTGCCGCACATTTTATAACTGCAATTTGCTTAGGCAGCTGTATCGCCTCAAGTTATTTTCCAACCATTTCAGCATTTCTTATTGGAGTTCCACTCGACGTCAAGAAACCTCTTTGGGACCAAATTTGCCCAAAGTCATGCACCACTCCAAACCCATACTGGCTGTCAGTAACCACAGTGACACGCAGATTCTTTCCCAACTTGCATGCTCTAATCATTGCAAACAACTCAGCAACTTGAGCGGACCTTACTCCTTTCAGACAAGATGCTTCTAACACAGCTGCTACCGTACATACAGCAAGCATATGCAGCCCTCAAAATCCCTTCCCCCGTTCTCAGACATGACCCATCCACAAACATCACATAGTCATTCTCTTTCAGAGGGACATCTTTTATGTCCGGACGTGGTTTGGTGCAGAAATCAAGCACTTCCAAACAGTCATGATCCACATCGTGCTTCACTTCCACATTCACAGCATCAGGTAGTAGTGTTGATGGGTTTACATTAAGGCACCTTACAAGGCTTACATTTGTAGCACCTAAAATGACCTTTTCATATTTAGTCAGATGACTATGCGTCATAAACTGTGTTCAGCTCCTTGTCAAAAGGATTGCAACATCATGGGGCACAAACACTCTCACAGGGTATCTCTTCACGATTCCTTCACTCTGTTCCAAACTCTTACATGTGGCAGCCACAACTTTCAAACAACCAGGCAAAGCTACGGCTACTGGATTTAGTACAGCCAAAAAATATGCAATTGGTCGTCTCAGTCTTCCATGCCTTTGTACTAACACGGAAAGCGCACATCCATCTCTCTCACTGCAATAGAGCTCGAATTCTTTTTCGTAATCAGGCATTCCAAGTGCTGGTGCTTCACACAAGCTGTCTCTCAGTTGTCTAAAAGCCTTCATCTCTTCTTTATTTAGTTCAAGGGGATCTTTCATATCACTTTTTGTCAAGCGTACCAATGGTTTCGCAATCAGCGAAAAGTTGCTGATCCATTGGCGACAATATCCCACCATCCCAAGAAACATTCTAACTTCTCTGTGTATGCTCTCATACCTTTTATTATTCTGATCCTGTTTGCAGTCACTTTTCTCAGACCCTTTTCGATCTTATGACCTAAGTATTGTACTTCTTTCTGACAAAACTGTAACTTCGATGGGGATACTTTAAGTCCTCCATCCGCCAAATGATTCAACAGTGCAACTGTGATCACCACACATGTTTCTCGTGTCTTCGATGCCACCAATAGGTCATCGATGTATTGCACGAGCACTGAACTTTCATGCATTTTTAAATCTTCCAGGTTCAAATACAACGAATGCCTCAGTGATTTCAGGTTCTAACTTCGCCATTGTCATTCTATACAGTACATCTTCATCAGGAGTTTCAAAAGCTATGCCATCAGGGGTACAGAAAATAGTGCAATTCATTTTGCACAACAAATCTCTCCCCAACAGATTCACAGGGCTGGTGTCACACACAACATATCGATGCATGTCGGTGAATTTCCCTATTTTAACCTTAACAGGATCTGTAAGATAAGTTTTTATCTGTCTATTTGAGACTCCAACTACTTGGATTGTTTCACCAGAGAGAGGAAGATTTTTAATGTCAGTTGATCTAACAGTCGAACGAGTAGCACCAGTATCCACTAGGAAAGTAATGTTTTCATCATTTACCTTTCCATCCACAAAGGGTCCTGTCTGGTCTACCTCCAGAGTTGCGCCAAGTACGCACTCCTCTTCCTCTCCTAGGCACCGTCAATAACTCTCTTCTGACTCACTCTCATCGCGTTGCAGCCAATACTGCGAAACAGCACTAGCGCGCGGTAGCTTTGTTACTTCGGTGTAGAATCCTGTCTCATTACTGTATCTCTGAGGATTTACGCTCTGTGGAAATGGTGGCTTTGACACCTGACACTGTTGGGTAACAACCTGCTGCTGTCGCGGCGGTTGACAACTCACCTCATTCTCCACTTGTGGGTTCAATGATGCATTATCACCATTAGCTCTCGGTGGCAATTAACACTCTGATTTCCAATGCCCTAATTTTCCGCAATTATGACATGGCCACTTCTTTTTAGCTTCCTCTAGGCTGATTTGTCCCTTTCCTTTCCCAATATTTGTTTTTTTTTAGCTTGGCCCATGCCATTAGGTTGCTCAATCAGCTGGGCTTCTTGCCTCTCTGCTACTTTGACTTGTGCCCACATTGCTTTTTCCTTTAGTTTATGTTGTTTAGCTTCAATTTCATCACTAAAATATTTTGCATGTAGTAATACTTTGTCTATCTTTTTATTCTGCCAATCTACTGTATGTTGTTTAATTATTTCACTAACCTCTGGCTTTAGACCATAAACAAACCTATACACAAAATGACTCAGATCCTTCTCACTTAACTTCTCATCTCCACTATATTGCTTAAAAGCAAACAGCAACCTTTCATAGTACGCATGAACCGATTCTTTAGCCTCTTGGTGAGTTCGGTCAATTTTGACCCAGTCCGTTTCTTTTGGAGGCACTTTATTTTTCAAAAAAGTAATTACCTGATCATATTTTTTCATTACTTCTGGATCAGGGGCTCCCGTCTTAGGATCCCTAGGATACTCTTGAGTTAGCCAATCTATTGAAATTTTACATTCTGCCCATAAATTTGCAGGTACAATTATATCAAAAAGACCGTTCAGAACTATCCACACCACTTTCGACAGTTTAACAAATCTTTCTACCTGTCGGTACCATTCAACTAGTTTTTCTCCTAACCTCGGAAAACTATTAGTAAATGACAAAATATCCTGTCTAGTCCAAGGAACATGTACATAACCTCCTCCTGGGATTTCCCTCATGGGACATTCGGTTACCACTGGCTCTTTTTCTCTCACCGGAAATGCTGAAAAAGCCTTATCTGTCGTTTCCTCTCGCTTTTGGAACCACCTACTCTTCCACCTATCTACATCACCCCATTTCCTTAGCAAGGCAAACAGTTCTTTCATTTGAGTCAAAGTCCCTGTAGTATTCAAATTTTCAATATCCTTTTCGGAGAAATCTACCCTATACGGTTTCTGTAATGATATTTTTTTCTCAAAGTCAATACCCATTTCACTCGCCGTCTCTTCCAATTTCTCATGCAAAGTTCTCGCTCTCCAAGTTATACTTTTGCAGAGGAACATTAGCTCCTCATCCTGATATGCATTTAATTTTTCAGTTGGAATGGTTCCTACGATTAATTCTTCTAATGTTACCTTTAATTTCGCTACATCTAAAGATTGTGGTTCTGTATCTTTTCGCTGTAAACTTCTTAACCAATCACTTAATTCTTCAGAAGTGGGACCTACGGGGGTTGTCTCGCCTCTTATTTTGTCTGCATTTCTTTCTGGGGTGTCTGTTGCTGATTCTGTTGTCATAAGTGTCTTACTTGCTGGGCTTTGATTTACAGTCAAATTTTTAGGAGTACTTAAACCTGAAGTTCCTGCCACATTTTTCCATGCACTCCCTCCAGATCCACTTCTTTCTGTCTATTTTTCTACCGCAATTGTAGGGAACTGTTAAACACTGCTCACTATTTTCTCTTTATCAAAGACAGGCATCACCTGTCCTATAGTTACCGGTATGGTCACTGCTTCCATATTTTTAGTTAATGCTCTAATTTTCTCCGTTAATTCCAATGTAGTTCTAGCCAACTCAACAGAATTTTCATTCCCAGTTCTAACAGGTTGTGGCATTTCAGAATCTTTGAATGGATTTATTTTCCCCAAATTTGGTGGTGTTTGCTCAAAATTTTTATTTATCATGGTTTCTTTTACCGGCGCACTCGGCGTCAGCAACGTAGAATTCTGTTGATACGGGGGAGGATTTTTATAAAACATGTCCTCCAGCACTTCATCTTCTGATTCACTCACTCTATATCTATAACCTTCTGACCCTGTGTTATTTCTCTTTTCTGTACACTTTCTGCCACTTGTCTCTTCAGTATTTCTCAGAGGAAACATACCATCAGTCATATTCGCATTCCGCCATCTTCTCATTCTATCATCATGACTTTCCTGACCACAGTGTCTACCAAACATGTAATTATACCTTCTTCCACTCCGATGTCTTTACCTTTCATACATCTCTTCTTCCCACTCCGTCAAAGCCTTGAACTGAGTAGGTCTGGGTTTCGGTTCTAACCTCATCATTCTTTCTCTTAAATTTCTTAATACAGCCAAACTAAATGAACCACTTTCAGGAAATGCTAATACTCCATCCTCTTTGGTATACTTTGCCCAATTCTATAACCAAATACATGTATGGTACCCATATTTTGATACCATAAAAGATGCAGGCGATTTCGGTGGAGGAAGTATCTGTCCTTCCCTAGTCACAATCGGCTTATCCTTCTTAAATAGATTTTTAATTTTCCCAAACCATGATTTTTTCTCTTTCTCAGGTGGATCATAGTACATCATTGTTATACTTTTAAAGTTCTTAATCAGTAGGTTTTGCAAAATCACTTCCTTTGCGGCGGTTCCGTATTCTGTCCAATCCCAGCACGACTCACACTAACGCACCAATCCTGGGCGTCTATGTCACTCCTGAAGCTCTCCAATCCCAGCGCGACTCACACTAACGCACCAATCCTGGACGTCTACGTCACACCGGCAATTCTCCAGTCCTAGCGTGGCTCACACTAACGCACCAATCAGCGAATGCTTCGTCTCTCTACAGCTGACCAATCCCAGCGCGGTCTTTCTGACGTCAGCCTTTCTCGCTACTCCTGCTCCTACCGACCCCTCCTTTACAAAATTGTATCGGCATACTTTTCTTACGTTTTCTTTAATTAAATCTGTTAGTAACAACATAAAACATCTCCATTGCCTGTTTCGCTAAACCAAAGAGATCGTTTTGTCCATTTACACAAGGATTCTGTATTTCCAGCAGGCAGCGCTTACCTCTACCCTACCACAGAATTATTTCATCTCGCCGATAAAGTAGCACTTCCCTCTACCTTACCCTTCTAACAAGCAAAAAGGCTAACCGTTTCTCTGGGGATAAAACACATGTGGAGACTACAATGCTCCTGAGAATTAAGGCCAGAGTTTCACGAGAGAACCTGTTGCTATTTCACCCACACACATTCATACGGAAAATGTCCCTAAATATAACACACAACGAAGTTACCAACTTGAAACCAGACAATGCGCTATGCGACTTCACTTGCCACACATTTCCCCTGTTTACATACAGGGTAACCAACATCCTACTTCCCGGAAGTTTTCAAAACGTTTCACAACATACCACAAACTCAACATAAAGTGTTAAACATAAGTCAATAATCACCAAACCAATACAATAAAACCATTACTAATTACCAAACTAGCCAATAATAACCATTACTAATCACCAAACTAGCCAATAATAACCATTACTCTGCTACCAGAAAACTGATCCAGCGGAAAAGGGCACATTTACATATTCTCCCTGTCACAGACTCGTCATCACACTAACTCATTCATACATTCATTCATTGGTGGGGCCCATAACACCAAGACTCATACGTCTCACTCAAATCTGTGCACAGGAGAAAAAGCGCTGGACATCTGGGGGTACCTTGTTACCTATCGGGAGTAATTCCTTTACATTATATACATTATATACATCTGCACCTCTAGAATCCTAACTTTGACATCAAGGCACTCCACCACTTGGTCGATGGACCAATTAGTTGGACTGGTTGATGGTGTATTAGAACCAGCTAAAAAACAATTAAAGTCTCGGAAACATTTGATTAATCATCAGTACCTAATTCAAGAACCACAAACTCATTTCTTATTAATCCAAATTTAGTTTATCTAATTTAGTTCACACTGCATTAGCATTTAAGAGCTACAGATTATCACAGAATTTGTTTTACTTCAAAAAGACATCAAATCTTTAGAGCGTCAGCATAAGTTTCACATGGCATTATATTTACCAGATCTCGGAAATTGGAGACCCTCCGATCACACAGAATTATTCGAGTCTCTGCGACAATCTCCAGGATAAACTGTTCAACCCACGGCAAGAATCGAAACCCTTCAGATAGAATCGCTCTCTGCGTGTCCAAAGAAACCCAGGTAAACCATAGAAATGTCCGTCAGTTCAACGCAGACCCAACGCCAAAACAATCATCCCAACGAACGCACCCCCTCTGGCAGATCACTGCCTTTCATACCCTTTTACGTCTTACTTTAGGTCAATGTTTAACAATTTAGGGGTAGAAAGTGTTCTGATTGGCTAATCCAATTCAATTTGTAAGTTCTTCGAATGTTTGCATGTTCGCCGATTTTCCAATGAGACCTGGCATGGCAGTATTCCATTGTACATCTTTTTGGTAATTCACAGGGAAAAGTTCCGAAGTAACAACCAGCATGCCTCCTCGTACAGGTCCATCATTGTCCCCTTGATCGTTCACACCATTCATGGTTTGACAGTCCTCCATGTTCCTATCCGTGACAAGGAACACTCTGGTTCATGGTTGAGGTCACACGGAGATCTCCAGAGCCATCCGATTTTGCGCAGTGGATATCGCGCTCACATGACGGTGGCACCCTTGGAGCTCCATTTTAAGTTCTGCGGCCTAGTAGGCCCGAATGTCAACTTAAGCAAAAACAAACATAACAGTATTTACAATATAGAAATGAAGATTCTAATGTTTAAACCCACACTAATCCCCATGTATATTAGTATTTCCTATCTTATAGCAACATTTAAAATAATAATACTCACCATTCTGCATTGCTGAAAGAACAAACCACCACAAAAGCAACATGAACCGTGCAATTCTCTATTTTGCCACGTTCTAAAGTTAGTTTACGTACCACAATTAATTATTTTAATGGTTTTGCCATGCATTTAGCAATTTAGTCCCACGTGTATTTCATGTTTATCAAGGTGCAAAGGTTGATTAGTCATTCCATTCCACACTAGTTAGTACAGGTTAATACTTAATATGGTTAAGTAATTAATTTCATGCAAAATAGAGGAGGTATACAAAATTTTGTTTAACCTGCTCCAACATCAGTGTCCATAGTCATGTTTTTGGCGACAAAAAGCCAGGCCTCATCAAACTTCTCAGTCAAAGACATATCTTCTCCAGCAGTCATATGATCTGTCGGTCATTTAATATCTAACCAGTGCTTAATTTGAGCTGGTGGTTTCAGGTGCTCGGCATCGGCACTTGATTGTCAACACCGGCACTTAGGACAGTCCACCACATGGTGTTGCTGTCTGTCTGATTCATAAATGAGTACAACAGTTGTATATTTATTCACTATGCATTAAACGGACTAATACTTGCCACCCAAGCCATTCTTATAGTCTTGGGCGCCTGGAATAGTCTGAACTGTCACACTTGTAGGAGTGTGATGGTCAGTAGTTGTGTTGGTAGTGTCACTGGCAGCGCTGGCAGGGGCAATGGGAGGCTAAAGCACAAGTGGCCTCCAGATGAGGGCCCTGGCACTTATTGTTTTACAAATTAGGCACCGGATCTAGCATAGGCAAGAAGCCCCCTCACAAATGTGCCCTGTCCGATGAAAGCTCCATTTCTTCTCATTACAGCACTTTCCGCCCACGAAAAGGCCATACCCCCCTGCTGGTAAGCCCTGCAGTAACACAGTCCAAGGTTCACGACTGCAAGCTAGAGAGCGGGGTGAACTGGACCTAGGAACGAAGTAAGCTTAAGGAAGACGGTGGGCGCAGCCCATTGTTTCAAGCATGTCACGCTTCTGTGATATCATGGGAAAAATACGGACCAAAATAATGACATGGGTAGAATACATAGGCAACCATAGGTTTGATTTACATAACCTCACATCTATCTACCTAGATCATATATATGTTCGAGGTACGTAGATGTGGAGTTAAGAATAGTAAATCTACCTATTTGCAGTTACCGTCTCCATATGTTGGTCCTCGAAATTTTCCTGTTGATATTGCGGTAGCTCGATATTTTTGAAATGATATTTGTAATGTACAGCCTGCCGTGGAGCTGACAGACTCAAGGTTGCATGTTTAAGAGTGTGTTGGAATTAGGAACGGATTATAGGGTGACCAGAATTTTAAAGCAAAAAAACGTGACATTTCACAAACATAGAGGAAGGACTATAATTGTACGTCAAGCGAGCGCACAGAATGACAGCGCTCCTCAGCAGAGAATGACAGAACAGGTAGTAAGAACATACATAAGATGCCATATTTAAACCCAGTAGCTTGCCTGCGAATTAAATTGCTTTCTTGGACCAACTGCTAACTATCCCTGCTTTGTAAAACAAAAAAAACACCTCCACCGGCTTTTAGTCGACCCTCTCCAAAAACCGGGACATGAGCTAAATTTCTCGAAATCTGCCCCGACAGCTGGTGAAAAACGGGGACCGTCCTGGCAAATCCAGGACGCCTGGTCACCCTAGACGGATAGCATCCTGATGGTGAGAGCTAGTGTGTCCTGTGCTGCACATATTAAATAACAGTCGTCCTGGTAGAGTGCAAGGGTTTATTGTTCTTACTTCATCCTCGCGCGGCGTGGGTACCGCACGCGAGCTCACCACATAGTGAAATATGAAGCTCATAGCACAGTCTGGTGCACCTTTGTCTGGGTAGTAGTGCAAGGTCACCAACATGCTTTCACCATGCCACACTCTTGTACTAATGTATTTCTTGTTGATGCTTCTTGACAGTATGCCCATTGGCACATGGGCACCAGTCACAAGAGTCGTTTGGGATACCCTGAATCCACTGCAGAAGACGTGAAAGACAAGATCATTGTCTAGGAATGCAAGTGAGCGCACACGCACATTGAATGTGTGGGGTCTCAGCAGTGCCTTGACCTCGGTGCAGTTGGCTCTGTGACACCATGTGTGATTCCACATTCATGCAGTTATACATTATTCAGGTTCACAGTTGTGTGCAGACCAATTTCAGGCATGTGCTGTGCGTGTGATGCACGCTGGCTGTACATTGAATTCAGGATACATATTGTGTTTCCTTGTAAGATGAAGTGGGCAGACACACATTGGAGGTACATTCTTTGAGGGCATTTTGGGCCTGGTGTATTAATTCCTGTTAACAAACCAGGATGTGCAAATTGCACACTGCCAGGGACTTCAGACCTCCACTCCAGCATTTACAATCCCAAAAACAAAAGGTCTTTTTTATATTTTTAAAGCTGCCTGAATCCTCTAGATGAAAGACCACAAGAGGGAGGTTATGCAGGAGACCCTGGACCACTGTAAACAAACACTGACGCCTCCAACAACATTCACAAAGAGGAAGATCTAACATGGGAATAGATTGTTTTTTGTGAATCAGGTGCCAGGTAAGGTTGGGTGTCTGTATTCTGTATGTGATCCAAAGTTTCAAAAGCACCTGGTGTCACAAGCGAGTGCACATCAGCGTTAGGAAGGAATGTCCCTTTCACGTTGTTCCAATTTGGAGTATGGATTAAGTCACAGAACACCTTTTTGCACCTTTCTGACAAAACACCCCTTTGCAGTTGCAAACCCTGGGATGATGTGAATCACAGAGTGTGCAGCTTTTATCTTCATGATGTGAGGCAGATCAATGTAAACAAAACACACTACTGTGCCAGTTTCTATGAATCCTGTAAAACAGGACATGTCTACATCACCCTCTATCTGCCTACTAATGCTCCACTACAGGTTTCTGATTTCTGGAAAACTTACTTAGTGGCCCTAGAGAGGGGCCTTGGTACATGTGTGCAATCAATGGCACCATCCACATAGAAAAGCGGGCAATGGAAAAACATTTGGCATTGATGACACTGAGAGAGTGCTTGTAAGCCACTACTGACTGCAAATAGAAAGCCACAAGTGTTTAATGGTTTGGGCTTTGCCACAGATGCTAATGGATTGTACGTCAGCACATGAGGCTCGGATTATACTTCTCCTTAATTTACTGAAAATCAACCAATCAGAAATAAGTAAACCCAAAACGACATATCCCATGTTACAAACCCACAGAAGTTGACCAATCACTGTCCTTTCAGATCCTCAAACACGATCAGCTCCATCTTGGCTGCCTCTTTCTTTGCTACTCAGCAGTCAAGATAAGGGCTACCGTCCTTGAGTTTATATTTCTGCATACCTGTCTTCTCTTAATGCAATGTATATTGTATGTTTAAATGCTTAAGTGCGCTCCGATCGGCTCAAGCATTTGGCTCTTACGGTCTCGTTCACTTGATTGCACCTGCGAAACCGGGTGTAGCTCGTTTTCGATTGCTTAAGTCAGGGTTCTACAAAGTCGGTCCTGGTGGGCCGGATCCATGCCAGATGTTTTTTGCATATCCACATTTAGATGAATGCAGTTATCTCCAAAATCTGGCATGGATCCGGCCCTCCAGGACCGACTCTGGAGTACCCTGGCTTAACCGCTTCAGTGCCCATGACGAGATGGTCTCGTCATGGAGCACGGTTGCGCTGTGCCCATGACGAGACTATCTCGTCATGAACCCCGCCCGCTAATGTAACGCCCGGCACAGGGCGGGGAAAGGGCATGGCACTGAAGAGGTTAAGTGACTCTTTGATTGCAGATTTTAACATGAATTGTCACTTGTAGGTAACCGTTGCTGCAGTTTTTATTTGTAGAGCGCGAGCTCCGCGGCTCGACAGGAGTGCAGTCCTTTTCCTGTGACCGGCCTTCTGAGCGGGAGGGCCAGCGCACCTACGCCAACTTTTCAGAGAAGTCACATCTCGCTGAGATGCAATATTAGGGCTGGTGTCGGCACTCACAGATCAGCGCTCCTACCCTGTATGGGACACTCATTTTTGGTACTTTACAAATGAAATGGAATTTAGGAATAGACTGGCCTATTCTACTTAATAATTTTCCCCGTAGTCACCCTCATCTTATTGAAGAAATAGTTGTAATAATTAGAGGTGAGGTGACTCCCAGAGCAAGGCCACTCCCTCACACTTCACTATTTGGGTTTCTGCTAGTTATCAGTAACTAATAGTCTGATGACCTCCCTGGGGACTGCCTCCCTCGAATGATCCTTCCAGGATTGGAAAACTATTGTTATTTTGGGTCACTCTCATCTTGATGTTGAAGGCCATGAAGACTATCATGAAGATGACTCAGATAGCCACTTTGTGGACACGGTGAATGAAACCCTGGAGAATTCAGTCCAGCATTCAGTGGCCAGAGTGCTAGTCAAAGCCCTTGAACCCTTTTCGAGCCATTCAAAGAGCTATGCACCAAGAGATAGGGATGAGACAACTGGGTCATCAGGCAGATCAGAAAGGTTTGCCAGCGAATGGAAACCAGCAGGGGCCCGCGGGCTGCTTAAAGAATAGGCGCATACAATGACAATGGACAAACTGGCTAAACCATATCACAGCGATGATGAGTATGTTGCAGCAGGCAATGTATTCGACGAGCCACCGACTACACCAGTAGATAAAGCTACTGCCAGAGATGTTGCTACCTCTCACTCAGAGTCCTACCAAGACCCCTTTGGCTCTGGCAAATGAAAAAGTAAACACAAGTATAAAGCCTCTAAGGTCATCCGAATGGACTCTGACAGGAGAGGTGGCAGATTATGTGCAGGCAAATGTTTTGAGAAAGAAGGGCGTAACCGCTTGAGGGCGGAATGTTCCCGCCTTGCGTTGGTTTGTAAAATGGCAGAAATACACTAAGTGAACCCAAATATGGCCACTTTTATGAACAAATTTACAAGAGACCCTTAGAAAAGTCTTGAAAGGTTCTTGAAGGAATGCCAGGATAAACTCTTGGACATATCTGGTCATTTAACCAAAAAGTTGGAGAAGGCCTATCATGCCAAAGACTCTGGCGATCCTATCTAGCCGAACGTCCTCTTGGGATGGGCGCAAAGAGCCATATGTCAGTTGTGCAACGCCAACTGTGCCACTTCTTCAGAGCATTGCATGACGATTCTGATTGGGGATCAAACCAAAGCTGATGGAATTTCCAAATGCGGAAGCGGGTTAAATTGCCGATGGCATTCGGCTCAGAGACCCTTTAACCTGAAATTAAACACTGAGAAAACGGAGGTCTTGGTTTTTCAGCCGCGCTCCCCCTCCTCCTCCCAATCTGTGGTGGCCATCAAAATTGAACCCCCCTCCTCCCTCCTCAGAGGCTGCCAGGAATCTTGGAATTAGGTTGGACAAAGAGGTCTCTTTTTCCTCCCAGATATGACATATCTCGTCTACCTGTTTTTGGAAAATGAGGGCCATTAGGAAATTCATGCGTTTCCTGACAGACGTTCATCGGAAGACGGTAGTCCATGCGTTAGTCACGTCCTCATTGGACTACGCAAACAGCCTTTATCTGGGACTGCCTACATATTTACTGTGTAGGTTCCAACTTATCCAAAATGCCACGGCTCTTTGCGCCACCATATCTTGCCGCATTTGAGGCAACTCCATTGGCTTCCTATTACTAGAAGGATCGAATTTAAATCTCTGTCCCTGGTATTTCGGGCCACCAGAAACCTGGGATCAGTGTACCTCCAGGAAAGGCTGCAGCTGTACAAACCAAATCGGGCCTTGAGATCCTACAATCAGCGACTCTTGAAAATCCCACGATATCGCAAAGAGTGATTGGGTTTTACGATGCAGTCCGCTAAACTTTGGAACTCTCTTCCGCTACATCTGCATCTACTCGAATCAAGAACTGATTTCCAGAAAGCCTTAAAGAACTGGCTTTTTAGGCTGTAACCATTGCCCCGCATGCCTCTTACGTGAACTATCCGCTAGCGCCGGGACACCTCCTTCAAAGTAGCTGTGCACTTTAGAAACTTCACATTCATTCATTCTTTTGTTAGGACTATAGGAAGTGTTGTAATACATTCATGGCTTTAAGCAAGGCCCAAATGTAAATGAAAAGGGCCTTTCAACGTGGCCATTTTGGTTGGGCGTGGAGCCATCGGGGACATTCTCCAAGCCGGCCCTCCTATTCAGGTTCCCACAGGTGCGTGGAGCTTGGGCAGATGATGCCCAAGGAGGAATGTTCTTCCTGTTCCACTACCGTGGTCCGAGGTGGCTATCATGGTATCTACAAAGGAGGTCATGACAGCGGATCAAAAATCACCTTTACCGATACAAATCATTCCATTATCTCAAGTAATATTGGAGGCAGAGTGAAATTATTTTTTCGCAATTGGACACTTTTTTCTCAAGATGCATTGGTGTTAGTTAGACACAAGTGCAAGGTTACGAGTTAGAGTTTTACAGCACTCCAACTCAAACAATTAGGCATCGTCCTCTCATTTTTTCCCAAGTAGTGCAGAGTTTTATAGACTCTGAAATTAAGGCTCTGTTGGACAAAGGCGCTATAGCTCAGTCTCCTCCTCACCTCAGAGGTTTGTGCAGTACCATTTTCCTCAAGCAAAAGAAGGATGGTGGGTTCTGTTTGTTCTTGAGCCTACGAGAGTTCAATCATTTTATAGTCTAAGACACTTCAAGATGAGAGGGATTCACTTGTTACGGACCTCCTTCAGGTCAGAGCCTGGATGCTCAGTGTGAAGGAAATTGGCAGTATTATCTGTTGTAGTAGTAAAACCTCACCGTGTTATATACTTAGCAACCCCTTTATGACGCTTGGATGTCATCTGTCCAGCCCTCAGCTCAATACTAGGTATCTGTGGCACTGAGCAGCAAGGCTTACACAGAGGAGCAAGTGTTTAGCATTTAAACAGCACCAAAACAATTGAAGAAGAAATCGACACAATACCAATTAT
This sequence comes from Triturus cristatus, assembly GCF_964204655.1. Classification (NCBI taxonomy): domain Eukaryota; kingdom Metazoa; phylum Chordata; class Amphibia; order Caudata; family Salamandridae; genus Triturus; species Triturus cristatus. The sequence goes on along the minus strand of NC_140589.1, from coordinate 83,340,003 downwards.
AATAGACTGTATTTTTATAAGATTTTAGACACTAGATCCACCAGAGAGTTCCAGATATGTAGATTTTACAAGCATGCAAGTAATAATAAATCAATGCAATTTCATTCAACTGCACACAAGCCTTGGCAAAGTCAACGAGCTGGACACCTAGAAAAGTTTTCAAAGAAGACTTAGGTAAGTGTCAATGCGGTCGGTTAGAAGTATTTGGTGTGACCAACTCTGACAGGGGGCTTGTCAGGGGGACCAGCAATGTCTACAAGAACAGTTAGATTAGCAGAGGAAGCAGTCCTTCATCACTTCCAGGCACTTTATCCACTTTGCTGCTTGGGGCTACCACCCTCCCCAAAAGAACAAATTAAGAGTCTCGGTGTTTGGCTGGACCGCAATCTTGATTTTAAAGAGCAAGCACGCAAGGTTGCAGCTTGTTGTTATGGGATTAGAACGTTATGAAAGATCCTCCCCTTGCTACCTTTCTCTGCAAGAAGAGTGCTGGTCCAAGCCCTGATCTTGTCACGCCTTGACTATGCTAACGCCCTATATCTGGGAACCTCACTTACTACCATCACAAAATTGCAGATTGCGCAAAATTGCGCAGCAGGTCTTCTCAAGAATACCTCTAAACGCCTCTCAGCTAAACCGGCGCTTGCATCGCTACACTGGCTCCCGATTCAAGAGAGAATCCAGTTCAAGGCTCTGTGTATTACACACAAAGCACTCTCAGGCAATGGGCCGCCTATCATTAGGTCTATTATTCGACCCTATCGCTTGAATAGGTCTTTAAGGTCAGATAACAAGCAATTGGCGGCAGTCCCAAAAATAATGCCGCTAAATTGTTGAACCTCTTGCCCCTTCGGATCCGCCTTTTACCGAATTATCTGACCTTTTGTAAACAGTTAAAGACCTTTTTGTTTCCCTAAACTCCGTTTGTGGTTGAAGTTGCACCACTATTAGCGCTGGGATGCCCCTAGGTAACCATGCGCTCAATAAGTGTCTTTTCATTCATTCATTCATTTGCAATGAATTCCTAGGAATCTGTCCTGGTGCAATGGATGAAGCATGCTAAAGATGCTCCCAGGATGCTGTGGGTACGACGAGGTCAACGGGGTCTTACTGCAGGGATTATTCAGTCAACGGAGTTGGTGAGGGGGTCCTGGTTGCAGGGTTGGCGTCCCACGAAGGGATCTCTGATCTGGCCAAAGTCCAGTTGCCACTGAACTACCAGTCGCCCGTTGTTGCGGTCTCAGGTCAATCCATTCTGGGTCAATACCTTACCTTGTGAGGTTCTAAGCAACACTCCGACAACACTCCCGGGCTCAGCAAACTCGGGTGCAACTCTGTGCATTGGGTCATGTTCCTCAGTGCTGCACTGCAGTGGTGGTAGCAGTCTGAAGACTTTGGGGTACAACTTTCTCCTAACAGGCTTATTCAGATGTTGTGTTCTTGTGCTGTGAACAGGAGGCCAGTCAGGTGGCCCGTGGAGTTCTCTTGGCTTGACTGGGATCTGGAGACAGCTTCTTTTTGAGCAGGGCATGGCAGGCACAGTCCCTCTCTTCGCTAGCCACCAGGTGCAGCAGGTGCAGTTCTTGTCGGTGCAGCCCCTCTTTGCTGGTCCCCTGGTGTAGCAGGGCAGTCCTTCTTTTGTCCTTCTTCCAAGTTGGTCGAGATCTGAGTTCTGGGTGCCGGGTACCCTATTTATCTTCAGAAAATGCCCTCAGGGTAGGATGCGGTTGGTAGCAAATGGGCTACCAGGTTCCCTCCCTCCTGATGACCACTTCCTGGGACATGTGGCATCTGGCTATCCTGGGATGCACTATTCTTCCAACTCCCAAGATAGCGAGCTCCTCTCTCGACACTTACAGCTCCCTAGACCACACCTAGAGGTGTGGCTATCAAGGGCCATACTCCCCTGGAAAAACTGGTTTGGGAACTGGCTTCTCCTCTCCAGTCCCCAGTGCCAGTCTGTCTGCCTAAACAATAGAGTAGCCCCTCTTCTAAGTGCTACCCATTTGCCCTTCAAAGGCAGCTTCTTCTTTGAAGCTCGCCTTTTGGGCTAACACTCATGTGGCTTCCTGCAGGAGGGGGGTGGCACCTCTCTCCTATGCAGTCCCCTATTTTGTCCTTTCTTGGGAGTCATTAGGACATCTCTCCATGAGGGCAGAAATCTGTCTATCTGTCTGTTTACTACTATCAGTAAATGGCACTGGAAACCTTGGTTAACTAAAGTGGCAACTTCTCAAGTTGTACTTTTCCCAAGAGTGACATTACCTTTGATTTAACCATTAAATCAGATTTAATGCACTGATTCTATTGATACCAAACAGTGCCAACCTTAGGAGTCCCATTCATTAGTTAGGAGGGCTAGGGAGAAAGCCAGCGACTCTGCTCTATCCAATGGGGCTACTATCCCTTCCATAATAAAAACGACAATTTAGGGTTCTTACTGCTGGAACGTGTAAAAGTACATGTTCCACTCGTTAAGATACAGCACCCTGCCTTAGGGCTAGTTAGGCATGTGATAGGGATGACTTGCATACATTGAAAAGGAAGGTTTGGGCTTTTGCCATTACTTTAAATGGCAAAGTTGAGTTAGCAGTTTTAAACTACCCTTCCAGGCTGCAGTGGCAGACTGGGAGACAGGTTTCACCTTGTCCCACTCTTGGTGGCACATCAAGCGCTGCAGTCCCTGAGGCACACTCTAACTTACATGCCCGGGTACCTCTTGTTACCATATACTAGAGACTCACAAGTACGTTAGACTATGAAAATTGGAGAGAACCCAATTAAATATGCACCATTTTAAGTGCAAGAGCACATGCACTGAGTTCTGTTTCGCAGGGCTTAGGGCATTCCAGTGTCATTGCACCAGTATCTAGTAGTCAAAATGGGGACAAAAGGTTGGGGTAAACCTGCAAAAAGTCTGTTTCCTTACACTCAGATTGGATTTGAAGGATACCTACCTGACTATTCCAATCTTTGCCCCTCTTTGGGGTTTATTACAGTTTCAATGAAGAGACGAGTGGAACGATTTCACAGCCCTTCCGTTCGTGCTCTCTTTAGCCCATTGGTGCTTCATAAAACTGTTACAAGCAAAGGGTTTGCGATCTCGAAAACATCATAATTCTCGCTCAAGGCTATCTCACAGTGATGTTTCTTATGTCCTGGGTGATCCAATTGATTCAGGATACAGGTTTTGTCATACATGCGGAGAAATCTGTAATTACTGTGGTGCAATTTAAAACAAATCTTTTTTATTGAGTTTTGAAACATAAGATACACACATCTTACTGGTGCCAGGTCCACAGAGCAGTGCGTAGATCATACTGTTGACGACACAGCCTCCTGTGAGACAAAGTGGACACAGTATATTGTACAGTTACAATCGGCAAACAGTGAACTTCGTTGTTAAAGGGTACAATGATATGGGGCATAAAGGGTTTCAAGGAGGGCGTTTGTCCGGGGGGTAAATGAGTGCAAGCGACAGTGCTTTCCATGGTCCAAGATAATCTTGTGCCTTATCATCTGTTCTAACTAGTGACACTCTGATTTCCTCTGCTGTTGTCCATTTTGTCACATCCAGTATCCAGCTGCAGACCTCTGGGATTTTTGTGCTCAGCCAATGAATCACCACACAGCGCTTCACCAACAGGAGTGTGAGCTGTACAAATCTCTTTTTGATTTGGTATTTGGTTTTAATGACATCAATTCCCAGCAGGCAAGGAGATGAAGTCAACAGGCATAGTTAATGACATATGTTCCAAGTGCTTACCCACAATCTCCCCCACTCCCCGTTTGCATCAACTCTGGTGCAATCCTATTCCAGATAATAATAAGTAGCTTCCTGGGCACCACACTTGGGGAGGTGGCTTGAGGTGTTAAGATTTAGTCTGTGTAGCGTTGCGGGGGTCATGTATGTGCAGTGTTCAAAGTTGAAATGGAGTAAACGAAATCTAGCATTGCTAGAGACCTCTTGTATCAGCATTAATGAATGCTTCCATTGTGTATGTTTGGAGTCATCTATGTCCTGTGGAGGAAGTTACAGTGCACCAGCTTAAAGCGAGCATTGCAGGACACAGTGTGTATGAGTTCACAAACGGCAGTCCATGTCCTGTCATCCAATGGACTATCCAGATCGTTGTCCCATGCTTCACCCGCCCGGACCAGCGAACTCGCTGCGTCCATTCTCATCGCCCTATAGAGCAGTGTAATCAAGTGACGACCTGCACCGCAAGTCTGTAAAACATCCAACGCATGCGTGAACAGTGGCGCAGCTGTAACTGTGGGCCAAGTCAATTTGGCTAACCGTTGCAACGTCGGCGGACCCTGACCTAGCGAATCAAGCCCAACAACACCAAATATCGGAAAAGAGACCCAGAACATATCGGTGGTGAGTGTCGCACCGCGGCTGAGGCCTGCTGACGTCAGGGACTGGAAAGGGGTAATTGATTGCCGGAACCGACTAAATTGAGGCCCGATTCAAAAGAGCGCGCTAGGCCCACGAGCCAGATCCACTTCGGGGGGCAGGAATAGCTGTGTACACACCGTTCCACCCCCTGGCACAGCGCCCTAATCCGGGGCCCCCACACAACCCTCCTGACAGACCAGGAGTGGTAGAAGAGCGCAGTGGCTGGTAGCTGGAAGTGAGCAGGGGCCTGCGCAGCACTCACCAGGTGGTCAACTTCATTGTGCCAGGTGGTCAACTTCATTGCGCAAGAAGAAAAGAAGTGGCGGACAGGTGGTCGGTCACCTTTATTGTGCAGGAAGAATCGAGTCACCAGTGTCCCAGAACCATGGACCCTACTGGCTTTTGTGAATAACAAATCCTCGCTTACTGTCACGAGGAAATCGGGGGCGTGTCATCGAGTGAGAGGACTCCGGGCGGTTGCCCGTTCTCAGGACGCAGGATAACGGCGCGCGTTTCCTCGTGAGGCCCCTATTTCAGAGGCCATCTGGGCCGCTATTTTGGCCATATCCGCGCGTAGGAGCGCTATTCACGTTCTTCCCCCACATTGGAGAGCTGGTGAGAGGCTCAGCCACTGACGGATACCGCTACTTGGGCGGTTGGTTACGTCTGCCGAAGCTACTTCTGGCCTCTGTTCTCTGGTGCCTTTGAATCCTCATTTCACTTCTGTTTGAAGTTGCTCCGAACTTTGTACTACGTATCACGGGACGAGTGTTGGGACGGGATTGCGAGGACCAGCAGCCCTGTAACTTTGTGCAGCTGTGTACCTCTTCCTGCCCCCTGCCCGTACGTACCTAACTGTGAAGGCCCACCGCTGCGCGGCCCGGGTCGGCCCGGGTCTTTTGTAGCCCATTTGAGCCCGGAGGAGATTGGACCGGGCCCCCTCTCTTTCGCCATCTTGGAAAATTGATCCTTCTCCATAAACGTCCTGTAAGTACTGTGTCGTTACCGATTCAGAACTCTTTTTAGAAATTCTTTTTTTTTTTTTTGTGTGTTTGTTTTTCGAATCATGGCTGGGAAGGAGTGCAGGAACAAAGCTCCTAATGGTAATCTAACGGGTACCCTGGACAATTTCATACTGAGAGCTAACTCCGTGATTGACCAGGGCATTGTTTTGATGGAGCGTAGAGTTTCTCAGGATCTTGCTATGGCCAAAAGGTCTTCAATGGGCCATTATGCAAATGCTCGTACACCAAAGGCCACTAAGGGCTTGAACACTGATAACCCTGAAATGTCTGTGTACAACCAATCTTTAGCACACCATTTGGATGAGTCTTACCCTCATGGTCATTTGAGTCAGCAGGGGTCCCCTGTGACCTTGGGTGATTCTACGCCGTCCAAGACTACGGAGAGACCTAATACTCGACCTAATACTCGCCAGCTCCGGGGAAAAGGCACGGGTGTGATATCGAAAAAGAAGTACCCCACTGCAGGAGCCAGGATAGCTAAACCATCTAAACCACCCAAACCATCTAAATGCCGCAGTAACAAGGCACAGTTAACTGGCTCCAAGGATGACGAGGGATCCGAGGTATATGCCTTGCCAGTTGCCATGCCTGATTTACCCCTACAACGAGAAAGTCCTGGGGCAGGCATTGCGCAGTGTCCGACTGCAACTACGGATGTATCATCATCAGGGGAGGATTCTTTATGTTTGAAAATTTCTGCACTTCTGTGTGTTTCACTTCGTCCGCTGGAAGAGAGACATGCTCGCATTGAGAGTCAACTCTCCAAGTTTAAGCATGGTACATTGGGTATCTTAAATAGTATCGTCAATAAAGCACCAGATCGGGGTGATCGAGGTTTAATTAGTGTAACTGAAGGGGATGACACGCATGAAAAACCAGATATTTCTGCAACTTATCTAATAGATGGTAATTGTGTTGTATCCCGGGGGGGTGCTGTCGCAGCCCCAAATTTACTGAAAATCAAATCGGGAGTGGGACCCAGGGCAGATCAGCATTTAGTCCCCAATAGTGCAGGAGTGGTCTATACTGATACGGCTAGACACGATGGGCGGGTACCGATGGATGGGGGCACGATAGAGGAACCTAGAAATAGGCCTAGAATTGATCTACCACCAGAGGTGAGCCCATACTTGGCTATTCTAACTGGGGTCCCTGAAATAAGTGCTTCGAATGTTGAGACATACAGTTCCTTGAAAAATAAAACCACCCACTGGCTCAATATGTATAGGCCACTCCCCCCTTACATTACAAGTGAAATATCAATGGTTCGAAGGGTGGGATGGGTGGGTCGTACCCCAAAAATTTAAACTGGCGATTGTATATTGGTCAATTTCAGGGACCCACAGACTGCAGATTATATCTGCAACTGGAGTGTATCCAGCCCAGGTACAAAAATCGTAGCTCGCCCCCTTTCGTTTTTTTACCCCAGCGAACACTTGAGAAATCTGGATGATGGCTGGTCTTTTGTATCATACCAGCGAGGGGGTAGGGGCGGGAAGGATAGGCATGGCCACAATCTGTTAGCCCAGAGCCTTATCCCTTGTTATAATAGGTTTAGCGGCCTGGATCAGGTTGATTGACTGAACTCAACCGGGCTGGAATCTTGAGGTAAAACCTTAAGCCAGGATGATAACACTGAGGCTATTAAGGTTTCAACGGGAAGCCACTCAGCGATAGCATTACTAAGAGCTCATCATCCGCCACAGGGGAGCAGTATGAGTAGTGATATGCTCGATACAGGGTGGACATCCCAGGTTCAGAAATCATCATTATCACTAGAAATCACCGATACCGTAAACCCCTTGGGGAGTGATAACATTCCTGTAGTCATGGTACGTCATAATCCTGATAATATGAAGCATATGCTTATTATGTCATGGAACGTGGCGGGTCTCCCAAATAAATTAGCCTGTCCGGAGTGGGGCTCTTTTGTGGATAGGAACGATATATACTTATTTCAGGAGACTTGGGCTAGGGAGGACCAATGCAGAGTAGGACTTGCGGCCTTTAACATCGCTGCCCGCTGGGTAGAGAAGGGGCGTCCATCTGGGGGCCTTACAATCTAGGTTGGGCTACATTTAGGCTGTAAGGGTGTGTCTATCCCGACTAACTCTGATGACATCCAGTGTGCCCTCCTGACATGGCCAACCTCTTATAAATTTGCAATCGTGAACGTTTACTCCCGCCCGACAAGTGTGGCCAAAGAGTCTAGTACCATTGGGGTGCTGTCAATTTTTCTTGACTCCCTCAGTAATGATACACACTACATGGTGGCTGGTGACTTAAACTGTCACTTTGAGCCCCTGCGAGGGCTGAACGAGGGAGCGCTAACGGGGGAGGACGAATATTGGGGAATCCCACCATGCCAGTCGCCCTATGTAAGGTCCTGGTCCCCACTGGCCATGCAGATCACGACCCTAACACTAAACAACTCAATTAGGGCCTGTAATGGTCGGACTCCCTCCGATATCCCCTCGAAGTGCACCTTTAATAAGAGAGATCAAGAATCACGATTGGATTATATTATGGTGGAGACACGTCTATGGTCGAAGGTTGTTGACTTTGAGTGATATCAAGGGCAGACAGCGACCATAACGCATTGAGTCTGAGGATGGACTTCCCATGCCAAGGGGCTAATGAGTATGAAGCTGCCCCAGATATGGTAGATGGGTTGATAGCCACCAATAATAGACGTAGGGTCAAGTGGGGGAAATCGGTGGCTTCTCAAGTTGCACTACCTAAATTATATAGCGCAATTTTACCTTTCCCCACGAAGGCCAGTGACATAATGGTTCAGCCATTGGCACCAGATTTTCATGGAAACATGCTGACCGTGCATCAGGATTTGGTAGACTGTCTATTGGAATTTTTTAACCCGCCCAGCCCTTGCAGGAAGAGTAGGGTTCCTGTATCCTCCTGGTATAATGTTTCTTGCAGGAAGGTAAAAACGGAGCTCATGGGGGCTGTAAAAGATGGGAGAGATAAACCAAAAATCCGCTCTTTAAGATTATTATATAAAGAAACAATGAATCAAGCTAAGAAAGAGTGGGACTTGAAAAGATGGCTAAATCTTTCCTCCTCCCTAGACATGAAAGATGCGCGTAGATTCTGGGCAATAGTCAGTACGGGGTCAGGTGAGCCCAGATCCACGATTGAACCCAATATTGAGGCAGGGGTCTGGGAACTCCATTTTAAGACCTTATATGCAGCAGCTCCTGGCCTAGAAAGCATACAGTTACACACGCTGCCAGTTGCTGAGTTTGATGAACTGGAATTTACATCCGAGGAGGTTTACATTGCCATAGGGAAATTGGCTACGGGAAAAGCTCCCGGCTTAGATAAACTCCCCGGCGACCTTTTTAGGGATCAGCCAAGGATATGGGCTCCTTACCTCTGTACCCTATACAATGCAATCTTGGGAGGCATGGAGGTGGAGCTTGGCTGGCTGGGAGCAGAGATTATCCCAATCTTCAAAAAGGGCTCTCCTCTGCTCCCAGCCAACTACAGGCCCATCAGCCTCATCGACGTCCCCTAAAAATTTCTCACGACTCATTTTAGATCGTTTGCAGGAGTGGATGGACGAGCACGAGATTCTCACCCCATTTCAGGCCGGATTTAGGAGGAACACATCCACCATGGACCAGATCTTCCGTTTAATTCTGTTATACTGGAGGACGGTCACAGTAGAGGGTGGCAGACTCTACATGGTGTTTGTGGACCTCCGGTCCGCGTTTGATATGGTTCCTAGGGGGAAACTGTGGGCGGTGCTTTTGGACATGGGAGTCCCACATGCAATATTGGGGGTATTGATGAGGTTGCATGCACAGAACTTTGCACAGGTTAGATGCGGGAGAAATGGGGCGTTGTCTTCCAGGTTTCCAGTTTGCAGGGGCGTCAGGCAGGGCTGTGTTTTGGCACCAACCCTGTTCTGCCTCTATATGAACGATGTAATATCGCACCTGGACGCGGTTCCCAATAACGACGCACCCACATTGGCAGGCAGGAGGGTGCCGGCGATAATGTTTGCTGATGACACCCTCCTGCTTTCCAAGTCCCCTATGGGGATACAACGCGTATTGAACGGGTTTATGGATTTTTGTCGCTCCCGTGGTCTAGAAATCAACGTAGAAAAAAACAAATTTATGATCTTTAATCCCACGGCATCCACCCGCCTAACACCTATCCTGGGCTCGGTTAGACTGGAGAGGGTACAGACCTTTCAATACCTAGGGGTCACGATAAATGAAAATCTCTCGTGGGGCCCCCAACAGGTCAAGTCTCAACTCAAATTGTCTCAATTATCGGGGGGCATCCTTAAGATGTCAAATGCATCAACATTTAAGCCAGTGAGTCCTGCGCTTGAGATTTATAAAGTCAAAGTAAGGGCAGTGGCTCTCTATGGGGGGGAACTCTGGGGGCACTCCTGCAGGCTCGAAATCCCAAATGTGGAGAATAATTTTATGCGACAGTTATTGGTGCTTCCCCAGAGTACACCCCTCCCACCACTAAGGTTAGATCTAGGATTAAGTCCCATTCAGGATGAGCTAGCCCTAAAACCTCTCAGGTTCTGGCGGAGGCTCTGGATAACTCCTAAATTACAGGCTTGAATTGAAGGACGTATTGAGCCATAGTAAAGCAGCAAAAATTCCTTGGCTTGCATTTGTGAAACAGGAACTGGAGAAAATGGGTTTACCTGCTCTGTGGTATGAACCAGAACAGGCGTGTAGGGAGGTTTCAGGTAAATCCCTTACTAAGTCTTTCAGGGTTTACAAACGCAACATATGGCTCACGATACACGAGTTGGCATTTTGACAAAATTATTTTTAAATAATAAGACTGCTTATGTGTTTGAGGACTTCCTGAATGTCATCTATCCAGTAGCAGCAAGGAAGCTCTATATTCAATGGAGGTATGGTACACTACCACTAAGGGCCTTTACAAGTAATTGGCCCTCCTCCGTGAATAAAGTTGCCCAGGATGTGGTGCCGTCCACGAGGATGAACTCCATATACTCTTTTTCTGTCCTGCTTATAGTAAAGCCAGGAAGTTTTGGTTAGTACCTTTATGCAAGAACCTGGACTTTGACAAATGCTCGGTTGCTTTGAGAATTCTCAAGACCGATACTTCAGGGCATATTGTCTTTGCACTATCGAAGTTTCTGATAGCCATGTGGTCCAAGAGATGTCTTATAATGGCGAATAGTAGCCAGGGGTGATTGTTTATTCTTGTTTTTATGGAATTTTATTGTATAATATGAATTGACAATTTTATACTATGTGCTGAAATGCCTGTTTTTATTTGTAATCTTTTATGGCTGAAATAATGTCGAAATAAAGATTAAATGAAAAATGAAAAATTTGGCTAACTCCAATCCAGCATGGTGCGAGAAATGCCGGGTCCAATGCAAAGGCCTCACAAGCTTGTTCAAATGTTATGAAAAACTCGCATGGGTGCAGGTCTCCCCACAGTGCACATCCACCGTTCTTCCATGCCCAAAAAGACATATGGGCCATCAGCTGCCGCACCAGCGCTAGTATCCAGACCGGGAGTACTCCGTGAAAGGGGGCGTGCTTCACGACCACTTCAACATGGCTTTGCCATATGTACGCTGTGTGTAGAACCACATAAGGCTGATCCTTAGCTCACCCTCCATCGGCACCACGGATAGCTGATCCGCTGGCACCAATCCTGTCGGTAGGCGCTTTTCCCAGTTGTCTCCCTCATCTAGCCATCTAAGCACATGTTGCAGGTGTGCGTCACTGTAGTACATTTCAAGGCCCCCCCCCCCCCCCCTCTTCGTATTGTCGGGTTAAGGTGTCCAAGGCCACACTGCTGCGACGACCCACCCACAATAATGAAATAAGCACAGAATTCAGCCACTTAAATACCGTCCTTGGCATGGGACATGGTGAGTTTTATAGAGTATTGAGGCATCTCGGTAACAACACCGTCTTCGATACGGCCAGCCTGCCCATCAGTGACAGAGAAGCATGTGCCAAAAGGCAACCGCCTTCTGCAGGGCGACTTTTCAGACCAGAACACCTGACCGGCGAATACTTCTACGTTTCATCGAAGAGAGACCAGATGGCAAGGACTATATTCCCACTGGCCTCTTCTACGGAAGACGTGACTAATCGTCTGCCAAACTGTCGAGCCCTCCGACCCTTTCTGGGATTCTGTTTATTGCCATTGGCACTCGCCCGGCAGAAAAAACACACAGGAAAACCACGGCGTAATTTTGCAGAAATAAACCTGTTACCCAAGATTCCCTGTGTCGCGTCAGAAGCGAGATCTCTTACTTATGCGAGATTCCAATGGCCAGCCGGAGCTCTCACCTCTGGCCCAAACTATCTCAGACCGCATCTGAATTTATGTTTTTGACGAAAATTACAGGAACTGGGGTTTCTATTTTGGCAGACTTTGTTGTAGCCAGTTTTTGAAAGTTTTCTCATGTGAGGAATTGTAACAGAACCTGCTGGTTTACACCATCAGGCAATGTTTGCGTTTAAATGTAACTGGAGAGCGCGCGCTCGCAGCTGTAAAGAGTTACAGCTCTGACAAAATGAGTGCAATTATTTTTCCAGGGGAGGATTTCTATGCCCCCCTACGATGCTAGGCGTGGGTTGTCCTACGTGTGGGCGATCCCTGAACAGGTCATCACCTGACCTTTAACCCGACAGGAGGGGGGACAACAGCATCACTTCCATGATTTCAACTTATTTAACAGAAATCTTTAGAAACATCTATCTATCGAGGATTTTTTGTAATGTTCTCTAATGGGACCTCAAATGTTTCCTAATTCTTTAAGCAGCCTCCTCTACGGGTGAATATCTACTTTCTTGACTTACAGGTTGGAAGACAAGACAATAGATATTCTATAACGCGTCATGGGAAGAGAGTGCCCCGGCTGTATACTGCTGTAAAAGCCTGCGGACCAGGCTGAAAGTCCAGGTAGGCCCTACTGCACGCGCGGGGGTTAGCCCGATGGAGGCGGTAATTAGGTAGAGCAGAGAGCGCGTCCATATGGCGTCAGTGAACTTGATTGACTATTAACCCGTATTTCCAGAATGGTGATAATCCAGTGGAAATACCGTGAAGTGGTCATACCGTTGATGGACCAGGAGGCATGGTCGCTGAAGGTACTGCCACTGTGGTAAAGATGCACCTCTCCTACTGGTTAATTTCAGCTCCGCCTCCTTTGGGATTTGCATGGACAACCTACAACAACAATAGGTTTCCAAAATAGTAGTGTTATTGGCCAACTGCTCACCAGCATTGAGTGAAAGATGGCTAAGGCTTTCTTGTCAGGTGCTGGCCCACAACACTGGCCGCAGTTGAGCTCTTGGCACCTCAATCTGCACACATGAGAGATGCCGCCATGTGCCCAGAAGCCGTGACCACCCTTTCACGAATGTGCCATGTGCATGTTTTTTGGGCTCTTCCATACAGGTGGAGACTGAGGGGCAGATTTACTAAGATATACGCTGTTTTTGCATTACTAAAATGATGCAAACAGGGGCAAAATCTTCTTTTAAGATTTCCTTTCCAGCGCTAAACTTGTTTAGCGCTGGAATTAATGTGAAAGTAGCGCAGAGCAGCACATAGCCCTGCTTTGCATTACTTAGAGCCAAGGGGTGTACCATGGGCGCTCCCATGCCAACACCCAAGGTTTCTGACGCTAAACCCAATTTACTAAAATAAGTAGACAGGGTTTATAAATAGCGCAAACTTGAACCAGGTGCTATGAAGGAGAAATGCTTTTTTTTTCTCCTTTATTTTCCGACTTCAAACGTGCGCTGCACTGTACAGCACACATAGAATGTGGGGAAAGGTTTAAAGTTAGTAAAGCATAGTATATTTTACTGGAGAGTTAGCCAACCAGTATAAAACCTAGACTTGACTCACTGAGACACCCTTGCATTCTAGCGCTAAGGTGTCTGTGTGGCGCACGGGCACACATTTCTGTGCCGGCGCTAGGGAGAGGGGAGGAGAGTGCCATATTTCTGTAAAGATGGTGCTCGCCTGCTCTATACTTTTCACGCAGCGCAGCACAGCACAGCATTTGTGTGTGCTGCGTTGCATGAGGTACAGGTAAATCTGACTCTTATGGTGCAATTTTAAAGCTTTCTGGAAATTTACATAGTGTCTCATGTACGATGCGCTCTGCGTTTGTGAATCTTAGCTGCCAAAGTAGCATCCCATTGAATGCAAATTCAAGTTTATGTTTGACTAAAATTGCAGTTTGCACTTAAAAACCGATTGCTCCTATGCAAGACTGAACCTGTATGGTGTCATTTTAAGCATGAGTACACACTGGTGCACATAGTCACCATCAGCGACACTTTACATTTGCATCAAGCCGTGTTGAATTCACGGTTCATTTTTAGAGCTTTTAGATCAGGATATGTATAGGCTGAAGGGTGCACAATCTAAAAGGAATATTTTAGAAATAGGCAAAAGTAAAATGGTAGAGAAATTAAACTGACCTGCAATTATTAGGAAGTTTGGGGACCAAAAGTAAGTCAGACCCGGAGAGACTTGGGAAGTGTTTTGCAATGAACACAAAATGAGATTTAGTTACCGAAAGGTAAATAGAGATGCTTGGAAGCAAATGCAGAGAAAAAAGGGACCCCCTCAAAAACTGAGAGCATAGTGACACAAAACATGAACAATATCAGCAGGAAATAAGGGACATGTTTACCAAGTGTGCTCCCTTAAAAGAGTCGAAGAGGGACAGATGGTCAGGGGAACAGCGTTAATGTCAGGGAATGTTAACATCAGAAGACAGTCCAAAGGCAGATCCAAATGTGAGCCACGAACACAACTCCTATAGAAATAGTTTTCAATAGCACGTCTCCAGGAGAAGTTGCTACTTTCTCCAGTTAATTAAGCTGTGAACCTATGAACTTTGTTCTCAATTAAATCTTAAGTTATATTTAAAAGGTGCAGAGGGTCAGAGTTGCTGCATACCAGGGCTGCTTCGTCTGGATTCATCCGCATGCTTTTTCTCCCACCCACCTCCACTTCCTGGGTCTCTCCCTCGCTCTTGCAGTTTATTTAATCCTGTTTTACCTTTTCTGCCTTTCCCTCTCTTGCCTGGGTCAAAATCTGATGCTGGAAAGTATGTTCCTGTCCCTACATCTGAGTGCTAGTTCCCCTCAGTGGCACCCACCCGCACAAATTAAGCAGTGATCCAGTTACTTATCTGGCAAACATTTACAGAAAAAACTTTCTTTAATGAAAAGTTTTAGAGGCAAAAGCTCTGGCAACAAGTCGAGTTGCAGGTTTTATTTTCAGCAAAATAAGTGAAAAAAATCTTTCATGGACTTTATACTTTTTTTTATGAAAAATAAGCTCGTCAAGTGGTAACTTGTTGGGTATTTCTTCTTTTCTTCAGCAAAAACACTTTTTAAGACTTTTACTTCAAAAACCTTGCCACTTTAGGAATCATCGATTTACTTACCCTTGTAAGAGCCTCCATGTGAAGCGCAATATTGCTCAGTCGTGTGTGAGCCCCCGAGTAGCCCTTAGTTAATAACCCCCTGAGCCTGCGGCTACCATCTACACAACACAGGGCAGCCATACCACGCTATCGAGCATAAAGCCACATCACTATGCACTAATACACACCACACACATCTCCTACAACAGGACGTATAAAGGCAGCACCAAAGGCTACCAAACATACAACTAATCGGCCTTTTGGGCACGCAACAGCACATGTCCTATTACCTAACATACAAATTCATCTCCCCTGCATTAGGCACAGGTGTCAATCAACTCCAGCTTCAAACCATCAACCCACTAAGCCTGACTCACTCACCTAACAGCACCATATGACTTACCAAACTCTGACCCTGGTCTGAAGAAGCGTAACTGGTGTTCTTTTCCCAGACGTGTGCCCTATGTAATTAAGGGTGCGGCTTAAACCATGCCAACTAGAGCCCTGTATGTCACACAGCAGCCACTAGACTAGAATGTGGGTGCCCCTCTGTGAGATTTCTGTGACTTTATGGTTCTCCTTTTTGGGAATCAGAACCTGCTTCTTATCAAAATATATCCCTTTACCAATGCTTGTTAGAAGTATCGCATAAATGAAAAAAAAACTATGATGTTTTTGTGAATAATTAGAATTGATAATGTTTCAATTCTTAAAATATGAGACTGTGAATTAAACATTACTAATGTCAATTGGAAGGCAGGGTTCTTTGGACTTTATCAATCACTCCTGTTTCCCCATTCACACCACTTTCCTCTGCAACGTCTCACCATGTTAAACACTTACACCTTATTTCTCCTGACATCTTTCTGAAATTCTACTTGTGCATAAATTACAGGTCATTTTCTTACTCTTCTTGACTGTATTTTCATCTGCACTTAATTCATTGTGCCTCCTCCCCTTTGCCACGCTCCCTCCCTCTCCTATAAAAACAGTGTTAGACCTGACAGCCTTAGGGTGGTCTTCCACAAACTTAATGCCTGCTTGCCTCATCTTTTTGCTGGTTTTCTTTGTGTTGGCCTTAGGTCTCTGAGCACTTTACCACTGCTAACCAGTGCTAAAATGCATGTCTTTCTCCCCTAAACATGGTTTGACCGACTCATCCACAATTGCCATATTTTATTTACTTGTAAATCCATAGTAAAAGTGCCCTACATGTGCACAGGGCCTGTAAATTAAATACTACTAGTGGTCCTGCAGCACTGAATGTGCCGCCAACACCAGTAGCACTTTAAATATGTCTCAGGCCAGCCACTGCAGAGCCCGTATGTGCATTTTTACTGCCATGTCGACTTGGCACTTAAAACACCTTGCCACGCCTTAAACTCCCTTTTATTACATATGTCACCCAAAAGGTAGGCACTAGGTAGACCATAGGGCAGGGTGCTGTGTAACTAAAAGGTAGGACATGTACTTTTAAGTTTTGCATGCCCTGGTGGCGTGTTTCCTGCATGGGCTATTGTAGTTTTCCCTATGTTGGCCTGATCGTGCATGTCATGGGCAGCATTTTATTTTGCACACGTTATATCTATAACACACTTGCCTTTGTACTTTCACACGACCTGTATATGTTTTTGTGTTTTGTTCTTTTCCTGGGATTTAGTCTGAACACCACAGACAAGGTCAAACAACAATGTCCCCTGTTATTCTTTATGGTCAAGCACTAGTACCTAGACACAACACGAGAACACAGCTGTTGCTTATGAGCACACGTTTTGTCATTTAACTGAGCACCAGGGTTTAAGAAAACCCCGAGAGAGAGGGTTCTGAGACAAGAATGCCACAGCAGCTGAGATGTAGAACGTCCATCTGTGTATGCTAAGGTACAGGGTCTGCCACTAATTCCAGAGATCTTTGATATATAATAATTTAGCTTCAGTAGAAAGGGAGGGGGTCTAGGCTGCTCTGTCATATAACATGACAGGGCTTTTCATGGTACAAGGTGTATTAACCAAGCTAACAGTATTTTTGGTATTCATTTGTTTTGTAATTGTGGCATGAATACTGCAATTTAGAGCATTTATTTTTCACTACTGTGAGGCCTACCCCTTTCATAGTTTAACACTGGGAATTCCTTATTACACTTATAAGCTGTAATTCCTGATTGAGAAGGAGTGGCACTGTCATATTTCATAGTATTGGAATAGTAATGATAAATCTTCTTTGCTGGCAAAGTAAAATGTATGACTACTATTTTAGAAATGCTGCTTTGATAAAGATGGCATTTCTCTGCTCTTAGCTCCTTGTGCCTACAGCCTGTCTCTAATACACATCTGGGGTGGGTGGCAGCTGGACTGTATACAATTCCCTCTAGACAGCCACACATAAAGGAATCTTAGGTGTGACTGATGGGCCATCCAAATTCTGATGGTTCATCCTGGGCAGGAGGAGAGGAAGGAGCTGATATTTTTACCTGAATGGGCAGTGTCCTGTCCCCACACAAAGGACTGCATATCCGCCTGTAGTGAGTCTGGAGTCAGAGCTAGGAGGGGCACCTCTGTGCACTTCAAAGACCCTCTTTGACTTCACCTCCCCTTCAAAGGCACAACTGGGTGTAAGTACTGGATCTCTAACCCCACCAAATCAGACACTTCTGGACCTGGAAAGAACTTCTTTCAGAAAGAAGGACTGTTGTGCTACTACAAGGACTGCCACTCTGCTGGATTGCTGCTCTAGAAGAGCTGATTTTCTGCTGTGCTGCCCTGATGCCTGCTACCCTATGCCCTGCTGAGGAAGAATTGGACTCTTTGACTTGAACCTAGAGTGATCTCCAAGGGCATGCTGGCTTGCCTCTTGTTCTAAGACTCTGGGATATCAAAATCTTACCCTCTGCTCCTGTGCCTGGTCTATTGGAAGTGGATCCAGGTGCTTGCTCCAGTGGAACTGATGCATCCTCTGCTTCAAGAGGCAGAATCGACGCATTACAGCTGTTGCGGGAACAGAACTTGCGCAGTGCACTTGGATCCAGCACATCACCATCAGAACTGGCGCATCGGAACCACTGCATCGCTGCCGCTGCAGGAGAGACGAGTGATGCATCCCTTCGACTGCGAGGAGGACCCAACGCATCGCACTCGGAACTAATGCATCTCGGAACATGTGCTTCGTTTTTGGAACCGGCGCACAAGGGAGTAGCCAGGAAATTAAAATAGCCCCCTCTTTGCACTAAAGCGCTGATGCCACCAAGCAAGTGAAGCAAATGAGCAGATTCCTCCCTAAAACAGCTTCCTTGTCTCTTCCATCCATGGATCTATCCATTCATTCATTCACCCACCGCTTAATTTGAGCTGGTGGTTTCCAGTGCTCAGCACTGGCAATTAATTCTCAGTACCGGCACTTAATTGTCGACACCAGCACTTATGATAGGTGCCACATGGTGGCGCTGTTTGTATATTTTAGAGATGAGCAGAAGACTAATTGCTTATTAACTCAGTATGCATTAAAAACAACTAACACCTGCAGCCCAAGCCATTTTTATAGATTTGGGGCCTGGAATAGTCTGAATTATCACACTTGTAGTAGTGTGCTGATTAGTAGTTGGGTAGGCACCGTCATTGGCAACACTGGCAGTGGCAATGTGTGCTGCAAGCTGCAGCGGCCTGCTGGCTAGAGCCCTGGCACTTATTTATTACAAATTAAAAGACTGCTTTCACACTTCCATCAACCTACTGATATCCACTATTTGATCTTGATATTAGATCATCATTCTTGTCCTATTCCATTCATTCATCCATCCATTGACATACCCAATCTGCCATCCAACCATCTAGTCTGCCAATCATCCATCCACTCAGCCATCCATCCATCCACTCTCCCATCCATCCATGCTGCTATCAATCCATCTACTCTGCGATCAATCCATCGATCCATCTAGAAACTCTGCCATCCATCAATCCACTCTGTTAGCCATCTCACATCTATCCATCTATCTACTCTGTCATCCATCCACCCATTCACTCTGCCATTCATCCATCCAACCAGTCATCCATCTATCTACTCGCTATCTACCCATTCACTCTGCCGTTGATTGATTCATTGATCCATCCACTCTGCCTTCCCTTCACTCATCCACTCCGCCCTCCATCCACTCTGTCATCTATTAATTCTACCATCCATCAATTCACCCACTCTACCGTCCATTCATTCATCCCTCCTTCTATCCACTGTGCCATCCATCCATTCACGATGTCATCTGCTCTTCCAGCCCTTCATCTATCCATCCATTCATCAGCTCTTCCATCTATTCTACCACCCATCCTTTCTGCCATATATCCATCAAACCATCCACTCTGCTATCCAGCCATCTATTCATCCACTACCATGCATCACTCCACTCTGCCTTCCAGCCATCCATTTTGCCACCCGTCCATTCACTCTGCCAGCCAATCGCTCATCCATCCACCCATCCTTCATCCATTCATTCTGCAATCCATCAACTCATCCATCAACTCATCCTTCAATCCATCCTTCAAATCCATCCATCAACCCATCCATCCACTCTGCTATCCAACCCTCCATTCATTCACTTTGACATCCATCCATTCACTCTTATATCCATCAATTCATCCATCCATCCACTCTGTCATCCATCCGCCCATCAACTCTGCTATCCACACATTCACTTTGCCATCCATCCACTCTACCATCCAGCCACCTTGGCATCTATCCATCATCTATCCACCCTGCCATCCGTCCTTCCATTCTGCCACCCATCCATTCACTCTGCCGTCCAATTGTCCATCCATCCATCCACCCACCCATCCTTCAACAATCCATTCTGCCATCCATCAATCCTCTCTGCCATACATCCATCAACCCATCCATCCACTCTGCTATCCAACCCTGTCATCCATCAACTCTGCCATCCACTTTGCCATCCATCCACTCTACCATCAAGTTACCTTGGCATCCATCCATCATCCATCCACTCTACTAAACATTCTCTCATGGTTTCACCCACTCAGCCATCAATCCCTTTACTCTGCAATTCTTTTGCCTGTCCATCCACCTATCCATTCACTCTCATCCATCCATGCATCCATCTACTCTGCCATTCTTTCACCTGTCCATCCACTATCCATCCATCCCTTTACTCTGCCATCCTTTCACCTGTCCATCCACCTATCTATTCACTCACTCATCCATCCACCCATCCATTTACTTTGTCATCCTATCACCTATCAATCCACCTATCATTCACTCATTCTTTCACCCACTCATCAATCCACATACTCATTCATCCACCTACTCATTCAACCATACTTCCTTCTCTTCCCCCTTTCTTCCGATATTCCTTCTTTCCTTCCATGTTCTATTCATCCAGAAGTCGTTTTTCCTGGCTCCTGCTGCTCTTCTATTGACTCTGTATTCCAGCATTATGAACTTTTGTCTGCCAAGTTGCAGACAGAAGAGGCACATTATCAAACCCACCCCCACTGTAGTTGTTAAAGCAGGGGGGTTCACGATGCTCCTGCCGGTACATTGCCATTGTTGCATGGAGAAAATTGTTTCGACTGCGTGATCGACGCCGATGCATCACCCAGCGGCACTCCACATCTCGCTGTTCGATCAGGATCAAGGTACTCTTGTTCAGCTAGCCTTGCGTGGCTACTGTATCCAGCCAGCGTTCCATCGGGTCGGCCTGAACTCTTGCCTTTGCCCCAGTCCAGCACGACCACATCGGCGCTTATTGCTACAAAGTGCTATTTTCACTTGTATTCTTTAAAAATGAATATCTCGACTTCTACTTATTGGATTTATGTTGTTTTGATCTGGCTTTATTGAAAAATCATAATCTCTTTTTCTAACCTGATGTGGCGTCTTTTTGTGGTGTTTTCACTGTGTTACTGTTTAAAGCGGTGCACAAAAACTTTACACATTGTCTCTTAAATTAAGCCTGCCTGCTGTGTGCCAAACTAGCAGAGGGTGAGCACAGGTTAATTTATGGTATGTATCTGACTTACTCTGACTAGGACTGTGGTTGCATACCTCTACCAACCAGAAACCCAATTTATAACAAACAACATTTTATTTTCCTTTGGCACTCTCAATATTTCAACAGCTACACATGCCTCCTTGACGCTTTTACATAAAATGGTAATTAAAATTAACGTAAATGTGACCATCACTCTCTGCGTTCCTCAGAGAGGCCAAAGATTGGAAGAAAATGTAGTTTAAACACAGTTCTGACCCAGGATAGGCACTTTGTAAAAACGTGTGCTGCCATCAGCTTCTACGGCAGAACTCTCGGTCATGCCCTGTCATAAACGTCCACCCACAACCTAAATTCGCCTGGACACCTTAGAAGCAACACAGTTCATGGGACACACTATACTAGAGTCCTGTTTTGCATGAAAAAAACTACAGAAAAAAGCATATACTCTGAGGGAATACAAAATCAAATAAAAACGCAAAATTTTAACAGGGAATGAATCGCTGGCATTTTTTACCTGGACGGTTTTTACAGTCATTGTTGAGAAGTGGATGAGTGTTTCTGCCTGTAACATCAAGGACATGAATTAAGGCAGTAGGTAACTGAAACCAACCGGCTGTACCCACTCCAGATGCAGACACAGCATTGACTCATTGGGCCTGGTTCACAAAAGGCATTTTGTATTACGTAAAGAAGTATTCCAGTAGGACTACTTCGCTGACTACAAAATGCAATTCACAACCCGTTGGCCGGAGATCTGCTCCTCCGCCTCTCCTGTCTTTTCTGTACGGAGATCTACGCCCTAGGGGTAGAGAGATCCAAACACTAAGGTGTAGGATTTAGCACCCGGAAGCTGTATACTGAGAGCAGGGAGGCCGTACTGAATTACACGGGTGGTCAATTGAAAGACCAGACCAGGCGGACAGGTTATGACCCCAAGATTGGGTGTACCAAATCCTGAATACTGCATATCAACAAAAAACTCAGCTATCCAATCATGCCAGCAGTACTGGCTCCTTCCAAAATTTCTAATTGCACACCTTAAATATATTTCGTCTACAGTGGCTCCAGTGTACATAAATACACTGTGAATACCTTACAACTTGAGTAAAGGTTGGTTTTATTGAGAAGGCCATCATTTGCCCCGATCTTGTGGTTTTAATTCCTATGATTTTAACAATCAGAAGTGGGAGACATAACGCACTCTAATGCCTCACCTCTGACATATTTAGAAAAACTTTCCTGAAGAAGGTGTTAACCCAATACCGAAACGGTGCATCGACAACTGTTTTTCTACAACGTTATGTTTTTAACTACATGTTTTTATGATTTATGTACAAAATGATACTGTATTGTATTGAATAAATTATGCATGTTTATATATGATTTGTTACTGTAATTTTTAGAATTTGTGATGTTTGGGCAAATTGATAATATGTTTTGACATTGTAGCACTATTGGTTTCTTGTGGTTTAGGATATCTTACTACCAGCAATTTTGAATATTCTGTGTCACATCATTACAGTATTTAACTGTTATTTAGGGGCTTCTTTGTTTTAAGTATTTTCCCCTGTCCCTTATTGGATTAAAAGGGGATCTCCTTCTCTTTCTGGACTTAAGGGAGAGACATACTAATAAAAAAAACACATAGCCACATAAGAGTATAACAATAACAATTCACAAAATACCCTTTTAATTCTACTGCATCCCTAGTATTAACAAGAGATTGCACTATAATAACTTTTTCTATATTTTACTTAGGAGATATATTCGCTAAGTGATGAAGATCTCCACACAGAGGCGGTTCTAGGGCAGTGCAAACAGTGTGACCACAGCGGGCGCTGACTTTGGGTGGGGGTGTCGCGTTTGCAATTATATTATGGTTATTATGGTTTGAAAAGCACCTGCTGCCGCTTTGCTGGCATCTAGCAATTTTCAGGCAACAATAAAAATGTCAAGATAACAACAGTGATTTATGTTCTTCCTAGAGAGATCGAGTTTTGTCTAGTGGACGTTTTGACTCATCCTAAGATAGCAGAGGGTTAATGTGCCTGCTGCAAAAAATGTGTACCGTGCAGATCACAAAGTGCATATAATGTAAATAGGTCTGCTTGTTACTGCTTTTGTCAGAGAGATCCTTTTGTTTCTTGCAGTTTAGAAGTTACAATCCTAACATAGAACAGTGAATTATTAACTGCCATCATAGAACTGCATGCTCACTGCAAAGTATAGATTAGAGCATTATGATTTTTTCCCCAGGCTCTCTTTATCCTAATGTTGGAAAAAGGATTAATATGGATAGAAATCAATTCTGATTATTAAAGAGAGCCCCAACCATGGTGTTTCATTTTAAATTCTTAGTTTGTGCTTCTCCAGACCAAGCACTCTTAAACTATACTGTCTATCAGTATGGATGACATGTGATGCCTACACCTTGTACTCCTGTCTTATGTAACATTTCCTATGCACTGATTTACACACATACGATTGATTGTCTCTGTGTATTGTGTGTGATGTAAAGTGCTCCGACACCCTACACTGGTATGAGAGCCGCTATAAAACAAATTAAATGCATCTGAGAGAGAGTAGTTATGGAGGCGTGAGGGGCGCTGTTATAGGGCGGTAGTGAGGGAATCCGTGGTGGAGGTGGTCATTGGGGTGTGCCAACAAACATTGTCGCACTGAGCGACGCCAGCGCTCAAGCCAGCCCTGGCTCCACACACAGGTGGAAAGTTACCAATGGTAACTTTACATTTGTAAAAAATTCAGCCATAGAAGTCTCAAGTAGTCATTGGAGGGCGTGGAGACCCCAAATTCCACACCTAGGTTAGGAAAGGGTGAAATACAAAGAGGTGGGGAGTTACACCTAAGTGTATAGGTGTAGATCTACACCTGTAGACCTACAAATGCGAACTTACCTTTATGAATTGGGCAGGGTATGACGTGGAACTGTTCAGAGTGATGATGTTTCTGTAAATCGGTTGTCCTATGGTAGGTCAAACTCAAAACACAGGACTGAACCTCAGAGTAATCCGCACTCACCCAGTACAGTAGCTCCGAAAGACGTGTATTCCAGATGGGGGATTGGCACGGATGCCCCCCTCACCTTTACTCCAGTAATTGAGCTCCCAGGCGCCCTCAATTACACACACACACTTGACACATGAGGTCACCCGAAGGAAGAAAAGAGGCTAAAAATACATAGACATATGTTAGCTCGTTCCACGCTCGCAGCGCGCGCCGGGGGACGCGTCCACGCCGACGCCCGACCTGCTGAGCAGAGCGGCAGCGCTCATTAACACTCCCAGCAACAAAATGGCAGCGACGTCGGGGGTCAGAGGTCACGCGTGCTATTTAAAGCATGGTTGGCGAGCAGGACAGAAAGAGCGGGCGCTCCAGCAGGTATGCCTAGCTCCTTCCACATTCTTTAAATACACAAAGTTAAACATGCATGGTGTTGAGCTTGGATATCTGCTCGTGGTAAGGATACTAAAACAACCCTGCTATATATTGGAAGGTGATACGTTTTTCTTAAGCTTGTTCAAATGTATAATTTCGCCCACATAATTGGGAAAATGTAATACTCAGTTTCCAAATTTAGAATTGTTTCTAGGGAAAATACTTCTATAAAAAGTCAGATTATATAGTGATGGAGAGAATCAGCATAAGCCAACATGAAGATGATTTTCTGAAATTTTAATGCAAGAAACCTTTTTGTGGACGTTTGAGGTTTTCAATAGAATTCCACACAATTTGCAAATACAAAGGGGCTTATTTACAAGCCCCTTATGCTCCCAGTACGTCACTTTTTCCCATATTAAAAGTGCTACACCGGTGGCGCAAGCGGCTTGTAAATAAGCCCCAAAGGATCCTATAGAAGCCCCTTGTGCCGCTGGTGCATCACTTTTTATGGCGCTCCGGCAGCGCAGTGCAGACCAATATCTGCGAGGCCATGCAAGGCCACTTTGCGCGGCTTTTCATGTTCTCGTGGATAAGGTGTAAGGCAATACAGCACAAGTCGCTGCATTGCCCTACACTGAGTCTGGGGCCCTGGGTTAGAGCCCACTTTGACCTTGCTTTAAAACGTCTCTGAATGCATCAAAAACCATTGGTGTTGCTGTGGGTGTTCGTACTCAACACCCATGGGTTTTGACGCATTCAGAGACGTTTTAAGGCATGGGCAAAGTGGGCTCTAACCCAGGGCCCCATCTTTTCAGGGGACCCCCTGATGGATCTGACTCTGTCCTTCACACAGTCCTGCCCTGATGACCATGAAATATTTTTAAACAGACTGTTTTAAGTCCCATTTTCCTGTAGGCAATGTGTGTGAGTCTATTTCCAACATTTTCAAAAAAATGTGTTTATGTTTTTCAACACCATGCAACATCCAAAACTTTATTTCCTTTTATGAGAAATGGCAGTGGGCCGCACAGATTATTTGCTATAATATTTATGAGCTGCTGCTATAGTACAATATTGAAAACATGCATCACGACCCCTGAATATCAGATGAAAGAAAACACATTTAGTATGTGCATCAGTCTGCCTGTGCAGTGTCAGTAACCTGGCCTCAGGGGGCATGAAAAATCTGAAACTGGATCATAAATTCAAAGCTGTTCCGAACAGGGACCCCAAAATAAACCTGGGAAAGCGTCATAACTGTACGCCTCCCTAGGGCAGGTGTAATGAAGAGAAATATGTTTATTTCTCCTTGTTTTTTCCTCTTTCTATGTGTGTGTGCGAATACCCTCTCACATGCAAACAATCCTAAGAGAGCGTAAAATATTGCCAAAGTGAGATAGCCTTCACTCTTCCTTGGTTGGTTAACAACAGAACCAATGATTGGGTGAATAGAAGCAAGTTGTTGAGTGGTATAAGGTCTGACACTCTACCCCTGGTATCAAAGTTTTCCCAGATGCACGCAGGAATTTCCACAAATTCTCTATGTGAAGCAGGTCAGTCTCTTTCAATGGCACAAATGAGCTTAAAATAATGGAATAGAAAGTGAAATGAGCCGATTTGGGGACAAATTTGCGACCAATGTCAAAACATCTGAGAAGCCTGGCACTGGAGGTCAGAGACGTTTGCAGGGGCTGGCATAGCTCTCCATCCCAGTGCAGACTTCTTGGCCTTCCAAGCATGTGTGCCCACTTTCAGCACACGACTCCCTCTAATCTTTGTCAGCTGTGAATGTCATGAGCAGCAGCTACACGTTAGCGAAGATCAAGCGAAGCAGTGACAACAGAGGCGGGCAAATGAAACATCATCTGGTGACGGAGGGGGTATTAAGGACACTGCCTGCTGCAGGGTGGGACACCTGTCAGGCGCAGATCAACACAGGGCTCTTTCCATGGTGGTCAGGAGAGATGGAAGGTGACCCTGCCGCAGACTGCCACTATCCTTATGTCTGACAGGCACGCTTTTATAAAACTTTGCTAACGGTCAATACCAGTTAATGTAAGATGCCGACTGCAACAGGCTTAGCACAGCGGAGTCCAACATAGGCCCAGGAAGGCCAGATTCTTACCACATTTGTGGAATAACCAATATGTAAATGTGCTCAAATTTGATTAATTGTTTGTTAATCTATTTTATATGGATAGCCTGAAAATCTGGCATGGGTCCATCATTTTGGACCTACGGCGGATACCTGGAGCTTAGATAGGTGTTGATATATTTTTGGCTGTATTTTGTATGCAAAGTAAGTAAAGTTCATTGTAATCAGTTTATAAAAATCATTGTATATATATTCAAAGTCTTGGAAATTCATGCATTTAATTTTCAAGTATTAGAATTGCAGGATTTGTTCTAAACATGAAATTCCATGAAATCCATTTCTCATCATAACCAAAAAAACCCACAAAATATAACAAGCCTTGACAAAGATAATAGGTCTGGCATGTATTTTCAGTTATAAACCAGACCTTTGGCATTGCTGAAGCTGCTGAGCATGCTGAATGTCGCGACCGACTTGACAGCAAGCCGGCACACTGAATTGGTACTTCAGCAGCAGTCCAGAATCAGCAGCTGGGTCTGCCAGACCCACTACCAGTAGCGGCTGGCATCTCCTGGGGGGTTAGGGGGATGGGGCAGGCAAATGGGTGGGTTCATACGCACAAATAAAATAAAAAGGAGATAAAAATGAAAACACTTAGCAGATAGTGACAAGACCATGTCCTCCACGCTCCGGACCTCTTCTGCTGAGACTGCAGTGCGAACCCCAGCAAACTCCCTCGACCAATCCTGGCCTACTCACATGCTGTTAACCAGCATATAAGCAGTGCCCTGATTATGGGGAGAGGCCTCTCTTAGCGCTCCCTAGTGCACAGGAGGCTTGCACTTGCTCTCAACTCATCTGTCTTAAGACGGCCGTCCAAAGAGGCATGCGCACTTTAAACAGTGCACAGGCAAGCCCTCTGCCCACCACTTCCCCCTGCTGCCACTCAGCCGGCCCGCCCCGTCCTGACACTCGGTTCAAGACGGGCTGATGAAAAATAGAATGGTAATGAATTACCATTTTATTTTTCATGTCTGGGGCTTTGGGGGGGGCGGGTGTCCTTCAGTGGGGTGACGCTCCTCCGTGCCAATGTAGGAGCCGCCCTTGCCCACTACATTTTATCAGCAGCCTGACAACAGCAGAAGCAAAGAGGTGCATGCTCAGATTGGTTGCTTAGGATGCCTAGGGGTAGTTTCTGTAAAGGAAACATTAGCTTTCTTTGGAAGAATATAAACCTTTGGCATCCTTCGCAACCAGATCATGTCACTGAAGCTGGGCACTGCACGAAAAGGAGCAATCAGTAATCCAGGGACAGTGCGTGGGGCTGGGACGCCGCGGTGGAGCAGCATGAAGAGAAGGAGACTGGATTGTCTATAAAGCATTGTAACATGACTACGTTATTCCCCATCACCACATCCTTAATGGAAACTCAAGAACACAAAGTAAGCATCTGTGATATGCCACTGGCCTGATGGGCAGCCCACCAAAACAATGAAAACCAGGAAAAATAGAGGACAGCCAATGGCTGACGGAGGCTGACCAAAGGCCCACCTCTCTCAATGCTCCTTTTTGGTAATTTTTAGGTCTGGCATCAGTAGACCTTTTGATTTTAATAATTCACCAGCTTTCTTGATCCATTGGTCAGTTATTCTATCATTTACTCGCAGCATGTGGCACAGAGTCAGCCCACTTCAGCTATTGGTTTACCTGGCTATGAGTGATAGCTTCCGCTCTTGCACAATGGGCACTAACACACAAAAAGTAGTGCCCTGGTACAATTTTATAAAACAGTTCACAAATTTTTGCAAAACTAAAAGTCAGCAGCCAATTCGAGACCAAATGGTTTTGTCAATGCTTAGTTTTGAAAAAAATAATTGATGAGATCTTATAGCAAACACCAGTGTAGCAGACCTAAAACATGCAGCTACGCGGTTTTCATTTATGAATATCCTTATTTACAGAGCTAAAATGTCTTGGTCAAGCCAAACATCTTCAGGATACCGCTCTCATGATATCACATCTTCTTATCATAAGTCAACCCCTTGCTATGATCTAATGAATGTATCATTTTTACAGCATTGTAAGATTTTATTTCTGAGGCAAGCACCAATGGCTGTCTTAACGGCGATAATACTCATCGGACAAATATTGGACTTCACCATGCCCTGCATATGGAATGTAAACCTACACATATGCTTCACAAATGGCCAGCATCCTTCTTTCTTGCACCACATGTCCTACAACATGAGCATATGGAGTTCTTCTTATCCCATGATGCCCCTATCTCAGAAATGGGTAATATGCCTGTATCCTTCAATGCATGTGTTAACTAGAGTTGACATTTGAGGTAGCTATAGCATTTAATATTTAACATTCTTTTGTTCCTTAAATTTCCCAGTGTCCAAAGTGAAGGATCTTTCAGGCATCTTTGTTTGATTGGCAGCTGGCCAATAGGATTTTACAGACAGCCACTCCAAGGTTTGTTCTAAATAAAGGACCCATAAATTGGATAAAGACTGAAGATGACAGCTCCCTTCAGTAATGAGACTCTACAGGAATTCACCAGCACGGAGGTTACCTGATGACTCCATGCTCCCAGGGACAGCATGAGCCAGTCCTATACCTTTCTTTCAGAAATACTTATTTTCACCTGTGTTAGTCCATCGAGTCAGTTAAACAATTCAACACTGCAACTCCCAGAATGCATCTGGTTGTTAACAGGAAGCCAAGGACTGGAAAACGGAGTCCATTCTGAAATGGAGTCATGTGGTAACCTTAACTTGAAACCTATAGTAAAGCGATAAGTGACTGAGTAAATTGGTAAATGACTGAGTGAGTAAACTAACAAAGCGGCAATAAATGGTAATCTGACTAAGGTCCTGCATTTGGAAACTGCGAACATGAGTTCTGGGTAAATCACTTTATCTCTCTATGCCACAATTTGTTAATATATGTCATGTAATTCAGTTGTAAACTTGTGGCATACAATGTGATGGCATAATTCAAAAGGGGATATTTTAATGGACAGCTTAAAGTTGGAAGGGGTTTCAAAGATTCCGTGGGTAAGGTACGTTCGAGATTTCATGCATGACTTAGGCCACATAGAATATTTTACGGACTGAATACTATGCAACCGGTAAGGAGTAAGGACTTACAAAAAGAGGGCCTCCTGCTGCTGGATACGTTAAGACTGTCGGCTGAGATTATAAAGCCTACTGTCCAGCAGAATCAGCTGATTTTAACCACTTTTAATATTCCACCATATTTAACAACTGTACCTGGTGGCTACAATAGGTTTTTATTGACAAGATTCAGGTTTGGGATCCTTCACAGAATTGTAAGCTTTCCAAATATGAACGACTGGGCACGAGAAATGCAAGTGTGTCGATGCGACAATCACTCAGACCAATCCACTATTCATGTACTTTTATCTTGTAGATTCTATAGTGAATTAAGAAACGTGTGGATTGTTCCAATTCTAAAATGTCTGGGGATCAGAGAATGCCGCTCGGCGTTCATTGTATTACAATCGTTGCATAATGTACATATCGTGTGGAGAATAGCAATGTTTTTAAAGAAACTAGTTAGCATCGGGAAAAGTATTGTTAAATAAGTGTAAGGTCAAATAGATGCAAAAGGCATATCAGCATTAATCCTGAATTTTATCATCTATATTTATTATGTTTTATTGACATTTTGTGTAATAACATGTCTGTTTTTATGCGCTTCTATGATTGTATGAAATAGCAACTGATATACAATATGTTTTTTAATTACTATTTTGTGCAATAACATGTATGTTTTATGCGCCTTTATGATTGTATGAAATAGCAACTGATATACAATATGTTTTTTAATTACTATTTTGTGCAATAACATGTCTGTTCTTATGCGCTTCTATGATTGTATGAAATAGCAACTGATATACAATATGTTTTTTAATTACTATTTTGTGCAATAACATGTATGTTTTATGCGCTTTTATGACTGTATGAAATAGCAATCGAATAAAGTTGTCTTTGATTTTAACTTTGACTGAGTGAGTAAACGAACGAAGCGGCAATAAGTGGCAATCTGACTAAGGTCCTGCATTTGGAAACTGCAAACATGAGTTCTGGGTAAATCACTTCATCTCTCTATGCCACAAATTGTTAATATCTGTCATGTAATTCAGTTGTTAACTTGTGGCATACAATGTAATGGCATAATTCGAAAGGAGCAAATCCCCAACTGATGTACACAACCTTTTTAGTGAACAC
The DNA here is from genome assembly GCF_964204655.1 of Triturus cristatus. Taxonomy (NCBI): domain Eukaryota; kingdom Metazoa; phylum Chordata; class Amphibia; order Caudata; family Salamandridae; genus Triturus; species Triturus cristatus. The sequence continues at coordinate 83,309,389 of NC_140589.1, read as the reverse complement.
TGTCTTGCAATAATCCCATTGCTGAGGTTTTCCTGACTGGGATTTCCCACTCGCTGTTCTTACCTGCCAACAAAAACCCCACTCACTCCAGTACCAACTTAATACAGGTCACAGCGCAACCACGCAGCAGACACGCTCAACAGGTGCGCCTAAGGCAAGCCCATCGTCGCCCGTCCATGCCTGGACTGCGCCCAACGCCAGTGGCGGTTGAAGTTTGATAGTGGTGGGGCTGGACTTGGCTGAAGGATCAGGGGTGGCACGTTAAGGGGTCATGATATTTTTTGGAAGGCCGATCGCCATTTCCCAGGAAAACACAATGGACATGCACAGTTTGCCACACACAAACTATACACAACCTATATGATATACAATCAAGGAGTCGAAAAAAACCATTATGCATACATTATACTGTACTTATTCATAGCTCAGACACAAATATACCATACACAGTGTGTGCGTGCGGACTAAACTAAATGTATGCGTATATTATTCTGAACACGAAGAGCATTGATAGTATATGCTCTGGGGAAATTATCTACAAGGAAAAACTGCACATGATATGCTGAAAAAATGGGGCATGTAAACATACAGCATGCATACACAACCGGACGGACACACACTGAGTACACTTAGACAATAGTGTACAGTGAAAGCAAGCCTGTTGCTTAGAGTCGGCAAAAAAGCAGCAAGCAGAGCTCAATAAAAACAAGTCCTTTTTTTTTTAACGCGGGCACATAACTTGTATCCACAAATTGGTGTGCTGATCTGCCCACGCAGAAAGTGCACAAGGCATGCAAGGAGACTATGGGGTTCATTAGTACAGCAGGTGAATTGCCACCGCCCGTAGGGCAGTGGCGATCCGCCCGCTAAAAATGACCGCCCGCTGACAAATTCCCCCCGCCATATTACCATGGCGGACGGGACCCCGGCAGACGGGAAGACCGTCTGCCGGTTTTCCGACAGTAGGCAATCCACCCGATTGCCTACCAGGCGGAAAAGCCTTTCATATGGTGGCGGTGTCTGGTAGACACCGCCATCCATATTACAATGCATGCGGGGACCTGCCTTTCCGTGGCGGCAAAGGCAGGCGGTTTTTGACATTGGGGGCTCGTAGCGGCCCCCAGGGATTCTGTGGGGTGGGGGGTGCACATGGGGGGTACCTATGGTACCACCCTGCATTTCAATGTACAATGTGGCAGGCACTGCATGGTGCCTGTTACGTTGTGCATTGAAATACACAACCTGCCTTTGTGGCATTGCGGCGGGCGGTGCTCTCTGCACCGCCGGCCGCAATGTTGAAGATGCGACATGCGCCCGCCAGTGTGGCGGGCGCATACTAATCGGGAGTGCGGGACCGCCGCACCCTCAGGGGGCGGTCCCGTTTCCCGAGGGGATGGCGGGCGGACAAAGATCACCCGCCATACTAATGGGGCCCTAAGTGTCTTGATGCAGAGCAGATGGAGGTATTTGCACAGTCAACCTTAAGGGCTAGAAATGTACAGGAACTGTACATTCCAAAGAGAGACAGGCTCTTGCACCCTGTTCAAGAATCCACAGTGAATTCTAATCATGGGGAACAGAGAAAAATATGTTGAATAACACTTTAAGACTGCAAGCTAGCTAAAATTCCTATCTGTGTGGGCACAGCTGTGAGTTTCCCAGAAAACCGATAATTACAATACCAACGGTCTTCAAAATTTCCAGCAAAGAGGCCATGTATTGAATGGGCATGGAGCCATGACCACACAGATTTGGTGGGGAGTTGAAAAGCTGGAATTGGTAGCTAGTGTGATATGTTGGCACTGTTGGCTCCTATATGGAACACATACTGATGCTAAGAACTTCAGACCCCTAAGGCTCCTAATTGCGCCTTTCTTAGCAAGACCAGATGCCCTCTGTGAAGCCACGCAGGGACCATGGAGCGTAAGTTCACAGAGGGCACAACACAAAGTAAAATAACATCACAGCAGTCTGTATCTGTGTGGCAAATGTTTCCAATCCCTACATGCGGTCCCTAGCCTCCCTTCACTCCTTGCGGATTTCTTAGAGAGTGCAATTAGAATTCACCCAGAAACTGCAAAAGTGAGGACAGCTTTATGCAAGTCTACCTTGCAGGACAGTCCCAGAGTAGTGCCTTCTCCTCGCTTTGGTGCCAGTGACCTCTCCAGGAGACTCCTGGTGACAGCCAAGGCTCCTCCCACCTCCCCACCCACACTGCCAGTAATTATGATAATTTAAATGTTGTTTGAGCAGCTTTGCAGGAGTCACACTGTGTACCGTTTATTTTATCTTTATTCTCCTTCTTTGCCCTTCCCAATAGCCAATTTATCTCCTGGGGCTCACTGAGGTTATTTTTTTGTTAAGTTTGACAAACGCCCAATGTCTTTACAAAGTCCACGCAAATAGTCCAATAAAATAGCTTCTGTCTTGAAAACACCCTTCAGGCAGTGTGAAGGAGCTAAAGAACAGTCAAGACACGAAACAGGGGTTCATTTCAACCGGCCTCACGTCACGTTTATTACTACAAACTAAATTGACCGGGCCCAGGTTCTTAGGTTTTTTTTTTAACACTCACAATCCCTGGTAGTAAATGTAAATTTGATACTTGTATAGCGCACTACTCACCCGCAAGGGTCTCAAGGCGCTTGTACGAATACCGCTGTGGAACCCATCCTGGCTTTCCCTGTGAGGCGTCCACTCCTGGGCACCCCCAAGGTGGAGGCCAGGCATCCTTAGTGTTGTGGGGGCCGTTGTGGAGATTAAGCAAGCTATTGCCCAGAGTTGCAGAGTGGGACTCCATGATTGGAATAGGCACCAAGGGGAGAATTATCAGGTCCGTGGAATTTTTGAGCCCAAGACCCACCGAGGCGGGGAATTGAACCCTGGTCCCAGGCTAGACCACTGCATCAGGGTCTGCCGCTCTAATCAGTGAGCCACACTTCTCTGGTAGTCCACACACACGGTTGAAGGCTGCAGGGCACCGTCTGGACTCGAGGGAAGCTTCAAGTTAGGCAATGCCGCCTCCTTTGCACAGACACACGCACGTGCAAGTGTGCTCCATCTGCGCCTCGAGTCTGCTGGCCGAGAAAACATCCTGCATTAACTGCTGCGCGGGAAGAAGACACCTCGAGACTGCGCAGTGTGTCTTCAAGAACCTGATGACAAACTGCGCAGGCTCAATTTCCTGTCTTCCTGCAGCCTCTGTCCCACCCTTTCCCTGTGACGAGTTGGGAAAAAGTGGGGTGACCATCCTCTCCACTCCTTGACTGACGTGAAGCCCCAGGCACCACAGGGCTTCAGCCTGAAGCGCCCCGGGTTAACTATACCCAGACGTCATTAGGGGTTGGAGACTGGTCCTCGAGGCTGTGTCTTTGCCGAGTTGATGACCGCACAAGCCTCAGGGCTGTTATATCGTCAGCCCGGAAAATCCTCTTGACTTTGGGCCCACCCAGGGGCACGAAGCATCACTGCCATCGCAGCGACAAACAGAGTGAGTGGCGGTGTGCAATAGCCCCAGCCCCCAGCACAGTAATTTAAGTGTGTAACCTGGTTTATTTTGTTTTTAAAAGAAGCCATTTTAATATTGCATTTATTTTGAGCCTGGAAGTAAAGGGGGCGAAGCCCCAATGCCCTCGAACAAGAACCGCCCCTGCCCAGTGCCACGAACCAAGGCCCTCCCGCCCCCCGAAGATACACCATTTCTGAGCTCTACACCCTCGACCCCGGTCGCCACAACAAACACTGCCACTGATAGGACCTTTCACCTTACTCCCACTGCCCCTTCACCTCCTACTGCACATAAACCACCTCATCGACCAGCCTCACCCCAAACACACCACAGACACCACCTGAACCAAAACTTGCATGCACCCTTCTCAAAACACGCTCACTATGCAAGCATTCCACTGCATTTTCGGACCTCATCACCACCCTCGCACCCAACATCGTCTTACTCCCTGAGACCTGGCTCAAACCCACATCTGCCACAGCGATCCCCGACGGATATAAAACCACTCATCAGGACTACATCAATAAGCAGGGAGGAGGAACAGCAATCATCCACAAAGAGACCATACACTTTAATACCACCACTTCCATGGAACATCTCGACTTCAAGCTCCACACTGATGGCAAGAGACCCTCTCATACCAACCCCCAAGCCTGCGTTCTAGCTGCTGCAACACCATCGCAGACTTCATTGTGCCCCTAGCCTGAGACTCCAAGGACTACATCTTCCTCTCCGACCCTAAATTCTCACATCAACGACCACATCAAAAACATGGCATACATCCTCAACTGTATGAGCAGCCTCGGATTGCCCCAGATCTTCCACGACCCTACACACACCGCAGGACACACGCTAGACCCAATTTTCACGTCCAGCAACCGCGTCAAATTCAGCCATGTCACAGAACTCACATTGACCGATCACTCCATCATCCACTTCAGCATCTTCAACCCCGCACCACCACCCTCAAGATGACCAACACCCCCCACCGTAGGTGGAACAAAATCTCAGAGACCAGCTGGGCGAATGCCGTCAACACCTCCAACCCTGCTACCACCACCAACCTTGAACAAGGAGTGAAAAACTTCAACGCCTGGATCACCAACAACAATTGGAGAGGAGATGGCACACCAGCAAGGACACCTTCGACAGGGCAGCTGTCATGTTCACGGCGCCTGCCGTTTTCCCCGCTCCCCCGCTTCCCCGCTACCACACACAGAAACGGCCGAGAGACTCACTTCCGGCTGGGAGATGAGTCACGGTCTAGTCTTTAGACAAGCATAGCAGTTCACGGAAGCACTTCCGGGGGAAACGCTTAAACACCGCGTTTCCCGCCGGCTCTGTGCTTCGGATTTCGCTAGATGTGCTGAACGACACGAGACGCTGTTTCTGCTGCACGGAAGACCTTGGAAGCGGGCTGTGCCTCCCGGACTGGAGCCCCGCTGTGGTCTTCGTGATCCCTCTGGGAAACAATAAGGTACTTTCGTTCACTTCTGGTGGAGTCACCGTAACGCGGCTGCGTTATGGGTGATCAGAAGTAGAGAGCGCCTTTTGATGATTTTGTTAGATCCGCGCAGGAGCGCTTTTTGTTATTGATTTTGACCGCGCAAGAGCGCCTTTTGATGATTTTGTTAGATCCGCGCAGGAGCGCTTTTTGTTATTGATTTTGACCGCGCAAGAGCGCCTTTTGATGATTTTGTTAGATCCGCGCAGGAGCGCTTAGGGTTGGTTGATCTTGAAAGCGCAGGAGCGTTTTATGGTTCATTTTGCATCTTGTCCGCGCTGAAGCGCTTGAAGATGATTTTGGTAAATCCGCGCAGGAGCGCTTAGGGTTATTTTGTTCTTGTTCGTTCTCCTTGGGTTTCCACTATTTGCTTTCCAGGGATGCCAGTATTTTGTTAAGCCCAGACACGTGGAACTGACGCGCAGGAGCGCTATTCCTTTAGTTCTTGAGAGCCTAACGCTGCCACCTCGTCACAACTGAACCTTCCTTGAAGTTGTATTCAGGGTTCAATAGTTGCAGCCACAGGTGAGTTCTAGGTTGGGAACAGGGCTTTCCTGTGTGTGTTTGGCGTATCTTGCAACGCGGGAGTTGGGTCCTTCACTGATCTGGGTCTCTTTGTCTTTCAGTTGGCTCCGAGACACCCTTCACCTCAACCCCCTGCTTTCATTCTGGCTCCCTTCCCTGCGTCCATCTCATCCTTGCTGGGTTCTACTGTCCACACGGGTCAGGTGGGTACAGGGGTGGGCGCTCCTGTCGTCTCTGCGGACTTGCTCCACAGGCAGAGGTAAGCATTGTGGGGCACCTGACAGAATCCGAAGCCCACGTTTATCAGTCCACCTAGACGACATGGGCGACCCGGAGGTTACCTTACAAGACATCGCAGTCATGCTGGCTGCCATGCAGGCAGAGAACCACAGTCTGCGCCATGACATAACCGCCCTACAGGGCCAGATGTCAGCTGGAGTCACCAGTCCTTGGGGAACCAACCCGAGCCCCAGGGTCAGTCAGGAGGGTCTTTTGAGACAACCTATTTTTACCTTTGGGGGGTCCTCCGCTGCCACCACTCCGAATACAGCCATCCAAGTCATCGCCCCTCATTCAGTCCAGTTGGCACCACCTGAACGCTTCTATGGGGACAGTACCAAGTATGGTATTTTCATGCACCAATGCCACCTGCATTTCATGGCCAGACACACGGCTTTTCCCGACGACGCAGCCAAGGTGGCTTACATCCTGTCCTACATGGGCGGAGACGCCGCCCAGTGGTCTATTGCGTTGGTAGAAAACGACGATCCCATGCTACACCACTTGCCCACCTTTCAGGAGTCCATGCGGCGTATGTTCGCTCGTCACACCTTTGTGCAAGCAGCGGACAACGAGCTGCTCAACCTCAAGCAAGGCAGCCAGGACCTCCTTCATTATATCACCACGTTCAGCAGGCTTGTTATCGAATCCCATTGGCCTGAAGACAAAAAGGTGTCTGTGTTCTATCGAGGATTGCGCGATGATCTGAAGGATCTCATAGCGCAATTACCCAACCCACCGGAGGAGATAGGTCCTTTCATCGATCTAGTGGTGAAAATGAATTTCCGATTACAGGAACGAAGGACCGAGAAAGGGAAAGGCAGTGATAACCGTTTCTTATCCTTCGGGGACAAAAGTGTAGAAAAAGCCAGAGAGGACCCTGCTTCCGCTTCCCAAGGCGAGACAACCGAACCAATGCAGATCGGGGGCATCAGAGGGCCCTTAACAAGTCAAGAAAGGGAAAGGCGAAGGAGGCAGAATCAATGCCTGTACTGCGGGAAAAGCGGCCACTTCGTCAGAGAATGTCCGGTGAAGCCAACGAAACCCCGGGGCAGAAGACCTTTCGCATTGCCCATCACCAAGACGGACAAGGCGGGAAACGAAAACACCCAGTAGACAAGGGGATCCGTCCTCTGGGTTCTTCGACTTGCACCTTGGCGATCCCTGCGGTTTTTGACGGCAGTCACCACGTAGGAATGGAAGTGTCCTTACGGAACCAGGCGGGCAGGACCTGGCAGGTGACAGCTATGTTAGACTCCGGTGCTACAGGCAGTTTTATCGATACTGCTTTTTCCTGTGCCCTGGGCATGGCTACAGTGCCAAAAGACCAACCTGAAACCGTCAAGGCTGTTGATGGTACGGATCTCACCTCCGGTCCTATCCGGCATCAAACAGAGAGCCTGATCATGTCTTTTGTTTTTTTTTTTTTTTTTTTTTTTTTTTTTTTTTTTAAAAACCTTTATTTGTGCATAGTAAAAGAACAAATACGGGCCTACAACCATCAGGCCGGCCACAATACGGTTGAGCACAGAGACAAACAATACATCCCCTGTGCGTCAAGGTCAAGATTAGCAACGATTCAGGATTCATACACTGGAGGGATCCTTGACACCGGGGGAAGGAGAAGTGAAGGTTAATTTTAAGGTTTTCAAAAAAATTTTTATCGGGAAAAAAGTCAGTAAAGGATAGAAACAAGGAGATTCGAGTCCGCAAGTCGACTTCATACACTGGAGAGCAGCAGCATCATTAAAACAGCCATAGAAAATCTCATACAGTAAGGCGATGCAATTAGATAACAGGATCATCACAGTAGTAAATACGCACCCCCCAAAAGCCGCCCCCACTCAATCCACCCCACACCCGGACCCCGAATCGAAACAAGTATAGCGCAGAGACATGAAAGAAAGAGGCCCATAGAACTAAAAAGGAAACAGTAAATTACCCCCCCACCCTACACCAATGCGGAGGCTATGGCCTACCCCCCCCCCCAGCATAGTGCCTGTCGCCCAATGAACCCGAAATATAGACGAGAGAGAAAGTAGGAATAGAGTAAAGAAACTAAGAGAAGAAAGAAGAAAGGAGGCGGGGAGGAGCCCACGTATCCTCAGGAGCGCCCGACACCACCGGCCAACCAAGCCTCCACACACTGAAACCCCACTACACCCTAAGGCGGTCGTGGGAAGATAGCATGTAACACCACGGAAATGAAGGCAGACAGATCGCAACGAGTGCGCACAACATAAGTAGACAATTCCAGTCCCAGTCCAGCCCGGCCGTGAAGCCATTATGATAGAAAGTAATCTAGCCCTGGCCCGATCGCGGGCGTACGATTAGACCCGCCCCCTCGTGAATGCCCCGCATCCCGAACAGACAAAGACAATATGGCCACTTGGGAGAAGATGGAGAAGTAGAGTCACAAAATGGCCGCCGATCATCTATTGAGGTCCCCTTGCACACCATATAAAATCCAGACCTGGCTTGTAAAGTACATGAGTTCCACATAAAAGGAGTCGTAGGCCACCGTGAACAGTTCCTCGAGGTCGCCAGGTGTAGTTCAGCTGGAAACTCCTGCGGGCACAGTGAGGCAGGCAACAACAAAGCAGGCGACAATGACCGGGGAAACAAAGTATCTGCCATTGAGCAGGAGAGCGATGGATCCTGAGCGCCGGGAAAGCCAAATGCAGACACCAGTGTAGCACCGTTATACCCAGTCGTTGCTTCCCCGCAGGAGGACCACAGCACTGGCCGACTCACGTCTTGTTGATCACAAACGGGGCGCTCACGGCCCGCAGCAGACAGTGTAGAGTCGAACCGCTCACTCAGCGTTTGCAAGCCGACACACAATTGCAGACGAAAGTCCCGCAGGGCAGCCAGAACGGAGCCGTATGTCAGCGGAAGCTGCGTCCCCCCAACGGCAGCAATCCGGGACGGCACTGGGGAGCTGGAGTCTGGTAGAGGGAGGGCGAAGCGGGCAGCGGGCGAGACCGGAGCATCACCCCCCAGCAGCGAGCAGGCAATCAGCGCCATGTTTTACCGTTGAACGGTACCGTGGCCAGGGGGGGGATCGTGACAAGGAGGCAATTCCCAACAGGGCTGCGCCGCAACAGGTGAAAGCCAGCAGTCTCTTCCCCTCCCTCAGGCTCTCTTTGCAGCCGACTAGACCATAGAAGAAGGGGGTCTGCAGCCTTCTACAGCGTGGTCCACAGAGCGGGGTAGGAGACCCGCCACACCGGGGCTTACCCTCTGGCTCCAGCCCATCAGATGCAGGGTACAGGAGATGTCCGGGCGTCTCTCTCCCGGCTCTTCTGGCGACCGTGCGTGGCGTGAGGCGGGATCGGGACCTCGGGCTCAGATTTGCACCAGCGGGTCCGGTGACTGCAACGATTCCAGGGGGCCGGCCGAGGCCACAGTAGAGCAAGGGTCCAGGGCGGGGAACAAAGGCACCAAAAACTCCGGCATCCGGGCGGGCTAAGACTTCGGGAAAGCGGCGGGGCAGTCAGCGCGTCGTCGCACGCGTGGCACCTCGAAAATCGGCAAGGATAGGAATCAGGATGATAGTTCGAGGCCAAGGGCCGACGGAGCCGGGCGCTCAAGCGACTGCTCCGGTCGCCATCTTGGCTCCTCCCCCGATCATGTCTTTTGTTAATCACCACGCCGAATCAATCAGCTTTGATGTTTTCGATGCCCCTCAATTCAAGGTGATATTGGGATTACCATGGTTGGTGAAACACAATCCCCATATCGACTGGGTGTCGAGAATAGTACACCTGAATTCGGAATACTGCAGTGAAACCTGTTATGCGAAGGACGATCTCCTGGGGAGTCATGCTATACAAGCACAATCGCTTCCTCTCCGAGGAATGGGGATAGTCTCCCAGGTAACTACACCAGCCATACCAGAGGAATACCAGGACCTAGCCGAGGTGTTCGACAAGAAGGGGGCTAACACCTTGCCACCGCATCGGTCGTTCGACTGCCGTATAGACCTCGTTCCAGGCTCCACCTTGCCTTGTAGCAGAATTTATTCGCTCACGGAAAAGGAGAACATCCACCTTCGCTCCTATTTGGATGAGTATCTGGACAACGGCTTTATACGTCATTCCAGGTCTCCGGTTTCCTCTCCTCTTTTCTTCGTATCTAAGAAGGAAGGTGATCTGAGGACCTGCATAGACTTTCGAGCTATGAACGCCATCACCGTAAAAAACCGTTACCCCCTGCCGTTAATCACCAACCTTCTGGATCAGGTAAAGAACGCCTCCGTATACACCAAGCTCGACCTCCGTGGGGCTTACCATCTCGTCAGAGTCCGAAAGGGTGACGAATGGAAGACCGCCTTTCGGACGAAATTCGGTCTGTTCGAATACCAGGTCATGCCTTTCGGACTCTGTAACGCCCCCGCGGCGTTTCAGTTCTTTATAGACGAGGTGTTACGGGACTACCTAGACGTCTTCTGTATCGTCTACATAGACGACATCTTGATATATTCGCAATCCATCACCGAACACGTGCAGCATGTGCGTTCCATCCTACGACAGCTGAGTAAACATCGCTTGTACGTGAAACTGGAAAAGAGCGTTTTTCACGTTACCTCGGTGGAGTTTCTGGGTCACATCATCACTCCGGCAGGCATACAAATGGACAGCAAGAAGGTGGACGCCATTCTGTCCTGGCCTCCTCCGGAGTCCGTAAAAGGGGTTCAACGGTTCCTGGGGTTTGCCAACTACTACCGGAGATTCATCACCGGATTCTCCGGGATGGTAGCTCCTATCACCCGCTTGTTGCGGAAAGGAGTACGGTTTGAGTGGAATCAGACAGCAGACGACGCTTTTCAGGAACTAAAGAGGCGTTTTACCATAGCCCCGGTCCTGGTGCACCCAGACACAGAACAGCCCTTCATTGTAGAGGCAGACGCATCTGAACACGCCATTGGAGGGGTGTTATCTCAAAGGAGTACTAGCACAGGACAGCTGCATCCGGTGGCTTTCTACTCCAAGAAACTGCAACCAGCCGAACGCAACTACACCGTGTCTGACAGAGAACTTCTCGCTATCAAGACCGCATTCGAGGAATGGCGCCACTTCCTGAAAGACGCTAAGCACACGGTTACCATCTACACGGACCACAGGAATCTCCAATTCCTGAGGTCAGCCCGTGCCCTTACCGCCCGACAGCTTCGATGGACTCTATTCTTTAATGAATACAATTTCGTGATCACATTTCGACCTGGGAAGGACAACGCCAAGGCCGATGCCCTATCACGGCTAGGAGAATCCGACGAGGAGGCAGAAAACACCGAGCCTGTCCCCATCATCGCTGAGACACGCTTCCAGGGCGTTGTAGCATCCTCAGACTTCATGCTTCAGGTACAAAAAGACACGAAGCAGTCCGACCTGGAGGTTCTGGCGGACGGACAAGGAGGGGTAACGTGCGTAGATGGGTTGCTGTTCCATGGACAACAATTGTATTTACCGGGGTTGACCAGTCAGCAAAAGGCAGTCTGCCTGTGCCATGACCATGTTCTATCCGGCCATCCGGGGTACCACAAGACGCTTGAGCTCGTACAACGACAGTTTTGGTGGCCATCGCTGGTGACGGATACCAAGAACTATGTGGCGAGCTGCACCATCTGTCTCTTAGGGAAGAACAAATCCGAGCCTCCTAGGGGTCTTCTACGTCCCATCCCGGTGCCACCGTATCCGTGGCACACCATTTCCATGGACTTCGTGGTGGAACTCCCTCTCACCAAGACGGGGCACACCACCATTCTCACCATAGTGGATCATCTCTCCAAGATGGCTCATTTCGTGCCTTTGGTGAAACTACCCACGGCTGCGGAACTGGCTTTGATCTTTGTACACGAGGTGGTTCGCCTCCATGGAGTTCCATCGGTGGTGATCACGGACCGGGGATCGCAATTCATCTCCCGCTTCTGGAAGGAAGTATGCAGGATCCTCGAACTGGACGTGCGCCTGTCCTCGGCGTACCACCCTCAGACCGACGGTCAGGCCGAAAGAACCAACCACACCATGGAGCAGTACCTCCGTTGTTTACTGCTTATGGTTGAAAAGGAATGGTCCGAGGTGTTATGGATGGCGGAGTACGCCTATAACAACAGTAAACATTCGGCCATTGGAATGTCTCCTTTCTTTTGTCTTCATGGCCGTCATCCCCGCACCTCCGCATGGGAGGGTCCCCCCGACAGCAGGTTACCCACAGTCCGGTCATATCACGAATCCTTGCGCCGCATCTGGCAACAAGCCCGTTTTGAGTTGGCCAAGGCTAAGGACACCTACAAAGCACAGGCCGATGCACACAGACAGAAGGAGCCCAAGTACGGTGTGGGTGATCGGGTGTGGCTGTCCATTCGGCACCTCAATGTGCACGGTCCCAAGAAACTGTTGCCCCGTTTTGTGGGTCCGTTTGAGGTCGAGCGGGTGGTTAATCCCGTGGCTGTGAGACTCTCACTCCCTCCACACATGAAGATTCACCCGGTCTTCCATGTCTCGCTGCTGCAACCGGTCCGTTCTGGTGACTCTCTTCCCTCTCCTCCTTCTCCGGTGGTGGTGGAGGACCATGTCGAGTATGAGGTCAAGGCCATTCTGGGTTCTCGTCGTACTAAGGGTAAGCTCTTCTACCTGGTTGACTGGAAGGGGTACGGGCCGGACGAGCGTTCTTGGGAGCCATTGTCCCATGTTCGCCATGCTCCCATACTGGTTCGTGCCTTTCATCTGAGCCATCCGCTCAGTCCTCGTCCTGTATCCCCCATTTAAGGTTCTGGCGGGGTTGAGGGGGGACCTGTTTTGGGGGGGGGTACTGTCATGTTCACGGCGCCTGCCGTTTTCCCCGCTCCCCCGCTTCCCCGCTACCACACACAGAAACGGCCGAGAGACTCACTTCCGGCTGGGAGATGAGTCACGGTCTAGTCTTTAGACAAGCATAGCAGTTCACGGAAGCACTTCCGGGGGAAACGCTTAAACACCGCGTTTCCCGCCGGCTCTGTGCTTCGGATTTCGCTAGATGTGCTGAACGACACGAGACGCTGTTTCTGCTGCACGGAAGACCTTGGAAGCGGGCTGTGCCTCCCGGACTGGAGCCCCGCTGTGGTCTTCGTGATCCCTCTGGGAAACAATAAGGTACTTTCGTTCACTTCTGGTGGAGTCACCGTAACGCGGCTGCGTTATGGGTGATCAGAAGTAGAGAGCGCCTTTTGATGATTTTGTTAGATCCGCGCAGGAGCGCTTTTTGTTATTGATTTTGACCGCGCAAGAGCGCCTTTTGATGATTTTGTTAGATCCGCGCAGGAGCGCTTTTTGTTATTGATTTTGACCGCGCAAGAGCGCCTTTTGATGATTTTGTTAGATCCGCGCAGGAGCGCTTAGGGTTGGTTGATCTTGAAAGCGCAGGAGCGTTTTATGGTTCATTTTGCATCTTGTCCGCGCTGAAGCGCTTGAAGATGATTTTGGTAAATCCGCGCAGGAGCGCTTAGGGTTATTTTGTTCTTGTTCGTTCTCCTTGGGTTTCCACTATTTGCTTTCCAGGGATGCCAGTATTTTGTTAAGCCCAGACACGTGGAACTGACGCGCAGGAGCGCTATTCCTTTAGTTCTTGAGAGCCTAACGCTGCCACCTCGTCACAACTGAACCTTCCTTGAAGTTGTATTCAGGGTTCAATAGTTGCAGCCACTGGTGAGTTCTAGGTTGGGAACAGGGCTTTCCTGTGTGTGTTTGGCGTATCTTGCAACGCGGGAGTTGGGTCCTTCACTGATCTGGGTCTCTTTGTCTTTCAGTTGGCTCCGAGACACCCTTCACCTCAACCCCCTGCTTTCATTCTGGCTCCCTTCCCTGCGTCCATCTCATCCTTGCTGGGTTCTACTGTCCACACGGGTCAGGTGGGTACAGGGGTGGGCGCTCCAGTCGTCTCTGCGGACTTGCTCCACAGGCAGAGGTAAGCATTGTGGGGCACCTGACAGCAGCCTTCAAGATCTCCCTCTACCCCTGGGCAACAAAGAAGACAGCCCTTGCCACACGAATCGAAACCAGTGCCAACACCAAGGAATTTTTCAACATCGTTAAGGAATCCTCCAACCTGGCTGCCAGCAAAAACAAACATCACACCCTCACGGGAGCTGTGCGACAACCTCACCCACTTCTTCCACGATAAGATCGCAACCATATACAGAAACTTCAAACACCAACCCACACCTACGGACTTCCTCGACAGATACGCCACCACCGTAACCGACAACAACCACACACTGACCACCTGGAACATCCTCTCCACCCAGGACACCACCTCTACCATAAAACCCATCCACTCGGGAGCTCCCACAAACCCATGCCCGCACCACATCTTCAACCTCAGAAGCCAAAGGATTGGCCAGGAACTCCCCACCCTACTCAACACCTCTATCACCAGTGCAATATTTCCTGATGCCTGGAAACATGATGAAATTAGACTACTACTCAAAAAACCCTCAACCGACCCCAGCGAACTCAAACAATACAGACCAATCTCTCTCCTCCCATTCCCAGCAAAGGTACTGGAAAAGATCATCAACAATCAACTCATGACACACCTGGAGCAGAACCAGCTACTTGACACCTCCCAATCCGGCTTCCGCAGCAATCACAGCACTAAAACCGCCCTGGTCGCAGCCACCGACATCCAAACCCTTCTCAACCGAGGAGAAACAGCAGCTTAAATCCTCCTCTGCCTCTCTGCAGTCCCCAACACCGTATCCCACCACACACTGATCGAAAGACTCCAGAACATCGGCATCCAAGGGGACGTGCTCAGATGGATCACCTCTCTCCTCACCGGCAGAACCCAGAGGATCCACCACCCACCTTTCACCTCTGAACCCAAGGAGATCACCTGCAGTATCCCCCAGGGCTCATCCCATACTCCCACGCTCTTCAACGCATATATGACCCTGCTGGACAACATCGTCAGATCCACGGTCTCTCAATATAATTTCCTACGCAGACGACACCCAACTCATCCTCTCACTCACTGACGACCCCACCACCAGAACCAACTTCCACAGATGCATGACAAATGTTGCCAACTGGATGAAGAACAACTGTCTGCAGTTGAACACAAACAAGATGGAAGGACTGATCTTTGGCAACAGTAGCAACACATGGAATGACTCCTGGTATCCATCAAACCTAGAACCCGCACCCACTTCCTCCAACTACACCAGAAACCTCGAAATCATCACTGACAACAAGTTCACCATGAAATTATAGATCAATGCTGTCTCCTCCACCTGCTTTCTCACTCTGTGCATGCTACGTAAGATCTTAAAGTGGCTACCATTACACACAAGACGCACCGTGACAAAAGCCCTCATCACCAGCCGACTGGCCTACGGCAATGCCCTCTATGTAGGAATCGTCGCACACCATCTACATAGACTTCAGACCATACAAAACGCCGCAGCCAGACTCATCCTTACTCGACGAACCCACATCACACCCCACCTCAGGACTCCACTGGCTCCCCGTACAGAAGAGATGCCAGTTCAAGCTGCTGACCCATGCAAATAAGGCTCTACACAACCAAGGATCCGCCTATATTAACCACCGCCTGAACTTCCACCAACCATCGAGAAGACTACGCTTCGTTTCCCTTTCACTTGGCTATACTCCCCGGATCTACCGAAGCAGAAGTGGAGGACGCTCCTTCTCCCACATCACAGCAAACACCTGGAACAGCCTCCCCAAGCACCTCCGGACCATCACTTCGCTTCCACAATTCTGAATGTCCCTCAGGGCCTGGCTGTTCAAATAAGCCCAGGGGACCTGTAAGTGCCTGGATACCCTATCGGGTGATTAGCTGCGCTTTATAAATCCTGATTGATTGAGTGACTGATTGATTAAAGGGCAGCCCTCTGGTGCTTTGTCTCTAGGTTTGTGCTATATACACACGTACATATAAACAATAAGAATGTGAACAAATATGTCTGTTAGTGGGCAACAGGAGGGGCTGGCGCAAAAGCCACCTTTTCATATGGGCAGTACATCTTCCTCTATCTCTGCACCGTACAGAGCGATAAACCAGTAACACCTCACCCGTATGGCAGCGTTTGTATGAGCATCCTCGGACAGGTGGCCCTGTCCCTTTGTATATAACTGGCCTTAACTGTCCTTCCCTTATCCCTTCTTGCCCGTTAGTAGCATGCCAAGGATGTAATTGGCCAGAATGCAAGGAGGGAAAATTGGACTATTTCCTGGTTTGGCAGAAATAATATGCAGTAGTTGTGGGCTCCTCGTACCCCGGTGCCATTGCACCTGCTGCGCTATTGAGAGCTACGCCCCTGTGTTCTTCAGGGTTTTAATTCCTATTCCGACATCATTAACAAGAGTAACCTCGTTCTCTTAGCAAGTCATAGCAGCAAAATCTATGAAGACAGCTAGTATGGGCGACCAATATTTCATTTTATTAGAGTTTGTAAGCAGAAGCTATTCTCCTGCAGAGGTCAGACATCATTCATTAAAGTGCAGATCTTGAGACACAACTAACTCCTGGAATGTTGAATGAATGAATGATGAAGAGTAAGAGGATGTAGGAGTGGAAGGGTAGATGGGTGAAATGATTAATCGATGAAAAGATGCAAGGATGAAAGGATGCTTTCTGAGGAGGTTCGAGCTTTGCTTGTGGGGTGCTTCCAAGTGGGGGTGTATTCCCTCGACTTCAACTCTCAAAATTCAAGTATTAATTCCTGTGCAAACTCTAACGTGAGGCACATCAAGTTTAAATTGGGGTGCTTGATTTGCAAGGAACTCATACCGGATCAATATTAGTACTCAGAGGAAACTAGTACAATTGCTGGATATGAGCCGGGGAAAACGTTTTCACATAGGAGAGCTACTTACAGGTAGCTGGAGAGCTAGTGGTACCTGACTAACTACTCGTTGGAGAAGCCTGTGTTCAGGAATAATTTGTAAAAAGAAATGTGTGCACTATATTATCATTGATTTTAAATGTTATTGCTGCACAACTCTCTTCCTGCATGGCTGTGCTGGGTTAGTGGTTGATTAATGTCAATAAAAGAAAAGAAAAGAAAAGAAATGAGAAAAGAACAATGGATCATGAAACAGGAAACATATTTTTAATGTAGCACCCGCTCCTTAAAGAAACAAAAGCTTCTTTTCAAAAGGTGAAGTTTATCTTTGGGACAGCGAATATTAGGATTGTGGTTGGCTGTTCCTTGCAGGCCACCATCCCTGTATTTGTAGCCAATCACAGAGGATCACGAATTGCGATCCGTCTCATCATTATTCTCTAATAGAAGCAGTTTGCCCTTCACCACCTTAGTGTCTTCTCTGTGAGAGCAGAATCGAATGGAATATGTGTGGCCCGCTCCGGTCACGAAGATTACCCCACTGCTGGAGACGCAGGGCGTGTGCCGTGCTTGTGAGGCACATTTCAGGAGCACCGTACCTGTTTGGAGAGGCACGAATCAAGCAGCAGGCTATCCGTGTCCATGATAGCAGCCCGATGGGAATTAATTCAGGTGGTGAACGGCAAACTGCTTCTACTAGAGAATGAAATACCTACCTGAACTACGATAACCAGCATGCGTAGCAAAGAAACGCCCACGGAGCTTCGATTGAAAAACACCTGAATGCAACATGCACGCAGTTCCTTTCCTCTGAATGCCAAGCCAGTGATAAAGGCAAATAGTTTCCAAAACGCGTATGGCAGAAATTGGCGAGAGACTTTGTTAACACGGCCCGGCTTTAGCACGCTGCTGCCAAATAAAGAAGGTTGAAACTTTACGTTGAGCGAGGTGTCTTATCTGTGAGAGCAGAATCGAATGGAATATATATATATCTATATATATATATATATCCTTTCAAAATTCCACTCGTAAGCGCGATCTCAGTAAAGGAAGACTCCGTGTTCGTCCAATTTACTGCTGTAAATTTGACGAATACGGAGTCTTCCTTTACTGAGAGCGCGCTTACGAGTGGAATTTTGAAAGCATTAGTACAGTCGGTGTGCTCCGCCAGCGTGCGCGCCACTCTCCATGTGTCCCATGTAGTCTGGAAGGAGTGAGGGTGTTTTTGGATATGAATGAATACTCCTCTCACACCAGGAATGACGACGCCATGTCTTGACAAAATCGCTCAGATTTTAATCAACGGCAATGTCGTTTTTGGATAGATATATATATATATAGGATCCAGATTTTTGCCCTGGCTGGCTGTTGTTTTCTTGTGATCCTTCATCTTCAAGTTTATATATATATGGTGTTTAGTCCTGTGTGTCCTGAAACAGCTCCCCACGACCCACTGTTTTAGAGGTGAAAGGTCATTTTGACTTTCTCCACCTCCTTGCAGCCCCAGTTCCATAGGTAAAAATGCTGAGTGTCATTGCACCAGCTCTTTAAGACCCTCCGTCCAGGAGGGAAAATGTTTTGTTGGCTCACTCCATCCCCTATGACGTTTCCCACTTCCAGAGGTGACAGGCTAAACTATTCTAGACCTCTAATTCTGGAGGTGAAAGGTTATGTTACTCTTGAGATAATGAGATAATGCCACTGTTATTCCACTCTGAACACCTGAATGCTTTCAATCCTCAAATGAATGATCCTCCAGGCTGGTGTTTTACTGAATATGGCCGTTTACATTTCAACCTGCACTTATAGTGACTTTGCAATATCAAGGTAAATAGAGGTGGAGTTAAGCCAGTGCTTAATTTATAAAAGACATAAGTGCCAGGGCTTTCGTCAGGACGCCACTGCAGCTTGCACCACACATTGCCCCACCAGCACTGCCAATGATAGTACCAACACAACTGCTAACCATCTCACTCCTACAAGTGTCACAATTTGGACTATTCCAGGGCCCCAAAGCTATAAGGATGGCTTGGGGGGCAGGTAATAGTCATTCCTAATGTATTTTGTATTGATTATTAACTGTTGCTGTGGTCATTTCTAAATTAGTCAGACAGCGCCACCTTGTGACAGACTATCGCAAGCACTGATGTTGACAATTAGGTGCTGGTGCCCGGCACCGGAAACCACAGGCTCAAATTAAGCACTGAGTTAAGCATAGTAAATCTATACCTGTGTATAAATGCTTATCTTGACAACATATTCGTAGCTGATTTTGTACTCCTGATATATATTCAGAAAAATATGAGTGACCTTGATATTGTCACATTCAACACAAAGGTAAAGTTCTTGATATGCCCTTTACTTAGTGGCAAGTAGCATGTGGTTCATGACATACCATACCACTATGGTCTTACCTTCCGGAGGTGCTGTGGGCACCTACTTTGATTCTCTGGTCCTCTAGAGCAATGTTTGTCACTTTCAGGTCCATTCCATCACTGAATGCCTACAGTCCCAACATTGGTATGTTGCATTACACATCATGCTATGTCCTGCCCAGGGCCTGCACTTCCAGTAGGGTATCTTATTGGGAGGGTGAGTTGCATCAGTCAGAGCCAGGACAAAAGTTAAAAATTATAGGCCTTGTTCACTCAAGCAGGAGTAAATGCTGAGGAGCAGACTATTCATAGATTTATTAATGTCAAGGAACTAACAGAATTCCACTGAGTTATGTTAGAAATAGTCAGATTCTAGGCATCCAGCTGATAAGTTAAGAGCAGACAATCCGCTAGTTCAGGTTTGAGTGCAAAGAGCATTTTTTAATCCAGTTTTTCCATCAACAGGAAAACAGTAGCCCTTTGGAGAAATGGAGGGTGCCCCCCAACTTCGTCAATGGCTTCATTGCACCAAAGAAACCTAAACCTCCTTGCATATCAATTGGCATTACATCCTATAAGGGTCAATACACACTAACCACTCTGTAATGCTGGCAGTCTTGTAGAGGAAACAAGGCTGCAATAAAACTTTCATAGAAGAATTTCTTAACCAAGCCCAAGAGATACAATTCAGCCCAAGAGATACAATTCAGGACAAGAGATTTATAACTGAATGATATGCCGAATGTAGTGATGGATAACAAGCATAACAAGCAGGTAACCGACTTCCTGGAAAATAAGTCAACACTAGTTTTCAAATTAATTGTGTACTCACCTACGCCCAACACAAGCCGCACATAGGACCTCCTATTTACCCGCAGTGTTAATGTACTGAATGTGATGGACAATCAGCTTTCATGGAACAATTAGTCAGTGCTAACATTTCCTTCTCAGTCCACATCTACAGAGGAGAACCAATGAACAACAAACTCAGTTCCAGTAAAACACATTGGGGCCTAATTACGATGGTGGCTGGTTAGGGGAGCAGGGAGATCGGTTGGTAATTTTTGAGGTTGCTGGGAAAGGCAGAGGGCTTTTTAGGAGGGGTCTGACCTCTGAGTGTTTCCATCCATCTTGGAAGGGTGCTGTGGAGATGGAAGTGTTGAGGATGCTGGTGAGTCTGTGCTGATTATGTTGGCTCCAAGATTGAAGAGATGGTGGGGGCAGGCGTCATGGGTGCCCCAGAGTGGAGGGATGACATGATGGTCATGGTTGTCTGGATGGTGAGTGGACACCAGGTTGTTATCATTCGGCTGTTGTGCACTGGTTGGTTGCGGTTGTTGAGGCTGAGAGTGGTGGGTTGGGGGTCGATGTTGTTGTAGATGGTGACAACCTTGCTGTGGAAGTAGTCTGTGAGGGTGTCGCAGAGTTGTTGGGATGAGTGGACGGTGTTCTCTGTGGCTGCTGGATTGAGTTCCTTCACAAGTTTGAAGAGTTCCTTCGTGTGGTTAGCCACGGTGTTGATGTGGTTAGTGATGGCTGCTCTTCTGAACTCCTTGATGCGCAGGTGGTAATCACTGAGGGCTGCTTTATGAGTGACTCTGTCGGAGGGGTCCTTGGTGATGCGCCATCGCTTCTTGAGTCGGTAGCAGTTTCACTTGGTGGTTCTGAGATCTGGGGTGTAACAGCCGGCGTGTCTTGAGGTTTGTTGTTTTTTTTTACTTCTGCAGGGTGACTCTGTTGGCGCATTTGTTGATCCAGGCGGAGAAGTTGTGGACTGCCTGGTCAAGATCTGCTGAAGTTTCAGGTGGTGTGGAGCTGAGTGTCTGAGTCCATTGGGTCTCTGTTATCTTGTCCCAGCTACATTGGTGGCGCTGTGGTGCTTGGTGATGGTGTGTTGGGCGTCGGAGATGGTAAAGTGAACGATGGCATGGTCAGTCCAGGTGACCTCCGTGGCGTGGGTGAATTTGATTCGGTCACTGGAGGTAAGAATGGCATTGAACATGTGTCCGGCTTTGTGCATGGGTTTGGTGACTAGTTGGGTGAGGTCAATGTTGTTGAGGGACTACAGGAGAGAGGTGGGATTGGCATCCTTGGCGTTTTTGATGTCAAAACTGAGATCGCTGAGCAAGACGTAGTAAAGTGAATCGATGGGGCAATGAGGGTGGAGATGGTGTCGCAGAAGGCCGATTAGAGTCCCAGGGATCTGTACTCGAGGTTGCCTCTTATTCTGGTCTTGGCATCGATTTGTAGTCAGAAGTTGAGGTGTTTCATGAGGGGCCTTAGGTTGTTGTTGGTTGCTGTGCATCGGAGGGTTTCCTTGAAGATTATGGTGATTCCCCTGCCAAGTTTGTTCATGAGGTCTCAGTGTATCATCTTGTAGCCGTCTGGAGTGGTGGTGGAGATGTTGGGGTTGAGGTGAGCTTGAGACAGGTTTCAGTGATGTAGGCCATGTCCGTGGCAATGGTGGTGATGGCGTCCCAGATTTCTATGACGTGTTTGCTGAGGGATCAGCGAGCAGCAGGATGCACTGGGGTAGTTCAGTGTTGTTAGTGGTCTTCTGAGTGGCAGTGGCACTGGGTCCAGCATGGGCAGGAGGTCCTGTGTAGCAGGAGAAGCAGCGGTGGTGGTAGGTGAAGGGTCCTTTGGTAGAACGCAGAGAGGAAGTGAAGCAGCGTTTGTTGCGGCATCCGGGGTTTACAGCGAGGAGCTCCTTGGTGGTGTAGTATAGTTTGTTAGAGAGGTAGTTGGTGTGCCTCAACCTATTGATCTGAATACAAGATAGTAGCTTGCACAATGCTCCTGGTGTTGGCTGAGAAACAGATTTGCAGGCAGTAGAATGAGGTGGGAGTTTGCTTGGGAAGATTTCCCAAGGTTCTTGTAGAGATGTTCAGGACTTGGTCTGGTGGGGTCACATGAATATTGAAGAAGGTTCATAAGTAAACTATTACAACAGTCCAAAGGAGTGATTTGAGAGTAGCACTGGGACGTGTGGGCAGATCCAGTGACTATTCAATATTTGGTATTGTCCTGTACCAGCTGTACTGGTTGTGAAAGATTCCATCATCATAGAAGGGCGGAGGAAAGCCCCACGTTTTCTAGTGGAGGAGAGTCGGGGATGCTGAAAGAGTAAGTTAAAGAGATATATAGAATGCCCATCTTTAAAATCACGCAAAGCGTCATTAATGCACTGATTGGCCCATGCTTCAAGGTGAATGGAAGCAGTAAAGGCCCATCCCCTGCCAAAGTGGGGGGGCGGGGGGCGGGCAGGGGGAAGGAGGTGGGGAGGGGAGGTGGGGTTTCGGGTACAAAATATAAAACAAAAAATCTTATCTGAACACCGTCAACGCTGCCGTCACCCGCCACATTGCGCTCTTCCTGCATCTGGGCACAGTCTCCCAGACTGCGACCAATCATGACGCTGCATAAAAGCAGCGTCAGTATTGGCCTGAGCGCTAGCAGCTTGCGCTCCCAGGCAGACGGGGAGCCTGTGCCTGCTCTCTCTTGCCCCAGCAACGCAGCTAGGGCTGCAGAGAGCTTCACTGCGCATGAAGGTTCGGCCGGCCTGAGACGGCCGGCCAAACCCTCATGCAGAGTTAAGGGAGTGCACTACCACTCCCCCACCAGCAGTGTCATCCTCTGGACCCCCCTCCCCGGCACTCCTCCGCTCTAATGGAGGGGCCGCCGCTAACGGAAGGCAACAAGTGCAGTATTTTGCAGAAACTCTAAAGAAAAAGGTGATAAACAAATTAACATTGATGCCACCCGCAGTGAGTGCAGATTTCCCCCAAAAAGATTCGATTCCCCCACCTGCCCCTTTGCCCACACTCCCCTCCTCCATCTTTCTAGCAGCTCCCTCCAGAAGATTTGATGGGAACCTGTTGCAATTCTTTTAGTTCTGCAGTTTCATTGCAGATAGAGGCTTCTCACTTTTTAAATTTAAATCTCACTGTTGAGATATTTTTCAGGAAACTACAAATTTAAAATAAGCCTCTAGAATGCGTTGCCCCCTTTTACACAATAGCTTCTATGAACAGGCTTTAGTTTAAATAATCCTCTTTTCGTGCAATATCCCACTTTACGAAAATACCTCATTAGCTCTGTTTAACCCGGATGATTAATTTGTGTATTCAGTTCTGTGTCGTGCAGGCATGCAATGTTTCGTACTTCAGCATTTAATACTGCTGGTCTTTTCAACAAGGAGAGGTCATTGTTCAAAGCGCTGGATCAAACTAACCTCATCCTTGTCTCTACAGCGGGGAAAAGATTTATGGATATCAATTTGATGTTGACCATGGAGATAACAGCCAAGCATTGAACTAGGAGACAGTTGGGATTATAATAACACTCCTGGTGCTGGGGTCCGCTTTGGCAGAGTCCGGCAGCGGCGGCTCCTACGTTAGGGCGGAGGAGCGTCGCCCCACTGCTCTCTGAGCAGTGCAAAAAGGAAAAATAAAATGCTAATATCACAATGTTATTATCGTTTTATTTTTCAGTAGAGCCAGTCTAGAGCGGGGCGGAGCTGAGCTGTCTGCCGGAGTAGGAGTGGTGGGCAATCATAAGTGCACAGGTCGGTTTCGCCAGCCGTCTTAGGACAGGCAAACCGACATGCGCCCTTAGCATTTCTCCACCCTGCTGTCTTGCACAGTTGAATGGTGAATAGTCGCAGGCTCCCAGGCACTGTCTGAGCGGCAAACCAGGCCGGTCAAACCAATCATGGTGCTGCTGTCATGCTGGTAATACAATTACCAGCACACAGCTGAGTTGTGATTGGCATAGGGGAGTCTGGGAGCCTATGTGCTTCCGGAAGCCAGGAGCAGAAGAGGGCAGCTGATGCCCAGGCTGGGAGGCAGGGACTGTCTGCCTACATCCAGCGAGCTGGCCTCTCCTCGAACCTAATGAGGAGAGGGATGCACAGCAAGAAGCATCAATTTACACTTGATCCCCCCCTTGACCCGCGACTCAACCTCAGAGGGGACCTGTGATTATACAAAAACCGGTGTAGATTCACATCAGTGATTCACAAATTTGGATACGCCAAGCATGAATTTGGCTAATTTTCTATTTGGTTAAATGTCCCATAGGAAGTGATGCTGGAACAAGTTTCAGATAGGAGGGGCTTCCGTCAATGTTGTAACACTGAAGTCATAGGGATTGTGAAAAAGTACAAGTGTCACAGAATGAACAGCTGTAGCGAATGAGCCACGCCCAGCAGGAGACTGGTAAGGGTGTGGTATGTAGCCGGTGGTGCATTTTGGAGCACACTGTTGCAAATATACTGGTAAAACATGGTGCGGTAGTGCACTGTCATTTAAAGAAAGCACATTTTACATTCAAACAACGACTACATCACACTTCAAAATTACACAAAAAGTGCTTCCTTAGTGGCTGCTATATATTTGAAATAATTAAACAGTCCATTTACAGGTATTTACATTGTGTTGTGTTAGAAAAAGTCGACCTTCTAAAGCCTCTCCATTCACACTCTCTGTACTCCAGCAGGATTGTCACATAGTTCACTTTACAAAATCCCCCAACTTTGCAGTCAGAGAATGAAAAGTAAACCCAAATCACCATGTTAAAAGAATAAGCAGCAATTTGTAAGAAGACATCGGCTGACCCTGGACCTTTGTCTTTGCGTGCACGGCAAATGTGACGAGACAAAGACAAAATTTAAAGGAATCTTTATGAATAGGACACTTTACTCCGCACGTATTTACAACGGGTGCCATTACCCCGCGTTTTTTACTCCGCAAAATCTTTTACAACGCAGGGCTTTACAATGCAATCCATAACAACGCATTGTCCATTACAATGCAAGTTACTATTCTAACTCCACTGGGGCGTTGTAATAAGGAATACGTTGCAATGGTTTGAGGTGTAAAGCCCTGCGTTGTAAAGGTTTTTGCAGAGTAAAAATTGCAGGGTATTGACGCCTTGTAACGCATGCGGAGTAAAGGATGTTTCCCATCTTTATTGCTCATTCACCTTCTGAACCCCAGAACAGGTATTTCTGGGCTGCTGCAGCATCTCCTTCACCCCTACTTCCAGCGTCTATGCCCAGAGGGATGTTATTTACCAAAGTAGGAGAACATAAATTGCATAAGTAGCGTAACAGTTTAAATGTACTTGTTTACATTTTCTCAGGCAGTAATGTAGTTACTACATTTCTATACTTTTCTACATTTCCTTACAATGCTGTTTTTTCACATGTGTACATTTTTATACATATGAGTATTCCTAGTATTCGGTGATACTTGCAAGTTTGGGTAAACACTCCTACAATGTACAATGTTTGTGGAATTCCAGTCTGCGAAGTCCAGAATATGTGCAAATTGTAGACATAAATCAAGTACAATTATTTGCTTTCTAGCTGGAAGTAGAGCAACTGCTATGTGGTTCTTTGTCTCAAATCAAAGCCTCATCTTTTTTATTACTATTTTTATTAGCATTTTATAAAGGTCGGTCCAGACCTCAAAGGCAGGACGCTTGGAACTATGGGATTATAAGGCCTTCTTGTTATACATGTGCCGCTTTTGCATGGTAGGTTTAGAGACACACCTAAAGACAAAAAGAGGGATTCTGAGGCACCCCTGAGGACCTGCTATCCAACTTCAATATGGCATTGGAGTCAACTGCTAAGGAAATGTCACTTGTTAAAGACCATGAATGAATTACAGGGCGAAGACCTTTAACAACCAATATAGTCCTGGACAAAAGATCTGTAATGCCATTGGAACATTCACCCAGTAAGGGCAGAATGTTCTAAATTAAAAATGGAGAAGCAGAAAGACAAACATTGAAATGTTGGAGCAGCGGGCCATTCCAGCCACCACTGGCCCTGAGTCACTCCATTGTGTTCAATGGAGCTCTCTGCAACAAAAAGCAAGAACTACTTAAAAGCAGTACAGCACATGGGGAGGCATTTCCACAGAGGCGCTATGTCAGAATATATGTTTTGAATATCATCCTAGAAAATGTTAGCCAGAATATCAACTACTGCAACACTGTGAAGGTTGGTGTAAATAGGTAAGTACCGATATACTATTCTTAACTCCACATCTACATACCTTACAGATGTATATCAGCAAATTGCCTTTAAAGATTGTTTATGTGCAGGGAAATGCCCCTTCCTGCACATAAACAATCGTCCCTGCAGGGCAGGCACCCTTGCCACATGGCGCAAAGGTGCCAGCGCTGGAGCTAGGCAGCATTTTTAGTGCCAGCGCTAGGGAAAACGCAGGGGTGCGCCGTATTTGGCGCATCTCTGCGTTTAAAAAATGCCGGAGCCCGGCGTTACCAATTTTGGTTTAACACCGTGCTTCAACATTTTATTGTACATATCCCTCAAAGCGTGGGCAAATTTGGCAAATCTCAAGAAAATCAGCTTTTTCTAGGGCTTTCTGGGGAGAGGAAGATGAACTGCGGTCACTGCATACTCCGGGGAGGTGGGGACCCTTCGCAATCCGTGCCAAGTGCTCTCTCTCTTCATATGAATACTACCTACTCTGATGCAGCCCTCTTGTAACATACTTATCACTCACAAATTCCTCAAATAAAAAGAAAAGAGAAGTATAACAATTCTCTATTGAGTTGAAGCTGGAGGAGACTTCTTGGGGAGTAGGGGCCCGATTCACAGAACTAACTTAAGACAAAATCCTAAACTTACTACCATTTTCGTATTCACAGAAGGCACTTACTCATTTTGGTATTCACAGAAGACACTTACTCACTTCGGTATTCACAGAAGTTAGGAGTCCTAACTTTAGGACTCCTAAATGCCTTCTGTGAATACCGAAAGTCTTAAAATTAGGATTTTTCTCAGTTTAGGAGTCCTAAAGTTAGGACTCCTAACTTTACTACTACTAAACTGAGAAAAATCCTAATTTTAAGCTTTCGGTATTCACAGAAGGCATTTAGGAGTCCTAAAGTTAGGAGTCCTAACTTTAGTACTATTAAATTGAGAAAAATCCTAATTTTAAGACTTTCGGTATTCACAGAAGGCATTTAGGAGTCCTAAAGTTAGGACTCCTAACTTCTGTGAATACTGAAATGAGTAAGTGCCTTCTGTGAATACCAAAATGGTAGTAGGATTTTGTCTTAAGTTAGTTCTGTGAATCGGGCCCCTAGGTGCTTAGACAGTGACAAAGGCGAGGCATCAGTTACTAGTGTTGAACTGTATTCATTCATAAGATCACTTGCATCCAGAGATGTCTAGGGGCTTGCTGTCAGGGACCCCTACTCAATGTGACCAGAGGTCTGCTGCTGCCTGTGCTGTATGTGAATAGACCCAGAAACCCCCTCCGTGTGCTCTGAATGTTCTCTGTGCATGCAGGAAGCTTGCACATCTGAACCGTAAGCTGTATACGATGAGTGAAGTGTTTACTAAAATAAAGATGTCTTTCAGCTTAGTATGGCTGCTTTATAAAAGGGGTATGTGGCATACACTTAGTGCCCAAAGCTCTCATTGACAAAGCATGGAAGCCCCAAATATAGAAAGGTACAGGTGCATATAGAGGAAATATAGACTTACTATTCCTAACGCCACATCTGTGTAGCTTGATGATATATTATATTATATATTATATATATATTCACTGAAAAAACAAAAGGTGACAGAGATGTTATAGTTAGGCTCATGTCTGACTCGTACAAAACGAGAGAAAATCAGCAGTTATAGTTAGTTGAGCTAACTATAACTTGTGCCTCTGCAATGCACTGCCTGCTTATGCCGTCACATGTTACACCACACATGACATGGTCAGTGACATCACTGATTAAATCTCAAAATCTCAAATGATATCATGTGGTGACTGTGAGTATTTTTTAAATGTTTATGAGCGTTAAATATATATACCAAGGGGTATTGGTGAATGAGTGCCTGATTTGATGATTCAGTGGGAGCATGAGTAACTGTATTAGTGAATAATTAAGTGTCTCGGTGAATGTATGGGTGAGTGACTTTTTGTGTGAATTTCAGTATCTGTCAGTCAGTTGGTGTTTAAGTGGTTGTATAGGTGTGTGAGTGGGTACGTGAGTTTCTGTATGGGTGAGTGATTGGTTGTCAGAGTACATGTATGGATGTCTGAATGTCTGTGTGGGTGGGTGAAGTGGTGTGTAACTGTCTGTATGGATGATTGCGTTGGTGAGTCAGTGGTTCTGTGACTTAGTGTCTTTGTGTGTGTGTAAGTGGCTGTATGGGTGAGTGAGTGTGTGTATGGCTGTGTCAGTGAGTGAATTGATGTGTCAGTGGTATATGGGTGAGGAACTGCATATGTGGAAGGCAGTATAGGTAAGTGTTGGAGTATATGAGTGACTGTATGTATGACTAAGTGATTGCGAGAGTTGCCGTATGGGTGAGTGTCTGCTTGTGTCAGTGACTGTTTAGGTGAGTGAGGATGTGTTAGTATCTGTATGATTACATGAGTGTGTGTGTGTGTAAATCCGTATGGGTGAGTAAGTGGCTGTGTGATTGACTGTATGGGTGAGTGAGTAGGTGTGTGAGGAGCTCTATTAGTGTATGACAGTGTGTGAATGGCTGTAGGGGTGTATGAGTGGACATTCCAGTGTCTGTATTAGTGAGTAAGTGGGTGTATGAGTGAGTGAGTTGATGTGTGTGTAGACCTATGAATCATTGAGTGGGTGTGTAAGTACGAGTATGTGTGTGTGTCAATAGTTTTGAAAATAGTAGTGTGGAAGCCGGAGTTGGTGTATTAATGGTTATATTGGGGTGTTATTCTGTGGATGATGTCATCATTGATGTCATTTGAGATGTCATGAGTGATGTCACTGACCATGTTATGAGTGATGTAATATGTGACGTCATAAGTAGTGCATTGCGGGGGCGCGAGTTATACTTAGCTCAGCTAACTATTACTGCTGAATTTCTCTGGTTGGGATCGAGTGAAACATGAGCCTAACTGTAACGTCCCTGTAACCTTTGTGTTTTTTACTGAACTTCTAAGGTTTCTCAAATAGCAGTCATGTTTGCAGAGTGGTGAAGAAAGGGGGATGGGCCACTGGCCGTTCTCAGGAATCCCGCTGAGTAGGACTTACAGGAGGTACCAGTAGAGCTTCTTGAACACAAAGTTCCTCAGGAGTAAGGTGGACTTCATCTCCCAACCAGTAGTGCACCACAAGCTGCGTTTGCAGAGTGGTGGGGAAAGGGGTAGTGGCCTCCGAAGACTTCTTAGCAATCCTGTGGTCAGGGGCTCACTGGAGATAACAGGAGGGGGAGGTGGGCACCCCAGGATATTGCTAGAGCTAGGGCCATCTAGGGCTTTCATCACATTTGCCGTGGGGAAATATGCATGTGCATATACACATATATATAAATATAAATAAATATATCTTCCAGGCATAGAAAATCTATATTTACTTACCCTTGGATGTTTTGGATTCAATTCTTTGTCCTTGATATTACTGGTAAACGTGTGGTATCAATAGGCCAGATTGCAGGCTGTGTGCAGCTGTTTGCACACTGCTTGGAATGGTTCTCCAACCCCCTTTTGGGCTGCTTTACAATGATGAACAAACGTTGACTCTGCTAGAAAATGTGGGCTTGTTTGGGCATCTAAGGAGTCTTTGAAATTGATATTTTAAGCCAAAGTCAGACCGATCGAATGTGCAATTCACAAAACAGTATCAGAATGACAGATAAAGAATATTTCTTTTAATGGAGTGTATCACTTTTTAGGAAAATAAAACATGAAAAATGATAGTTGGTTCTAACACCTATCGAGAATCAATTATCTCTGTGCACAAATGTTTGCATACTTCATCTAACCTGACCCAGAATGGGGATCTCGGATCGGTTTTAAGACAGTTCTTCTCCCATAAGGTGAGGTATTTTCCCAGATGAGCCATCTGTTTTTCTCAGGCCTGGTTCAGTAAAACCTGCTGATCACCCAAATGAATGAATGAAATAAATCTTATCATGCGCAGACTTTGCCCGATGGGCGTCAAGGCGCCTGAGGCAAATGATCTGTAAGACTGTAAGATGACTGCCATCTGAAGAATAGCTCCGCCATGAGAGGCCTGAGCCTGTAGGATAGCTCCCATCTGAAGTATAGCCCTGCCATTAGAGGCCTGAACCTGTAGGATAGCTCCCATCTGAAGGATAGCTCTGCCATTAGAGGCCTGAGCCTGTAGGATAGCTCCCATCTGA
Source organism: Triturus cristatus (assembly GCF_964204655.1). Classification (NCBI taxonomy): domain Eukaryota; kingdom Metazoa; phylum Chordata; class Amphibia; order Caudata; family Salamandridae; genus Triturus; species Triturus cristatus. The sequence goes on along the minus strand of NC_140589.1, from coordinate 83,279,185 downwards.
AGAATAGCTCTGCCATTAGAGGCCTGAGCCTGTAGGATAGCTCCCATCTGAAGAATAGCTCTGCCATTAGAGGCCTGAGCCTGTAGGATAGCTCCCATCTGAAGAATAGCTCTGCCATTAGAGGCCTGAGCCTGTAGGATAGCTCCCATCTGAAGGATAGCCCTGCCATTAGAGGCCTGAGCCTGTAGGATAGCTCCCATCTGAAGAATAGCTCTGCCATGAGAGGCCTGAGCCTGTAGGATAGCTCCCATCTGAAGGATAGCCCTGCCATTAGAGGCCTGAGCCTGTAGGATAGCTCCCATCTGAAGAATAGCTCTGCCATGAGAGGCCTGAGCCTGTAGGATAGCTCCCATCTGAAGGATAGCCCTGCAATTAGAGGCCTGAGCCTGTAGGATAGCTCCCATCTGAAGAATAGCTCTGCCATTAGAGGCCTGAGCCTGTAGGATAGCTCCCATCTGAAGGATAACCCTGCCATGAGAGGCCTGAGCCTGTAGGATAGCTCCCATCTGAAGAATAGCCCTGCAATTAGAGGCCTGAGCCTGTATGATAGCTCCCATCTGAAGGATAGCCCTGCCATTAGAGGCCTGAGCCTGTAGGATAGCTCCCATGTGAAGTATAGCCCTGCCATTAAAGGCCTGAACCTCTACGATTATAGGATCTCAGCTACCAGAGGGCTTGCCTCCTTGGCCTGTGACTTATGTGCATCCTGTGGGATAGCTGCTCTGCATTAAGCTTGAGCCCAAACTAAGACCTGTGTCAGAGATTATCCTATTATCTAAAACTTAAATCTGTGTGATTTGAGTTAACTGGTTGATATCCCGGTACTACAAAGTCAGAGCCTATGACAGCTGTGTTAATGTCTGCCAGCTGTAGGACTGAATCGCTTGGGTGTGGAGCAGAGGTGGAGGTGGGAACCAGTGCTAATCAGAACTCTACTGTAACTCTCACTAATAATTACTGTATCAATCCGTCAACCAATCAATCAACCAATCAGTCATTCAAGCAGTATTTATATAGCACAGCTTATCACCCAAGAGGGTATCCAGGCACTGTGCTGCAGGTCTCAGTCAAATAAACAGGTCTTGAGTCCCTTCCTGAAGTGGGCCAGTGAGGGTGAAGTGCAAAGGTGGAGTGGAAGGCTGTTCCAGGACTTGGTGGTGAGGTGGAAGAAGGAGGATCCTCTGGAGCGGCAGTGGCAGATGCATGATATTGGTGCGAGGGTGAGGTGAGCGGAGGTTCCTGGGAGATCGGTGGAGAAGTGTGGCTCAATGATTAGAGCGGCAGACCCTGATGCAGAGGTCTAGCCCGGGACCAGGGTTCAATTCCCCGCCTCGGCGGGTCTTGGGCTCAAAAATTCCACGGACCTGATAATTCTCGCCTCGGTGCCTATTCCAATCATGGAGTCCCACTCTGCAACTCTGGGCAATAGCTTGCTTAATCTCTACAACGGCCCCCACAACGCTAAGGATGCCTGGCCTCCACCTTGGGGGTGCCCAGGAGTGGACGCCTCACAAGGAAAGCCAGGATGGGTTCCACAGCGGTATTTGTACAAGCGCCTTGAGACCCTTGCGGGTGAGTAGTGTGCTATACAAGTATCAATTTACATTTACATTTTACAAATTCAGGCGGTGGTTAATGTAAGTGAGTCCTTGGTCGTGTACGGCTTTGAAGGCGTGGGTCAGAAGCCTGAAATGGCATCCCTTCTGGACCGGGAGCCAGTGGAGGTCTTTCAGGTGCTGGGTGATGTGTGCCCTTTCGGGCAGGTTGAGGATCAGCCTGGCTGCTGCTTTCTGGATTGTCTGGAGTCTTTTCATGCGTTCGGTGGTGGTGCCTGCATGGAATGCCGTAGTCAAGCCGACTGATGATGAGGGCCTGCGTCACTGTATGACTGTGTGTCTGCCTTACAATCACTGTGTTCATTGTAATACAGAGTCTATACAATCATACCTACTCTATGTTGTTTATATGCATCATTGTAACCAAGCACAACCTCAACCCAGTGCTGTAACCAGCCGGTCCCTGTTGCAGAGCAGCATGTCTTAAGGTACACATGTTCGACAACTCTACTTACATACAATTTACAGTATTCCACATGCTTATAAAATATATGGCTACCAAAAATGCTCAGAAAGAAGAGGGTTAAGTCAGCAAGTTTGCTGAGATTAAACAGAACTAATCTGCCAGTCTAGTCAAGCCTGTCTTCCAAGTCCATGCAATTTCTAGCACTTATTAAGGGACTCATTTAAAGTTCGGTGGACCGGTTACTCGGTCACAATGGTGATAGATTTCCCGTCCAGAGAAATATAAATCCCATTATATCCTATGATATTTATATTTCGGCGGACGAAATATCTGTCACCGTTGTGACAGAGTAACCCGTCCTCTGGAATCTAAATCAGGCCCTAAGTCTCCATGTTCTGCAGAGGGGGCCCCATAAATCCTCAAGATGGCTCTGGTTAGCCTTGCTATCCAGAATGCAATATATAGAGACCTATCCCATTTTCAATTTCATCTATTTCCTGTGTTGAGTGGTCAGATGTGCGTGTTAGCAACCAATATGTATATGTTATAGCAATCTAGATTTATATATTCATGCCATTAATGTATATTACACAAGGGCAGTTTCTAAATGGTAGCTACTCCAGTAATCAGTCATTGGAACTCTAATTTTTATATCTGAGCCTAATGTATGAAAGGACTTGCCTATCTCCTAAGCTATAGGGACTACTTAAGCCATACTTGCTGAGTGTAGAGCTACCCTGCATCACTGCCGCAACTCCACATATGCTTAGTTTCAATAGGTTAAGCATGCATCATGTCCAATCCTAGTGCACCACCCAACCCTGATAAAGCACTGCTTGTAATGGTCAAGTGCTCCAAGAGCTCAACAGGTTCACATGTGTGTATAAATATACAAAACAAATTTAATTGGCAAGCGGGAGCTACTTGAAATGATTCCCAGGCCTGAAGCCAACGCCGCACTCTGCCAGCAGCACATCGAGTAGGAATGCCCCAACAGACGCCTGAAAATAGACCCGCTTCCTGCGACTGGCTGCAGCGGACCGTTGACAAACATTTTAAATATAAACCTGCAAGCAATGGCATCTGCCCCCTTCATGGGAATTCAGTTTGTGTTGGGGCTTCTGCTTGGGCCAGGTTACCGCGTGGTGGAGTCACCCTAGGGACATTGCCAAGATGCCTTGAAGGGCGCTCAGACTCGAAGCGGAGAAGACATGGAAGGGACAACAGAGAGAGCGGTGAATGTGCAGACAGACATGAAGACAGATAGCACAAGGGAAATGCTAGACAGGCAATTGCACTTCACTAATCCTAGAAGATCACTTTAAGCGAAACATCCCACTCTCCCAGCGATGGGACACTTCCTAGCCAACAATGCAGCATCACAAGGTGCTCTTCAAACCAGTTGAACTTCTGACCCGGCGTATCAGTTACATTCAGAGACGTGCCATGTGCTTCTTCTTAGCAACGAGCGCTCAGTCGCTGCGCGCTGCTATTTACAGGGCGGTCCTCCCATGCTTCAATTGTTATTGACACCCTGAGGGCATGCTCACCTATGGAGTCATTGAAATCCACCACGGTAGTGTCGGGGGCCAGGGCTGCAAAAAAAGGTTGTGGGTCATTTGACATCATGCCCCACCCAGCATTTGTTCTTTCAGGGGATATCACCTGACTGGACCTGGCCACGTGCCCTACCTGTCATTTGAGCAGAAAATGAGCTGAAAGGAGACACAAAAACAGATTGAAGTCTATAAGTGGGAACTGAAGAACGCTGCTCCATAATCCAGGCCATCCAGTCCATGCAATCATCTCCTTGACAAAATCCAAAACAAAACATCACAAAGTACCAGTGACTCCCTGCAGCAGATGCATTTCTACATCATTTGATTGAGCAATGAAGACAGAACAGAAATCGTGGCCCAAAGCCCCTGTAAGTGTATTCTGATGTAGAACCTTCTAGTTTATTAATATTATTTACTACACACCCCCACCTCACCCACACTTCCTCGCCCCCTTCCAGGAGAACTGCTTTTTTAGGTCGAGCATTCGAGACCTCTTGTATACTTTAGTAAATACTTATAAACTTTAGTATATACTTATATGTGTATGTACTTTGTGGACTCTAGATATCAGCCCAAGGACTTATCTCCTTCCGCTTAGGGACTTTTTTTCTGTTCAACTCCCTCTATTTAACTGTCTTGATAGAAAACATCCAGCAGAGGTCAGTAAAATACCAGAATTGCTTTCTGCTGAGGGACTTTCTTTTTTCTAGTTTTTCTGGCAACTGCCTCAATTTAAATTTCTTGATAGAAAACGGCCAGCAGAGGTCAGTAAAATACCAGAATCACTTTAGCATTCTCTAGATTCCAGTCCATAGAAATTGTCTTCCACAAGCACCCGTAGACAATAATATTTTTTTTAATATTGTATTTTCAGTGATAGGATCCCCGAAGGCCCTAATTTTATATTAAAAACAGAGCTTTGGACTATACCATTTCCCGCTGAAAGACAATATTTCTCTCTGTGTGTTCCCATACCCGGCGTGTCACGCAATTTGGTGCTTACTTTCCCTCCATTTTAAAGAACAGTAGATGTTTCAGCACCTAGGCTAATGTGCTGCATAGCTAAATGCATACAAGGTCCCAAAGGCGAGACCGATTGCATCGCACATGCTTGTTGAAGGATGGTGTCCCACCAACATAACAAAAAAGCAAATAGACTCCAATAAATGGATGTCAGAAACGGAGTTGCATGACAGGGAGGGAGCAGGACAGTGCCATATCTTCAGAGATATGGCTCTCTCCTCTCCTCTCCCTAGTGCTGATTTCAGCTGCTGTGTGCCAGGCACACACCTTAGCGCCGTAGTGCTAGGGTGAGTGCCTCAGTCTAGCATAGGTTTTTCAGAGGAAGGGTCCCTTTCCAATACAAAATTCCATGTCTAGACACGTTTTAAAGCATTACCCACTTTGTATGTGTCCCGCACAGTGCAGCACGCATGCAAAGTTGGAAAAGAAAGGAGAAATAAAAAAATTCTCCTGGGAGGAGCCAAGATGGCGACCGGAGCAGACGCTTGAGCGCCCGGCTCCGTCGGCCCTTGGCCTCGGACTATCATCCTGATTCCTATCCTCGCCGATTCTCGAGGTGAAACGTGTGCGACGACGCGCTGTCCACGCCGCCGCTTCCCCGAAGTCCCAGCCCGCCCGGATGCCGAAGTTCTTGGTGCTTTTGTCCTCCGCCCTGGACCCCTGCTCCATTGTGGCCTTTGCCGGCCCCCTGGAGGCTCCGCAGTCACCGGACCCGCTAGCGCAAGCCCGAGCCCCGCGGTCCCGACCTCACCTCACACCACGGACGGTCGCCAGATGAGCCTGGGGAGGGACGGCCAGACACCTCCTGCACCCTGCGTCTGAAGGGCTGGGGCTGTAGGGTAAGCCCCGGTGCGGCGGGTCTCCTGCCCCGATCTGTGGACCGCGCTGTGGGAGGCTGCCGACCCCCTTCTTCTATTGCCTAGTCGGCTGCAAAGAGAACCCGAGGGAAGGGAGGCGACTGTTGGCTTTCTCTGTTGCGGCGCAGACCTGAGGGGAACTGACTTCTTGCTACGACCCCCCCCCCTGGCCATTGTACCGTCCGGCGGTAAAACATGGCGTTGTTTGCCTGCTTGCGGCTGGGGGGTGATACTCCGGTCTTGCCCGCTGCCCGCTCCACCCTCCCTCCACCAGACACCAGCTCCACAGTGCCGTCCCGGATTGCTGCCGATGTGGGGGTGCAGCTTCCGCTGACATGCGGCTCCGTTCTGGCTGTCCTGCGGGACTTTCGTCTACAAATGTGTGCTCGCTTGCAGGCACTGAGTGAGCAGTTTGATTCCATGCTGTCGGCTGCGGGTCGTGAGCGCTCCGTTTGTCATCAACACGGCGTGGGTCTGCCAGTGCTTTTGTCCTCTTGCGGGGACGCAACGGCTGTGTGTGATCGTGCTACACTGGTGCCTGCATCTGGCTTTCCCGGCACCCAGGATCAATTGCTCTCCAGCTCAACAGCGGATACTTTGTTTCCCCGTTCATTGCTGCCTGCTTCATTGTTGCCTGCCTCACCGCGCCTGCAAGAGTATCCAGCTGAGCAACACCTAACCTCCTCTAGGAATCGTTCACGGTGGCCTACTGCTTCTTTTCTGTGGAACTCCTGTACTCTACATGCCATGTCTGGACTTTATGTGGTGCACAAAGGGACCTCTACAGATGGTCGGCGGCCATTTTGTGATTCTACTTCACCATCTTCCCCCAAGCGGCCATATTGTCTTTGTCTGCACGGGATGCGGGGCCTTCATGTAGGGGCTGGCTTAATCTCAAGCCCGCGATCGGGCCAGGGCTAGACTGATTTATATCGCCATGGTTTCACGGATGGGCTGGACTGGGACTGGAACTGTATGTATATGTTGTGCGCATTCGTCGCGATCGGTCTTCCGTCATTTAAATTGTTGTGACAACTCATTTTTCACACGACCGCTTTTGGTGTAGTGGGCTCTCAGTGTGTGGAGGCCATAGAGGGCCGATGGTTCAGGGCGCTCTGATGATACGTAGGCTCCTCCCCACTTTCTTCTTTTTGGGAGTTTAGATTGGAATAGTTCTATTCTTTTCTTACCCCCTTTATCATAGGTGTACTGTCTTCTTATCTTTCTTTACTCTATTCTTACTCTCTCTCTTGTCTATATTTCGGGTTTATTGGGCGACAGGCACTATGCTGGGGGGGGGGCAGGCCGTAGCCTCCGCATTGGTGTAGGGTGGGGGGGTAATTTACTGTTTCTAATTAGTTCTATGGGCCTTTTTTCTTTTTATGTTTTTGTACTATACTTGTTTCGATTCTGGGTCCGGGTGTGGAGTTGACTGAGTGGGGGCGGCACTGGAGGGGTGCGTAATTGCTCATGTGACTATCCTGTTATATAACTGCATTGCCTCACTGCCTGAGATTTTACTTCCATTGCTGTTTTAATGATGCTGCTGCTCTCTCGTGTGGTGAAGATATCGTGCGGACTCGAATCTCCTTGGTTCTTACTCTTCACTGACTTTTTTCCTGATAAAATTATTTTGAAAAACTTTAAAATTAACCTTCACTTCTCCTCCCCCTGGTGTCAAGGATCTCTCCAGTGTATAAATTCATAAATCGTTGCTAATCTTGACCGTTGAAGCACAGGGGCCGTAATGTTTGTATCAGTGCTTAACCGTATCGTGGCCGGCCTGAAGGTTGTAGGCCCGTATTTGTTCTTTTAATATGCACGAATAAAGGTTTTAAAAAAAAAAAAAAAAAAAAAAAATTCTCCTGTTAGTGCCTCCTTTGAAGTGGCGTTAACTGTTGGAGCTAAACCTTGTCTACAGTTGTTTGGAGTCAGGGTTTGGCGTCAGAAGGCATGGGTGGTTGCATGGGAACGCCCATGTACCAACCATGTAAGGCTCCCTCCGCATTAGGTAACCCAAAGCAGTGCTTGCGCTGCTTTGCGCTACGGTTATGGTACTTTCTAGCGCAAAACAAGATTTACGCTGGAAAATAAATTCAAATTAAACATTTTGTGCAGGTTAGCATCACTTTTGTGATGCTAACCCAGCACAAAATGTTTAAAAACCTACCCGCAGGTGCTGCAACCTCTAAACCAATGCATCTCCAGTAAAAACAACTTCTTCAGTTAAATCACCAACAAACTCTGCTTCCCTTAAACTTTTAAACAGCAGAAAAGACATGCAAGACAATATGGGTTAAAAACTTGTGAGTCTGCAAATATTGGTAGACTGGGCTTCACTCAGATCACAGGAGTTGGCTACCAAGATGCTGGGGAGGCGTAGGCCATGCTTGTGCCAGCCCCGTGGCCTGTAGCTGCCATGTCCAGACTGGAAGCCGACTGCCCACCACGCCATGGATTTCAAGGAACAAGGATCCCTTACTGTGAGATGCCACAAACCTTATAACATAGAGATACATTGAAATCTATGCCAAGCATCCAAATGGAATTTCAATTTTACACATTAATGAAGTGGGAAGGCTGATTTTGACTTTGGTGGATGGAGTTTAGTCCATTGGTATGGCAAAGGATAATACCTCTGCCATCCTGTGGGACTTCTGACTGCAAACTCTAAAGTTGTTCACCAGCTTTGCAGACAACTCTCTACGTTGACAAGCACCACCATCATGGTGGTGCTTGTCAATGTGGGAAACGTTTGATGGATGGTTCTGCCAGCCATGGCAACCGGCCGTCAACCATGAGGCAGGTGGACCAAGGGTTTGGCGGACTGGTCACTTTTGGGACAGAGCACCCTGTCTTTTCCTGCTGTCTTTGAATGAACAGCAAGATGTGTGCAAGGAGACATCTGGCAGTCTGTGGCAGGTGTCCATTAGGCTCCACCTCTGGATCACCTCCTTCATTCCACCTGTCTTGTTATAGGAAACAATATGCAAAAGATCAGCTCCCTCATCATTTAGTTCCTCAGCATGATTCCTTAATAAAATAATGAAACTTATCTTTATTAAGAATAAAACAAGACAATAAACTCTGATGTTCCTCGCATGTCTCACCTCAAAAGAGGAAAGTCCTGCTAGAACATGAAAAGTGCTGGGCTGCCGCCAAAGGCCTACGCCTGATGTACTAGTCAATTCATGCATTAAGGGGAAAAACATATAATTAATATCAAATCCGTCAAAGCTACTTATCAAATTAATGCAGCTAAATACCACCCAAAAATATTTCGTTTAGCCGTACTGGGGAAAATAGTCTGTTCTCCATTCGCCAAAAACAGTATCCAACTCAGACGAGAGATGCCTTGAATTACCAAATGGCAAATTTAGTAAATTGCACAGAATAGAACTATTTCGTGCCCAACCAATGTGCACAGCACTTTCCAAAGCCACCATCCCCTGAGCTAGTACAATATTGACTTTTATTTCTAAAAGCCTGCAGAAAATATCAAGCCACTAATGGAAGACCTTATACCAGATAACATATTTAAGGGAGCCATCAAAAGCAGGAGCTACCTGAAAGGTATCCAAGTCTGACTGCAACAAAGAGAATTTACATATTGCTTCCAAACATTCAACAAAAAACATGGAACAATGCCCCCCCCCAACGCTTCTGAGAGCTGCGTCTCCAGGTAAGCGCCATACGCATCCCACACAACAACCTTCTGAGGGAAGTTCCTTCTGACCTAGGCTCAGGGTGCAACACTGAAACAGATCTCCTATAAATCACAGATGATGCTTTTTTTTCTACAGAAAAGAGAGACCTGTCTTTCCGCTCTCCTCCTTCTCAGCAGCATTAGCTCAGGTTGACAGATCAACACGTCTACACTTTGAGAAAACCCAAGTTGGAACTGATGGCATATTTCTTAAAAAACACCAACTCCAGATGGCAACACTGCTTCATCAAATCCCCCTCCATGCTGATATTGTGTTGGATCCCCCTTGGTTACATCTTCTTGTTGATGCTCTGTAACTCTGTAACTCCTCTATCGAACATTTGAGAACACTCGTTGCAAACCTGTGGGTCACGCTCTATCAATACAAAAACCATGACCCCCATATGCACGTCAATTTAACGAGTTAATTTTTTTACTTAGTATTGATTGTGTATAACATTTATTTTCATCAAGGTATTTGCTATTACTATAGGTTTTATCACGATACACTAAATATATATAAGGGCTAAGTAACTGTTTTAAAATAACTGTATATGTAAAGTAGCTCTGCTCCTTTTCTCATTTTGTATTCGTACTGTATTTCTGGGTTACTCTTTGTGTAAATGTACTTTTATGGCCCTAATGTGGCTGAATAAAGATTTATTGATGATGATGAACCAAAATGCCAGGAGTAGCACAAGTAATATCACACCCTCCTTGACCCCAACCGAATTGCCAGAATAACCCCATGTACTACGCTGAGACATGCAATAGCCTCTCATTTGCTTCACGGGTGGGGGGGAGTAGAGAAGTATAAGATGTAGGTTTACAGAAAAAGAACCATGATACTATCTTTGTAGCCTCTGGGACCGTGAATATCGAAGGCTGTCCCAGGTGTAGGAAAGGGCAAGACAGGACTAGCATCTGCCACTCCTGGTGAACCCTACTTGATGTCAACGGATGATATAATCTGCACCTCAATGTAAAAGTGGAGCAAGATAACCATCACCACGCTAAGTGCCTGATAAACATATAGGATTGCACATCAAACTATTGTATTAAATTAAATCCCATTTCTGGTTTTTAACCCTAATATTATTACTCTTTACTACTAGTGTTAGGGTGTATTACAGGTTATCTGGCAAATTTTTCATCCACCATTGTGGTATTGAGTCCTCTTCACACCAGTGCTAGATATTTCTCCACATTTATGGTTCAGTGCCACAGGCATAGTCCGCTATATTGCATGTATTATATAGCATTGCATATTATTGCATGCACTACGTTGACCTCATCAGAGCATCTCAAAGTTAGATTAAGTTCATATTATAGATGAATATAACAGTTAGTAAGGTTAATTAGGCAATGTGGAGGTAAAAATAATAATAATGTACTTACCATGAAGATATAGTAGTATGCAACTTACTGGATGTGAAATTATTTTAAGTCGCTGTAATTGATTATGGTAGCAGAATGTAGCTTTCACCCCCACCGGAGGAATTACCTTGAGGGTGAGAAATGCAGGGAAATCTCCCCCCTACAATTGGGGGAAATTTCCACCACGAAATGAGATTACCGAAAACATACCCCCAAAGTAATATACATAGTTAGTACTGAAGTATCTGGACTCCCTAAATAGCTCAGGACACTATAACTGGTAAAGACATTAAAAGTCTGCTATCCATTCCATGGTGGTCCTTCGCCAAGTTGGCTCTACCAATAATGTTGGTGGAGCAGCTACTCTAGATGGTACGGCTGACCCACCATAATTTATTGCAGATTTAATTCTAAAACTTGGCAAACCTAATGGTGAACTTAGAAGAATCTCCCCCAGCGGAACATCTGCTGCATCGAGAGAAGTCCATGTAGGGCAGTTCCACCGCTTTATACTCATCAGATTATGTAAATTCAACCTTCAAGTGCCCTTAAAGGAGCTTAATTTAAACATCCTTTGCTTGAATAAATAAAAAAACCTACATTCCATGACTGGACCTATCTACAGTGGTAAAATCCTTAGAAATGTCCAGACTGACGACCCTGTGAGACATTCTACCAGTAGGTTGACGAGGTGCGGGGGTTGGAAGTTGACAAATATGGGTATATGAGTTATGAATAGTCCCCTAGGACACCCTGATCGGGGAGGGGAGGAGCGCAAAGGCAGAACAGAAATTACCTGTGTTTCTCTCTTGGAGCCCACAACATGTTCTAGACAAGCTGAGGGAGCATGAAACCATTAACCACTCGAATGAGCAAAACAGTTAAAACAAAAAAAATACTACTTTCAAACCAAGCTCAAAAAAGGAAATTTAAAGAAACAAATAACACTGTAAAAGTGGAGAATTGTATTAGGAGGGGTGATAACCACTAACTCATTTGACCACACATGCCTTACATATACAAATAAATAAATGAAAACAACCATACAAATGGTCTCTAATGTAGAAATATGCTCAAACCATTTAAGAGCTTAAATTGCAAGGACAGAAATATCATTACTGAAGATTCTTAGTAACAAATGTTCTCCTCAGAAGGCCTCAATCCACAAAGATTGTTCACAAACACCAGTGGAGTTGGTGTGAAGTCAGTTACATTTGTAGATGTTTGTCAGGTAATTGGAAATTCACTTGTAGAATAGGTGGAAGCACCCGAATCATGTTACGAAGAAGGGGTTTATTGCATTCATCCCATCCACTGAGTCAGCAGGAATGAGTGTGTCTGCATTACACTTGCAACCCTAGAAAGTAAGAGAAGAACTTAGGTTAAAGGATACTCTACCTCTCAAGGAGGTGCTCACAGTCAGTGCTTTAAATGGACAGACATCTATCATAGAAGAGTACCAGTACACTCCAATTTGAATTGTCTGTACATTTTAAGCTCTGCTCGTTGTAGCTCAAAGGGTGGAATACACAATGTGTAGATGAAATAAAAAAGGAAAAGGAGAAATGTGTTGATGTGTAACTGGTTGAAGTCAAGAAGCGTGGAAGTTCAAGTGTAAACGATACAAAGTTAAAGGACAATGTTTTAGGTGCAGAGTAACTAGGCACATGACTAGTAGTAGGGACTTTTGGTAATTAGATATGTATAGATTTCATAAAACTAAGGAGAGATTAAGTGCTGATTACTGGTAGCCAAATATGGATCTGGATGCAGACAGGGTGGTGCGCGATTGTTTAGAATATTGATATAGTGACAAAGTAAGCAAAACTAAAACTCACCCAAAATTTATCGCAGGTGTCCCTCTGGACTTTGAGAGGAGGTAGGTTTTGATATTGTGAGCCCATTAACAGGCACAGACAAAATAAATAGTCATGTTTTGAAGATTGCCAAACTTGTGCAAATTATATCGAAAAGAAGAGTGAATTTGATCTTTTGAAAGTGGAAAGCTTTCGTTGAACTATTTTAGGGATATAGATTGAACAAATGACACCCAAATGGGATGGACATTTCCTTAACAGACAAAATACTATGCACATATCATCCTGAAACAAATGGGATGGTTGAGAGTTTCAATAACACCAATGAAGAAATAAATAAAATTGCCACATGTATTTGTAAGAGCTGGAGAGAAGAGTAGCAAAATAAAATTGCAACATGCTGTAAGACAACACAAGCAACAACAGGAACGGTTTCTTTAACTAATTCAGAAAGATCAGCCAAAACCCAATGCAAGTGTCTGCACCGGATGGATGAAATGGAATGAAGGTCTGGTTTGCATGAGGATGGAAGATGTGTGGTGAGTGAGTTACTCAAAGAAGAAACACAGTAAAGTAGATTATGAATAGAGAAAAACTGTAGCACAGTTTGGCATCAGAGTTGGGAACACTTTGAGGATGAAAGTTCTGGTAGGAAGGCAAGAGTTGTTGAAGTTTTCTAGGACAATGCAAGTTTTTAATATTAAAAATAAACCTCTTTTTGTAATATGAATATCATGCTTTCATCTAGTCCGCACCACATTTGGTGTTTTTCACACAATGATTGTGTTGCAAATTCTCTTACCCTCATGCCAAAATGCTGTTCTCACATTGCACTCCAGAGGGACAGAAGAAGGAGGACACAGCAGGTGGTCCGAGGATAAGCTACAACAGTAGAGAATACTGAAAGAGGACTTGAAGCGGCAATGCGGTTGGGTATCGGGAAAGTCTTTTATCCTTTTTGCATTTATGTTAATTTGCATCCCTCGGATTCAAATAGAAAAAAAACACCTAAAACGACTAAGTGGAGAGGAGAGGAATGAAAGGAAATATTAAAAAGACAGGAGGGCAAAATAAAATAAGCAGCAGCTTGTTTCAGAGAAACAAACTGTGTTTTCAATTGCTTTTGATTTAGTTGCACTGCTGATTATTCAAACAACATTACCACTGAAGGAATAAAAAGGTGACAGATACAGAGCAGCTCAGTTAGAGGGAAAACTGGGAAGTGGGGGAGAGAGATAAAGAGGGAGAGAGAGAGATAGTGTGTTAAGAAGAAAATAAAGAAAATTAATGAAGCATTTAGTAAGGTATTTACTCAATATTCAAAAGAGATAAACATTAGCAAAGAAAATTATGAACTGAGGAGCAGAATAGAGAAAAAAGTTACAAAAATGGAAGAATAACCCATACGTATTCTGTTTTACACTTATCTGTTTTCCCTTATGTGTGTTTTGCCTAGGAGCCAAAGAGATCCTGACATCTGGAGAATACCAGGTCTGGCAATGGGTTGAAGAACCTATAGAGAAAGAAAGAGGAGAAATGTTCTGGGAAGTCTCAAGAGACCATATTCTACCATATACCACTGGAGTTTACAAATATATATAAATATATGTAAACTCCAACTCCAGTCTCAATTAGATAAGGACATCGACACAGGGGTAAGAATCTTTCAATTTACAAATCTTCGTTTATTCTTTTACAAGTATGTATATATATATGAAAGAAAAGGTTTGTCCGAGACAGAGGCTGCACACACGTTGATTTCAGGGCAACTGCAAAATCTGTAGCAACAGGAACTGACACATCGCCTTACACGTTTCTGAGCCATACATCCTTGATCACAGGCTGCCAGCAAACGGAGTGTGAATCACACCAAGAACCGCCATTTTAGTACCACCTCCTTTAATTGATTGCATGTGACTTTGTCATGTGACATTATATCTAAGTGCATTATGGGGCCGGTAGTTCTCAGTAATGTCTTACCAAGTGGGTGCCACAATTTGAGACAAAATAAAGTAATTCCTTAGCCTCCAGTAGGCTGCAGATTCTGCCGTTGAAACCTATCAATGCGGTTGGGTATTGGGAAGTATGTTATCCTTTTCGCATTTATGTAAGTAAGACCTTTCTCATACTCCATCTGATCTCTATAGAATGTTCACTGTTTCTTGGTTTTGATTAGCTTGTCGATTTCCACAGTTAGACGTTCAATGTCTTTCTTGGCATACTTGATTAGTAATTGTATCATCACTAAATACTTACATTTGGTCGGAAATTTGACCAACTAAGGGAAATCAACATAACTGGGATAACATTGGTACCCACAACAGTCACAAAGAATAGAGAAGAGAATCAAGCTGTGACAGGAGCTACAGGAGGTACATTAGACCCAAATGAAAGTGATGCTAGTGAAAGTGACGCATCCATCCAATCTGAAATCCAAAAAGTAAAATCCAAAATTGTAAAAGAATTCAAACTGTTGGCTCAAGGAAGACAAGCAACCAAAGGAAACGAGATGCTACAGGGAAATGCAGGTCGAGGACGCGGAGGGAGAGGAGGCGCAAAAAGAGGCTAAAAAAAACAAGGAAATCTGGACAGCTTTGTGGGAATGAATACAAGAGGCAGAACAGCAGCAAAACGAGTGACAAACTGACCGTGGTAAATCTTTCAGATTATATTTTATATGAGGCAGAAAATTAAGTTCTATCCTTAGGTCTGTCCTTTTGCCCTACAAGCACCTTTTAATTACACAAATAGCAGAATTGATCTGTTTCAATTCACCAGAAAACGTAGACTTAAAAAGTGGTATGCAACGACAATGCGGAAAATGCAAACCACAAAAGAGAAGCCCTCAATCCTTGCCATTGAAGACATTGAGTTGTTACACACTATGGGAGATCTTGAAGGATCAGAGGTTTGGGTAGACAAACCAATTGTAAATTTATTAAATGATGACGTGAAAATGTATTTGACAAGTGGTAGTGGGTTCAAGCAAAAATCAAATTTTCTGCCCCAGATTACCAATGATGCAATAGAGGTTTTTGAAAAGGGTATGATAAATGAACTTACATTTTTTTTATAAGAAATATAAATTTGCACAAGGAAACTTGAATGTAAAACATAGAGAAGCATTGAATAAATTGAAAAATAACAGATCAGTGATAATCAAAAAATCTGATAAAGGTGGGAATGCAGTGGTTTGGCCATTGGAGATGTACCGCACAGAAGGCATAACACAGCTGAGTGAAGAGGCTAGTTATGAAATCTCTACTAGAGTCAAATATAATCAGAGTATTGAGATATACAGGAACCAGCTAAAAGATTGGAAAGAGGAACTTTTGATTGATGACAATGAATACACTTATCTTAATTGTTCATTTCCAAAATTACCGGCTTTCTATATGCTGCACAAGTTACATAAAAACAGTCCTCCGTAGAGACCGAATGTGTCCTCTAGAGATAGCATGTACGAAAACACATCCAAGTATAGTTATTACTCCTTAAGAACATATGTATTAGCACTTCCTTTGTACATATGTGATACAGGGGATTTTCCTCTGCAAATCAATGGTATTATATGGGAAAAGAACTTCATGTGTATGACATTGGATGTCAACCGCCTCCACAGGAATACCACATGAACTCGGTAACAATGCCTGTAGACACTTCCTCAGATCATGCGCAGTGTCATATCTGTTACATACGGAGATGATTCTGAGGATGATCTACATATGCTTGACTAATAACTTCTTCACCTTTGATGGTGTGATCTATAGGCAAACCCAGGGGACCGCTATGGGGACTTGCTTTGCTCCCAGTTTCGCAGGGTTATACCTGGGATACTGGGAGGAACAAATAGTCAATAACATCAGGCTGTTCGAGGACCATGCGGTCCTCTGGGTGAGATATATCAATGACATATTCTGCATTTCGAAGGGGACTAAAGAAGAGGCCAGTGATTTGGTCATCTTACTTAATAGTAATGACCTGAATTTACAATTTACTAGTCACATCAGCCCCATAGAGATTGAATTTCTTGATATCAAGATAAAAGTATGCAATGGCAAATTGGAGAGTGAACTCTTCTGTAAAAGGTAAAAAAAAACTGCAAGGAATAGCATACTGTCATCCTAAAAGTCTTATTGAGAGCATTCCAGTCTGGGAATTGCTCCACGCCAGAAGAAACTGTAGCGCAGAGGCTGGTTTTGAAGAAGAAATATCTGAACTGAGAAGAAGGTTTAGTGAAAGAGGATACTGGAGGAAGGTAATAGATCAGGCCTGTAAGAAAATGAGAAACGTAAAAAGAGGGGATCTGCTGATACCAAAAGTCAATATGAAAGAAGCGCAACTGGTTACGTTTATAACTGATTACAGTACCCAAGCATGGGACCTTAACATTTTTGGAATGTCCTGCAAACTGACAAAACCCTAGTTAAAGAGGTTGGTGATCATGCACAAGTTACCTTCAAAAGGTGTACATCACTGAAGGATGTAATATGTAGTAGTACGATATATGACAGTCACCTATCAAACAAAGTACAAGGGTTTTAGACATGCAGGTGTGCAAAGCCTGTAGAAATAGTGCTAATTGTATGGAGGGTACACTTTCACAGAAAAAAACAACAAAATATCAAACGTGTAATTCGGACTATTGTGTGTATTGTTTGGAATGCCCATGTTCATTATACTATATTGGCAGTATCATCCACAAAGCCAAAAAGAGAATCCTTGAACATTTACGGGCTATTACTAATGAAGCCAGACAATATCCAGTGGCAAGACACTTTAAAGAGAGACATAATAAAGACTTTAGTCTTCTGAAGTTTTGTGTACTGGATAGAATCCCAGTATTAGAGAGAGGAGGTAACAGAGTCCAAATGTTGCACAGACTAGAATCTAAAATGAATACTAAATATGACACTATGTTCCCAAAAGGTCTGAACAGGGGCGAAGAATTATTGGTACATCTGGGGTAATCTGAGGTGTATTTGACTGTGTTAACTCTGTGAAATAGGATGAATATGTCGACATGAGTTTTTTAATGGGAATAAGTTTACGAAATTGTGAAGAAATATGCTAGCTGACCTAATACTGTATTTATGTTTTTGTAGGTCATACAGGGCATGCAGGATGCAAACAAGCTTATATCTTTGAGAAGTTGCCCTACAGCGAAGCGCTGTAATGCCTAACACAAGAAGGTGATGGTTGGATATATTGCCACGCATTGTTACATTGCCCACTGGGACTGAATTGGACGTTTATTCATTTCTATACCTATGAGGTTTTCCCCGTGATAATTTACTATGGTCCAAACATGGTGTTTGGCTGTAAATATAATACGAGTAAGTCTGTACCATATTCATTGGGGAGATACTGTTATGCGGCCCACTGGGGCAACATTTTGTATTTGCCCACTTGGGTAGAATTGGTGTTTTCCTAAAACTGCAATGCAAATTATGTTAACTGTGCACAATATCCTTGTCACCAGTATATGACTTTGAAGAGGTAAAAGTCAATTATATAAGAAATAGGCAAATTAATTTGTATACTTCCCACGTTATAAGATGGCTGCTAAAGTGAACTAATGCAACGCCCTGCTATGTCCTACCTTTATGGTGATGGTTGGTCACATGTATTTATGGTGTTGAATCATGGACGTAAACGGACCCTTGAGCAAGAAGCTTTAGCTTCGAAATGCATTGGGACGTTTTCTTGATGTTGCCTTGAAAAATAATTAATCACGCTTTATGGAATTTGTGCCCTTGTCTTCTTTTATTTGCATGCTGGCCAAATCCATACAGTCCTTTGTGAAGTAGCTGCTGTGTTTCTCCAAGAAGGGTGGGAATTGAACAGACTTTCTGTCCCTCGCCGATGCTGCTGTTTTCATTTCAGCAAGTCCCCGCAGGGTTAAGTCTATATGACTGCCCCATCAATGTAATCATTGACAACCTTCATGGTTGACAACGTATTGCTTCCATTTCAACTGCAGCGGTTCTGGCAGGAGTAAATAAACGTTCAAATGTCACCCTGACTGCCGAACTCTGGACAGGTGCTTCCCTTCCGCAAAAGTGAAGGGTGAGATGACGGTGATAAATAAAAGCTCAGGCACGGAGCACTCATTGGACACTGTTGATTTTAGTAAGTATTATGAGCAAGTTAATTTCGGCGTGCTGCCTTCTTCAGTGCTCTGCTACGGTGACCAACAAAATAGCATGTTTAAAATAATGTTGCTTTAAACAATTTCATTGGAGAATAGAACCATAGCCAGCAACAAAGCACTGTGACCAATTGTTGTTCGAGTCCTGAAATCACTGGCTGCCATCTTAGTATGCGCTTTATGTGTTTAAACTTAATAGTAGACAAATCGTTTTTCAGCTATTGAAAGTTCAATGACGAAGGCCAAGGAGCCGAAACGCGTTTGTCAGTTTCAAGGGTTGTATGCAGATTTTTAAGTAAACTTACTGAATGAATCATAAAGCCTGGAGTGCCCAGCGTTTTTTTCAGAAGTCCCTCCAAGTGCCCCAGAACTTCAGAGACGCCACTCCACGGGCGATAGTTGTCACAAACTTTCATTGAAGAGCCACCAATATAGCCCCGCCTGGTGTGCGTCCCTACGCGTTTCGGTATATATATATGTTCTACTGGCGATAGCCAGTAGGCAGTTATAGTTTGGACCAAAGTTTCCATAGGAAAAGCATTTTTTGTTCAGCCAGTTACATTGATGCCGCTTGACGAATTTTCACGAAATTTTCATAAAACTTCCCTTTTTTGGTTCAGCTGCTGTGTTGAAAGTACTGGGGTGCTTTGTCAAGTGGGGGTTGAGAAAATGTTATGTCTATGGGAATTTTTCATATTTTGAACACAATAACAGCCCGAACCACTGAACGGAATTTAACCAATTTGGCAGAAAGCTAGATGTTGGTTCAGAAGGCGTGCTTTTTGTGATTTGGTGTATATCCATTCAGTAGTTTCAGAAATATTTAGGTGTAAAAAATATAGATATCTGGGAGCCCAAAATCCTACAGAATTTGTACTGAAATTTGATTGGCTTCCAACACTTCAACCAGGAAGTGTTGGCAGCCATCTTGGGATCATTATACATGATAGCACCCTACTGAAATGCATTGTAGTGAATGGCAGGTTTAGAGGGGCACAAAAAGGAGAACGTATAAAGGCTGATAACAGATTTTAGTTACAGCATAAAACATTTGTTGGTGGTACCATACACATTTTAGGAATTGTGGTGTGTTTTAAGGTGATGTTACCATGTGGAAAAGCCTTCTGCTGGGATTTCAAGAATCATGTTTGAGAGAAAAATATTTTCTCATGATTTCCCCATAGAGGTTATGGGAGGTGCTCCAGAAGCTAAAACGAGAGCATATTTTCTGTAAATTCACACTATCTTTCTCAAACGTATGAAAATGAAGTCTGACAGTTGATTCCCTTGTGTTCTACTGCAGCCTCTCAGAGTGTTCTAAAGATCAACCAGAGCACTAACGGTGTTACTTATGACAAAGGTATGGCGCACCTGAAGCCATGTTGATTGAATCAAACTGGTAGAACTTAAAACATTTAATTAAGAAAGGAACACAATAAGGGGGTTCAGTTTGTCATAAACATTATAGTTAGCGCTGTAGAAAGAAAACTATGGCACATTTTAAGTGAGCTCTCAAATATCTTCCTCTTCTATTTCATTAAAAACATTCTGACATGTAGACTGAAACATGCACTTTTAACCCCAGCAGCAGACTGCCAGTTAACTCCCTGGTGATCAGCAGTTTTACTACAGTGTGCTAATGAGCAACTAGAGTGCTAACATTCTGAATTTATGTCAAAGGTGTGGCACATCGGAATCAAAGCAGAAACCTGAAAGCATTTTCTACTGAGGATACTGCAGTAAATGTTGAAATTAGGGAACTTGCTAATAAATAAGTCTCCCACGATGACTACAGATAAAAAAGAGCCCAAATATAGCACAAATATCACGCACATCTAGCCCAAGTGTAGCCCAATGACAGAAGTGTGCAAAACCCATAACTATTTTGTTTTTGTGCAGTTTTATACAGCGCAGACTTGACCAAAGGTATAAGAGTGCTTTACATGAGCATCAGTTACCTTACACAAGGACACATTCGTTTTGGTTTTTGGCATGGGGAGATTAGTTGATTTTCCCAGAATCACAGGATGTTGAGCTGACGCCGAAACTTGAACCTGGTTCCCCAGTTACAAAGTCTGAAGCTCTGCTGTTACACCACATCCTCTCCCTTAAGTGTAACATAATCGAGTAATCAAAAAACATAAATACAGCAAATTATTTAAAAGTACTTTGTTGTTATTTGAGAGCTCAGAAAATATGTCGGAATTTTAGTTATTTATAGCACTAACCATCATTTCTATGGGAATAAGATACTCTCATGGAGGAGGGTGCAGAGGCAACAAGTTGACCACGCTGTGCAGACGGGAGGGGCCGTGGCCGCACGGCACCCTCCCGAGCCGATTTTGGCCCCTGGGATTCCATCCGCCATGGCCCAGCCTGTAGTGTGTGTGCCGTGGGGGGGAAGCCTGTAGGCCCCCGCGGACACTGTCAGCCCTCCGCCTCCTGCGGGAGCCAGCATTGATTTGAGAGCCAGCTAATATGCAGTTCCCTAGATCTCAAAGCAATGTTCCCTGCTTGCTTGACAGCGGGCAGAGAAACTGACATGCTCTGCTTTCCGCAAGCAAGAGCATTTTCTGCCCTCTCTTGCTGAAAGCGGAGCAGGTTTGCTATGGCTTTCGCTCCCGCCAAGCCATAGCAAACAGCAATGTCCTGGGGGTGGACATCAAGGCTGACATAGGCGCCTCATTTTATGCCTTGAGAGCAGAGATGGGAACAAAATTGATCGCACTCCAGGCAGACGTGGACTCAGTCGGCACCTGCACCCTGGATGTGGAGGCGAAGTGCCAGGAACTCGAAGGCCGACTCAAGCCCTTGGAGGAAGGCACGGAATGTCTCGCCGCTCAGTTGAACACCACCCTACTAAAATGCGAGGACTTAGAAAATCGCTCACGAAGAGACAATATCAGGGTGAGAGGCCTTGCAGAAGGAAGTGACGTGTCAGATCTGGACGCATTCATGGTAGGCCTGTTCTCTAGCGTCTTGGAGACGACACCTCGGAGGTGTGATTGGAGCGAGTACACAGGGTAGGCCTACTACAGCAAGGAGAAAATAGACGTCCAAGGGTTATCCTGGCCAAATTTAGCTCCTTCAGGGTCAAGGAACTGGTCCTTAGGAAAGCCAGAAGCAGCGACTCAGTTAACTTTCAGGGCGTGGGGTGCTCAATCTTCCAAGACGTGGCCCAGGCCACACTGGCTTGTCGACAACAGTTCCGGCTGCTCTACGAGAACGCCAGATAAAATACCAATGGACATACCCCTTCGGGATAACCTTTTCTCTCAGCAACAAACAACATAATTTCACAGAGGTGGAGGAAGCGGGCGCCCTCCTCGACCTTGGAAAATCCGCAGCAGGAGGCACTTGCAGGGAATACACGTGCAGAGCAGTCGACGGAGCGACACGTGCCCGTTCCCTGGCAGACATCCAAGAGGAGGGGTAAGTCGGTGAAACTTGAACAATAGGAATCAATCCACGTTCTGACGCCAGGTAGAGCAACCACACTTCAACTGTTGCCCGAGTAAAGATTCCGCCGTGAGAAGGAGGTGACATTGCGTCAGAGGAGCTAGGCGCCAAAAGATCCTAGATCCCGGAATCAAGGGAAAGGGAGAGCTTTTTTCTTTATACACAGACATCAGACTTCTCTTTGGCTCACTCTCTTTGACTCGCCCTAGCTTGCAAATGTTGGCTCACCAGGACTGATTTTCTCCTCACATTTCTGCCTACCCTGGAGGGCTTTGCATCGGGGGACGTGTTCTTAATGGGATATTTTAATCTTATTTGGGATCCCACAATAGACACAACGCACTTGCAGAGGGCTGCTGGGGGACTTTGGTAAAGTACTAAAATCCTCTCTGCAGCAAATGGGTCTGCTGGATGCCTGGAGGGCCCTTAATCCCTCAATGTGCAACTACTCTTATTTTTCCCATTCGCACAGATCATTCTCCAGCACTGATTATATTTTTGCTAGTCAATGACTCTTACAGTCAATCACGAGTGCCCATTTCCACCCTAGAAGCATCTCTGACCACCTCCGCTAGCAACTCCACTAAAATGGCCGGCTCCACGTTCCAAACTTGCCAGGTGGTACTTTCCCAATATTCTATGCCGAGATAGGCATCCTTCAGGATGATCTACGAAAGTCGATGAAGGACTTCTTCATCACCAGTGTCCCCACAGACACCTCTCATATAAACAATTGGGACACCTTCAAGGCAGTAATACGGGGACAATGCATCGCACTGACTACCTCCCTGAAAAATTTCCAGGCAGAGGAAAGATTGTAACTAGAGAGGGATATATGAGAGGCAGAGAGGGCACACAAAGGCTCCCCGTCCATCCACTCCCTGCATAAAGTCACAGCACTAAAAGGGAAGCCCCAAACCATCTACACCAATAGAGCAGAGAAAACTATCTTCAGGCCCGGGGACACGAGGGTAAAGATAACATAGGCCCACTGTTAGCTCGACAGCTTGGAGCAAAACAAGAAAAAGAATATGTCAAGCAGATAGTTGACAGTAAGGGGTTCATACACCTTAGTGAGGTGAGAAAGGCAGAGGGCTTTTGCGACTTTTATCGTGCCCTCTATACTGTTGATCCCCCACTAGAACAAGACCAGTCCCAATGCCTGGACTCGCTGGTGCTCCCACAGGTCTCACCAACCGCCAATGACGAGCTTAGCAGTCCCATAACACAGGAGGAGGTAGAGAAAGCACTAGACTGTCTTAAGCTCCGGAAAGCTCCGGGCCCTGATGGGCTAACTGCCCAGTTCTATCAAACGTTTGAAACCAAGCTAACTCCCCATCTCACAAACCTCTTTAATACTATAGCAGCAAGCTACCGTGTGTCTCCGTCCATGGGGAGGCTTTAATCACGATAATCCCTAAGGCGGGGTAGGAACCCCAATCATGTGCTTCATATAGACCTATTACCCTGCTGAATTTAGACGCTAAACTATACTCTAAGGTCTTGTCTAGCAGACTTAAGGATGTCTTACCCACTCTCATTCCCCTGACCAATCGGGCTTCATCAAAGGTCAACAGACCCACGACAACCTCCGCAGAGTATTTCACTTAGTGTATAAAGTCCAGAAGAAACGCATCCCGGCTGCCCTTCTTTTCCTAGACGCAGAGAAGGCCTTTGACCGTGTCAATTGGTCCTTATTATTGCGCACCCTACACCGCTTTGGGTTTAGTGAGGCATTTCTAGGAATGGTGAAAGCTAACTATAGGTCCCCGAAATCCCGTGTACTGGTAAATGAAGTGGCCTGGGACTTCTTCAAACTTGCGCGGGGCACCAGACAGGGCTGCCCCTTGTCCCCCATGCTTCCATGCTTTTTGCCCTCAGTATTGAATTGTTTGCAGCGAGGATAAGATCCAATCCAGGGTTCAGCTGCATTAGCTTTGGCTCAGAGGAGCACAAAATCTCGCTCTTCGCAGACGATGTTCTACTACCTATTACTAACCCCACCGCTTCTCTCCTGGTGGTAGGGCACACAAGGAAATTACATATTTGGGCATTAACATCACCTCCAAACTGGCAGACCTCTACAAAGCTAATTTCTCCCCCCCTGTTGCGACAACTTAAGGCAGACTTTGAAAGATGGAGCTCTGCATATGTATCCTGGATAGGCCGAATCAGGACCGTCGGGATCCCGTGCAGGACCACAGTAGGTATCGCAGGTGGACAGACATCCTTGACAAATGTGTGACTACAGGAGTCCGCCCCAGCCGGGATCACTATCAGCTGCATTTTCTCTGTAGCTCTTATCTTATTCCTGACTGTGGGAACCGTAAGTACGATAACATCACTGCACCACAACACACCCTACCGCGTGTGCTGAAATATATCCACAATTTATTTGCTTTGGTCCTGAAAAAAGCCTCAGCACCCCTGTTGAGGCTGAAACATGTTAACCATTCAAGGGGGATAATGAAGACCAACTATATCTTCACAATATCCCCTCTCTGTTTTTAACCATGCCCTAGAACCTCGAGAATAAAGGTAGTTATTGAGCATCCTAGAGGTACTTTTAAACCACACTTCAAGCACGCTCTTCTCACTCAAAAAACCAAAACCCGCTCCACTGTATCTCAGGCATCGCAGCACAGCTGGGTTGCATTCGGGAGCCCAGCTTGGAACCCGATGATGAAGCATACCACCAACTAGGTTTGGTGGGTGAGGGTTCGTAAAAAAAAAAACACTGTTTTTTTCCCCCCATTCCTGTGTATGACATTGTGTCATCCTTGCGTTTGGATCCCCCATCGAGTCCGTCCAAATTGTTGTTTACCTATAGGCCGAATAAATGCGGACAATGGAGGGTCTTGGATAACATCTACAGAACTTGCCAGGTGAGCAACTACCGTATTAATCACACCCTGGGTGCTATTTCTCCCTCTATTCATGACCCTATTGCCCCTCAGAATTCCCGGTGTATTCAAGCTACCCTAATTAATGCACAATCCTTGACAAACATGCGGCTGATATCTTCGAGTTGCTGGCTGACAGTCAGTTAGATTTGTTATTTATATCAATGAGTTTTCCGCTCCAGCTATTGCCTTGGTCATCCCTGCGTGGTACAAAATAGCCAGGGCTGACTGCAAAACTGGCAGAGGAGGTGGGGTTGCGGTAGTATTTAGGGAGAACTGGATTTTTACGCAGGCAGAGTCACATGACATCATGGAGGGGGAAGAGTTGGACTTCGCCCTCACCATCTCCCCACACTTTTTACTGCGGGCCTCACTGATATATCGCCCTCCCGGCCCCTCTAACTCCTTCTTAAAAACCTTAGACGAAGCTATTGTGCCTAGAGCCCTGCACTATTCTAACTATCTACTTCTCGGGTACCTCAATATTCATTTGGATTGTGCAGAGGCTTCTGATACAAGAGAACTGAGCGATTCTTATGATCTTGCCCACCTGACT
The DNA here is from genome assembly GCF_964204655.1 of Triturus cristatus. Lineage (NCBI taxonomy): Eukaryota > Metazoa > Chordata > Amphibia > Caudata > Salamandridae > Triturus > Triturus cristatus. The sequence continues at coordinate 83,253,755 of NC_140589.1, read as the reverse complement.
CAATGGATTAATTCCCCTTCACATTGCGGGGAATTGATGTAGTCTGCTCCAACTTTCCCATAGCTGTACAGGATCCTCTCCCGGTTCCCTGGTTCGATCATTTTTTAATTCAATTTTCCTGGTCCATCAAGGCCTCTTATCCGCCTTTGAGTTCATCCGAGGGCAGACCTCCCCCACGTATGGAGCCGGCTGCTCTTGGCAGAGTGCTGACAGATACACGCCCTGTCGCTTCTGGGGTTCTGTCGGATGCTGTAGGGGGGTTTTAATAATTGGATTTCGAGTGTAGTGGAACATTTTTCCACTACGCCGGTCCATAAGAGAGTAAGAATCACTCTGTCCAAACCCTGGTTTTCCAACGAACTAAAAGAACATAAAAAATCATGCAAAAAGCTTGAACATTGTTGGAGACAAGCCTATTGCCCGCTGACCAAAATAGCACTTAGGAAGTGTCAGAACAGCTATTATGCCGCTGTCAAGAAGGCCAAAGGCCATTTTTATGCGGAGCGTATTGCACAATCTAAAAATAACTCCAAGGAAATCGTCCAGAGTCCAGAGTTTCCTGAAGGCATGTGCATAACGTATGGTCACTCCTGCCTCTAATTCATGGTGCGAGCAGTTATCTGATTTTTCTATAGATAAAATACAAACAATCCAGGACAGTTTTGGGCCTGTACACCACGTGCAGGCGGAATACCCGTGCCGGGAAATCTTAGAGCTAGAGCCAGCCCGCACGCTCTTGACAGTGTTTAACCTTATTCCTTTGGCAGACACTTTGGCCATTCTTAAATCTCTTAAATCAGGGTCCCCTGCCGATCCCTGCCTAGCCAGGCAGTTGGCAGCAGTGGCGGAGGTAGGCAATCCCGAAGTTAACAATATCATTAATCTGTCACTTAAAACCGCCACAGTTCCAACAGAATGGAAACTGGCAAAACTCATTCCCCTGCTAAATAAACCTTCATTAAACCCTGCCACTCTGGCTAGCTATCGACCGATCTCACTCCTCCCGGCGGTGGCGAAGGTGAGTGAGAAGGCAGCCTACAAACAGCTTTCTGCGTTTGTTGAGACTTCTGGCGCCCTCCACCTAGCCCAGTCCGGCTTCAGGGCCTCATATAGTACTGAGACGGCACTGGTTGAGATGGCAGAGGCTATTAGGGAATGCCTTGACTCAGGCAGCAGAGCGGCCCTGATTTTATTGGACCTCTCTGCCGCATTCGACACGGTACCACATCGCCAACTCCTAGTCTGATTGTGCAACATTGGAATCTCTGGCCTGGTGTGGGACTGGATCGAATCCTTCTTGACAAATAGAACACAGCAAGTTTGGCTGCCACCATTCTCTTCTTCACCGAGAAACATGACCACGGGCGTCCCTCAGGGCTCAACCCTGAGCCCCCTCCTTTTTAACGTCTATGTGACGCCGCTAATCTATCTGGCGGAAGGGCTGCGTGCTAAAATCATAGCATATGCTGATGATACCCAGTTTCTTTTCACATGGAAGAAAAATGATTTATCCTCTGACTTAGCTAAAAACTGCCTGACTGCAGTTTTTAAACGGTTAGTGCTGGCCCAACTCAAATGCAACGAGGTACGTCTGAGGTACTCCTCTACGGGTCTTTCCCGCTGCATTTTAGTGATGACCTGTGGCCCGAGGGTTACCCCATGCCGAAGTTTATGGGAAGGCCAGCTAAACACTTGGGGGTCTGGTTCAGTGAGGACCTCAGATTCCTAACGCAGATTAATAAACTGGCGGGAGTATGCTTCAGCACACTGAAACTGCTCAATACATTTTTGCCACTACTGCCTAAAGTTGCAAAAGAAATGGTGGCCCGCGCTCTCATTCTCTCACGGTTAGACTATGCCAATGCCCTTCACATCGGTCTTCCTGGCTACCAGCTAAAAAAGCTACAGACCGTCCAGAATGCGGCCGCTAGAACGTTACTGGGTATTCCGGGTAGGTCCAGTACTAAGCAACTTCTCCGAGATTTGCACTGGCTTCCGGTTGACCAGCGTATTCTGTATAAGGCTCTTACCAGTGCTCACGGTGCCTTTTACAAATCAGGGCCCATGTATCTCAGGGGACGCTTTGACTTCTATGCACCTCCCAGACACCTTCGCTCCACGGGACAATGCCTTGCGGTTATTCCTCGTCACCGTCTCGTTAGAATGGGAGGCAGTTCCATCTCTGTCAGGGCAGCGAAGGCCTGAAACAGTCTGCCCTTGAGCTCAGGAACAACCACGACCTTAGGCTGTTTAAAAAGCAGTTAAAAACCTTGCTTTTTAATTAATCATCCAGCCATGGTATACGCCATCCTGTCTCCTCCGAATTGGCTTTCGCACCGGGACACTTCCAAGTATCCATGCGCGCTACAAATGGTGGATAACATAACTTAACATAACATTAAAATGAAAGTCCTGCCCCGCCTTCTTTATCTCTTTTAGGGCCTCCCCATCACAATAGACAAGGACCTATTCAAAGAGCTACAGAGACTGACCACAAAATTCATTTAGCAAGGCCAGAAGGCTCACCTTTCCCAGCGTCTCTTGACAAGACCACGCATGGAGGGTGGTCTCTCCCTCTACCATTATCTTTTATACTACAGAGCCGCTCAATTACGGGTTCTGAGGTAATGGTCCCTTAAGGCCTCAGACAAACTATGGCTACACATGGACAGGCAGATTGCGGGTAGAACTATCTGGGATTTGCCCTGGAAGCCGAAATCAGACAAGCCGAACAACGCCTATTTGAGTATCCCCACAGGCACCACATTGAAGGTGTGAGACAGTGTGACTAAAATGCTGCCGGTGACTACATTCCCGTCTTCTTAGACCCCTATTCACTTCGAGCCTCGCCTTCTCCCCAGCGCTTGAGGAAGGGCCCATCAAGGCGGGGGAAATGCAGTCGTTCGAGCTCTGTGCAACCCATTTCAAGCTACCCCCTATGGAAGAATACCATTATGTTCAATTGAAACACTGGGTACAGGCAACCTCGGGTGCGACAGACTGCGACCAGGGATCTGCTCCCCATAGAAAAGTTTTTCCAAACCGGTACCACAGCTAAGGGCAGTGTCTCCTTTCTGTACGCCTGCCTTTTCACCCTTGGCCCACATCAAGCTCCGCGACACAGAAGGTTTTGGGATGACATACTACAGGCTCCTACCACAGAGAAAAAATGGGGGACCTTCTACAAATATATCACCAAATATAACCGCTCCATGTTTTTGAAAGAAGCCCATTACAAAATTATGTATGAATGGTATCTCCAGCCCCAGAAACTGCACTCTATTTTTCCAAACACTTCCGATAAATGCTGGCGGGGCTGTGGGCTCTTGGGAGACTTCCGTCACATTTGGTGGAACTGCCCCACTATTCAGCCTTTCTGGAAAGAGATCCTCTCTCAAGCTAAATAAATCCTGGGTTATCCGATTCTCTAGAACACACACTTTTGGGATTCTGTGACCATGGCCTAAAACACCAAACACGAGTAGACCGCTCAATTATGTGGCTATGCCTGGGGGTGGCCAAGATGACCATAGCAGCTACCTGGAAAAAAACTCAAGCGCCCTCTCTCACCCAATGGCACGCCCGTCTATGGCGAGCCCTAGCCCTTGCATGGATGACAGATGTCATTGAGGATTCTTGAAATAGTTTTGATTATATCTGGAGCCCCTTCGTGAGCTACCTGTCGGAGGGATTACCACTGTTTGCCTGCGGGCCTAGGTTGTGAGCCCTCCACCTCTTCCTGGCATAATAGTTAGGACCCCTATTGGGGTCCATGGAGCAACGAGCCCTCCAGGACTTTTTCTGGCTTCCACAGGGCGGCTTCTGCCCCCCTGGCCCCTCCCCCAGCCTTGGGGCAAGGAAATCCAAGCCACTGGGCCACTGGGCCACTGGGGATGGGGGGTGCATACCCCACACTCCCCTCATCCACACTATGACTGTGCCCTCATGACACCACGGAAATGTTTGTTTCTTTTGTATTATTTTTGTTGTTTGTTAGGTTTATATTGTTAGATCCCGGAACAGAAGCAACATGAGACATGTAATGTGTTCCAGTGAGACTTTATATTATTGGGGCTTTCTGCTCCTAGTTAAAACTTTCAGGCATGTGGGGACCTTGTGACCAAACTGTGTATTATCTTTAGCTAACTGATGATCTTGGCATTCGTTCTTCTATTTGAGCTCGGTTGAGCTACAAAGGTTGTATCTTTTTGTAAAGATTTTGACAAAAAAAAGGGAGGGGGCGCACAGCCTGCCCTACCGGGTCGATTTTAGTCCGAGGACCCCATCCCCAGAGGTCCAGCCTTCTATTTATTTTGTATATAATTCAAAGGGAAGGGGGCCGAGCAGCCCCCCTTCCGGGCCACTTTGGCCCTGGGAATCCCATCCCCCGGGACCTGTCCCTTTTTAAAAATAAGGTTTTATTTTAAAAAAGGGAGGGCGGCTAGGTGTCCCCTATCCCGGGCCGATTTCGGCACCAGGGACCCCAACCCATGGGGCCAAGCCTGTAGTGTGGGTGCCCTGGTCCCACCCAGGGCACCCACATTTTCAATGTTGGGGATTGCAGAGGAGCTTGAAGGCCTCCGCGGTCCCTGCCCGCTCCACGCCTTCTGAGGGAGCTAGCATTGCTTTAAGCTCCAGGGAGCAGCTAACATGCAGCTCCTGGGATCTCAAGGCAATGTGTCTGTTTCCCTGCTCGCTTTACAACGGGCAGGAAAACAGACATGCTCTGCTTTCACCAAGCTGGAGCATTTTCTGCTCTCGCTGGCTGAAAGCGGAGCAGGTTTGCTATGGCTTGGCAGGAGCGATGATCCTACCAAACCATAGCAAACTGTAATGTCCCGGGGGTGGGCACCCTGGAACATTGCTGTAGCCGGCCCTGGGGTGTGCCAGTACCCAGGGACATGTAGGGCTCCACATAGGAGGCCAGGTGGCCCCATTTCTTTGTTAATTAAGCCCCAGGGATGCGGGGGCTGCGCGGCCCCCTATTTAATTTAAAAGACTTGCCCTGGGGATATGGCCTTCCCCAGAGCTGCGGGGGTGCCGCATGGTCACTGCATTTGTCTCATTTAGCACTGCAAAGGTAGCAGTCACCGGGGCAGCGGGGGAGATCATAAGGGCCTCCTCTGCATTTATTAAATTCAATAGCCCTAGGGAGGTGGCGGTCCCGGGGCTGCGGGGAAGGCTTAGGTCCTCAAAGGATCAGACTTCCACCCTTCCTCTCCGACCCCACGAAAATCACCTGCGGAGTCCCACAGGGTTCATCCCTGAGTCCCACCCTCTTCAACATCTACATGGCCCCCCTCGCAGCCATCGTCCGACAACACGACCTCAACATTGTATCCTACGCCGATGACACCCAGCTCATCCTCTCCCTCACCAAAGACCACACCACTGCCAAACTCATCTTCCAGAATGGAATGCAAGACGTCGCAGTCTGGATGACCAACAGCTGCCTGAAGCTTAACGCCGAGAAGACAGAAGTCCTCGTCCTTGGTACCACCCCTTCTGCATGGAATAGCAACTGGTGGCCTACTGCCCTCGGAAGCCCACCTACCCCCTCAGACCACGCCAAGAACCTCGGCATCGTACTCGACTCATCGCTCACCATGAACCGTCACCGCCGTCACCTCCAGCTGCTTCAACACCCTCCGCATCCTCCCCAAGACAAAAAGAAGGTCAAGGCAACTGAGTCTAGCACCAACTACAATGATATGCAGTGCCTACAGATAATGGTATGGCCTAGGTGCAAAAAACCCAAGACGTGACCTTCATACATCTTGTGAAAGATAGGTAAGACCAATCAAACATAAAATTCTAACAAGTTGGTTTCGCACTCTAGAAACAAGAAATGTATGATAAATGACGGCTATAGGTGTCCAATATTTCCAGCTTAAACACAGAGTCCGATCTTCCCAGAAAGCAAATCAGTAGTCCATACAAATTGATTGTAGTCAAAGATTCCCCTCCTTGATTACTTGCATGGCCCACTTGTACGCTTTAGAAAAAAGATGTGCGGGAGCTCGTGCACCTTTTTTTTTGTTAATTTTGCTGCAGATTCACGGATCTACCCACGGCATAATTTTTTTTTAAAGCTGCAAGGACTTGTGTCCCCACATATCTATATTTTTTAACTTTAATCTCTCTGAAACTGCCTAACGGATTTAGACCAAATCACAAAAAGCACGCTTTCTGGACAAACATCTAGCTTTCTGCCAAATTTGGTGTAATTCCGTTCAACTGATCCCCCTCCCACCCCACCGCTGTTTGCTTATAAATCCACAATAGGCATTTCTCGCATAGGCCCTCTACCTTATCCTGATCGGGGCTCCGATTTGGGACAAATATCCAGGCGGACTGAGTCCCCCCACCCCACCGCTGTTTGCTTACAATTCCACAATCATGTGCTATCAATTGGCCTCTGGCTCTTCAGCGCCCTCCCAGGTATCATCCGCTACATTATACTCCCTCCCATGATTTTGACTTTCTCACAGGCTATCACTCGGCCATCACACTTTATGTCCTGATGATGACCCCCCCACCCCATTCTAGTGGGGATCGAAACATCATCGACTGTTGGATCTTGACTCCTAATTGTCTTACCTAAATTTTTGTTGTGGAGCAAAAGATGCCTGTTTAATTGTGACTGTCTGATATTTTAATTCTTTTACAAAGTCACCCTGCACTTTTAATGCCTTAGGTCTGGAAATCTGCTGACTTCCAAACTTTGACCCACGTAACTGTGTATATAACTGTTTTTGTATTATTTTGTATTCAATAAATGTATTGTATCTCCACCAGGGAGAACATCACCACAGGGCTTATTGTAGTTGTCATGTCCTATTGTTTATATATCCTTCTTGGAGGGACCAATGTTCCTTATAAAACTTTCTAAAAGTGCCATTTTTAAAATTTGCAACTTAAAATCTGACTTTACCATAAGTTAGGATTTAAAATTCCAATTCCAGTGACACAAACATGAATGGGTTACCTGTTCCCATTTGAAAATGACACTTACAAAAAGGTAATTCCAATGTTATCCTATGTGATAGGTAGACCTTCCAGTAGTGAAAAATGAATGTAAGAGTTTTTCACTAATAGGACATGTAAAATTTAAGAGTACATGTCCTACTTTTTAAATACATTGCACACTGTCTTGTGGGCTGTCCAGGGCCCACCCTAGGGGGTGACTTATATGTATTAAAAAGGAAGGTCTGGGCCTGGCAAAAGGTTTATTTTGCCAGGTCGAAATGTCAGTTTAAAACTGCACACACACAGGCCGCAGTGGCAGGCCTGAGACATGTTTACGGTGCTACTTAAGTGGGTGGCACAGTGAGTGCTGCAGGTCCACTAGTAGCATTTAATTTCAGGCCCAGGGCACATGTAGTACCCACTTACTAGGGACTTACAAGTAAATTAAATATTCCAACTGGGTATAAGGCAAGCTAAACTGTTTTAAGAAGAGAGCACGAGCACTTTAGCACTGGAAACCAGGGGTGCAGTGTGCAGAGACATAAGGCTGCAAAAACGAAGTCAGGAGGTCTGAAGGCAAAACGTTAGGGGAAACCACGCCAAGGATTCCAGGTCTAACCGTAAGTGTCATGTGATAGACATCTTTGATCAATCTGCATACGCCTGAAGCCGACTTGCAATTCCTCTATACCATTATTCAGCACTCCTCAAATTGTAGCCATTGTCCTGATGATGATCTTAAGTGTATAAGGTCGAAACGCCGTCGACATCCCAGTGTAACCTACGGCCACCTAAGGATCCATACCTTATTGCAAATTATTCATTGTACTTTTGTAATTTGTTTATGATTAATGCTGTTCTTTCACTTTGCGCCGCCCACACTGTATATATCACTTGTGTCACTGCACTCATCACTTGCACTGAGCACGGTCAGTACACAATTGGTGTATGTTTGGCTACTTTAATTTGATTTAATTGTATTATAGTGCTGCTATAAGCTTTTTGTATAATAATAATAACAAAATAATTTTTTTCTTACTTGGGTCTCTTGTTTCCCTCCTTGATGATTTATGCATTTCTTTAAAATTGTCCCTATAACTACTGGTTGAGACACTGTTCTTCGGATACTATTGCAATTGGAGATGACATCACTTTGAGGTCAATCATCAGCTGTGCTGAAGTGCTCCCTGGGATCAGGTACAACAGAGATAGGGGCTGGCCTGGCCAATCAGAGCACAACAGCACCCAAGTCAGTGGTGTGTGTCTGACCATAGACAGAAGACTTCGCAGGTGCCCGGAGTGACTGCACTCATGAATATTGCCTCTGTGCATCATTCTGAGAGCTGATCCCGCACCTGATCCATCCCTTGGATTGTTGATAGGGATTGAAATTTAGACTTTCTGGGTGAATAAAGAAAATAATGCGGAAACTAACTGTGGCATCTGACTAGCAGGTCATGGGTTACAAATGCATTTTTTTGTGTCACGTTATTCTACACACTACTTGGCTTAATACATCACAGGTTTATTTCTGAAACCCTGGCCAAGCCTCAGCAATGTGAAGTAATTTAGATTTAATAGGATTGTTTCAGCCCATTCTGAACAATTATAGAGGCGCCTCTGCTCATCCCACATCTGCTGCCTCGGGCACCCTGCAGAGAGGCCCACCCTCTCCTGCCTGCATTCCCTGATTTCCACTCTCATTTAAGGTGAGTCTGTCTCTGAGCTGCCCCATGTTGCACCCCCCCTCCTTCATTCTCGGTGCTTAGGAGTCTCCTCACAAGTGAAGGGTGGGAAACACCCAGGATGTGGGAGGAGGATAAAGTTAGCTTTATGGTGACTCCATTAATTAGAATAATTGCAGATCTGAGGCTCTCTCTCTCCAGTACAGACAAGTCTGATCTGCTTGTCTGAGAAAACATAAAGTTTAATAGTGAGAATCAATTCTCCTCTACAGCATGTATGGCGAGCACTTTTTCTCATTTCACATTATCTACAGGGAGCACTGTTTCTACTTTCACAGTACTTATGGGGAACATTGTTTCTACTTTCGCCTTACCTAAGGGGTGCATTGTTTCTACTTTCACATTACCTACGGGGAGCACTGTTTCTACTTTCACCTTACCTACAGGGAGCATTGTTTCTCCTTTCACATTACCTACGGGGAGCACTGTTTGTCCTTTCAAGTTACATATGGAGATCATTGTTTCTCCTTTCACATTACTTATGGGGTGCATTGCTTCTCTTTTCAAATTACATATGGGGAGCATTGTTTCTCCTTTCACATTACTTACGGAGCATTGTTTCTCCTTTCACATTACCTACGGGGAGCACTGTTTGTCCTTTCAAGTTACATATGGAGATCATTGTTTCTCCTTTCACATTACTTATGGGGTGCATTGCTTCTCTTTTCACATTACATATGGGGAGCATTGTTTCTCCTTTCACATTACTTATGGAGAGCACTGTTTCTCCTTTCACATTAATTACAGAGCATTGTTTTCCTTTTCACATTACTTATGGGGCATTTGTTCTCCTTTAACATTATTTGTAGGGAGCAATGTTTCTCCTTTCACATTACTTACGGAGCACTGTTTCTCCTTTCACATTACTTATGGGTAGCATTTTTTCTCCTTTCACATTACTTATGGAGCATTGTTTCTCCTTTCACGTTCCTAACGGAGCATTGTTTCTCCTTTCACATTACTTATGGAGCACTGTTTCTCCTTTCACATTACTTATGGAGCATTGTTTCTCTTTTCACATTACTTACAGAGCATTGTTTCCTTTTTCACATTACTTATGGGGCATTTATTATTCTTTCACATTACATATGGGGAGCATTGTTTCTCTTTCACATTACTTACGGAGCATTGTTTTCCTTTTCACATTACTTCTGGGGCATTTGTTCTCCTTTTACATTATTTGTGGGGAGCATTGTTTCTCCTTTCACATTACTTGTGGGGAGCACTGTTTCTCCTTTCACATTACTTATGGAGCACTGTTTCTCCTTTCACATTACTTACTGAGCATTGTTTTTCTTTTCACATTACTTATGGGGAGCACTGTTTCTCCTTTCACATTACTGAAGGAGCACTGTTTCTCCTTTCACATTTTTTATGGGTAGCACAGTTTCTCCTTTCACATTACTTATGGGGAGCATTGTTTCTCGTTTTACAGTATTGACGGTGAGTATTGCTTGCTCCTTCGCAGCACTGATTCTCCATTCACATTATTTAAGAAAATGAATATTTCCTCTTTCATAGTATGTATGGTGAACAATGTTTCTCCTTTGTTAGTATTCGTTGTGAGCATCTTTTCTCCCTTTACAGCCTTTTCAGTATTTAAGAAGATTGCTTCCATGCTCGGCAGTGTTGACAATTGTTTCCGGTTGACAATCTTTAGGATTATTTTTAATTTTCCTTTCATAGTATTTATGATAAATATTGTTTTTCCTTTCGGTGTATTTCTTGTGCACCTTGTATTTCTTTTAGGGAGTGTTTAAAATAAGATTGTTTTTCGCCATTTCACGTTTTTTAAATGTTTATTTTTTCTCCTTTGACCTCGAGCGTTGTTTCTTCTTCCACTGTTTAAGTGTGGTGTTTCCCTTTCACCGTATTTATACTTTCTCTTGTTTCTCCTATCACTGTATTTACGATTAATACTTGTGCTTTTCACAGAGTGTGTGCTTTCCATTGCTTCTCCGCGCACAGTATAACCCTCCTGACCACTATTTCCTTTTATGTGAATTATACCAGACAGTTTTTGTCCCTGCTCTGTATTCTGGAGGAAGCATCTAAAATTCAATCTGCCAGGACTCCTGAAACTCACACTGGACCCCAGCGGGCCGAGGCGAGCTCCACACAGATGGTGGTGGAAATGGAACATTTCCTCTCATGGCTCCATGGGAATGAAGATCTGGGCGGAGAATAATGGCTCAAAGGGGAAGGGAAATGAAGCTAATTGGTAGCAGGTGTTGAGGGAATGCCCATCACCATGGCAGCTTTTGGGAAGTGGTCCAGGGATGTGTTTGGTAACAGGAGCCATCTCTAGACAGCCCGAGGTGCTGTCAGGGTGATCCAAGACCCACAGAAGGGCTGAAGACAAAGAGGGAAGGCAACACATATTGTGGGTAGGTTTATATTAGGTTAGGAAGGGGATACTGTTTAACTAGTCAGAGGTAGGAAAGCCATTGGTGACAGGGAAGGAAAAGTATGGGGGTTAATGAAATCAGAGTCACGCGCAGTGGTATGGCGGGAAGACGGCCAAGTGGCGAATATGCCGCTTAACATCCCTCCCTAGCTTCTCCCCCATTCGGCTGCGCGTGCTCACAGTGATGTACTGCGAAAATCAGGAACGTTGATCAAAATTTGAGTATGTCTTAAGCGATGTACTGTTATATTAGGGTATTTGCGCATATAAAATGGCACCTGTCGTGGTACAATGATCTGTTCCCACTACTGTGTAACTAGGACTGGATCACCGACAGGGTCTTTGCCCCTCCCCCCATTTACGCAGTCTCGCCATCTGAAGCTGCTTACAGAAAGCTGCTAAAAAACGTTTCTTTTTGAGTCAAGTTAAGGCAACTGTTAGCCCCTTTCTGCTCCCTTCCTCGAATGATCCTTACAGCTAGTGCCCGGACGCCTCTCCGGAGGCATCTGAGCGCTCTACAAATGTTATTGTTGTTGTTGTTGGTGCACACCTTCACTGGGCGTACGCGGGGTAGACCACGATCATGACCCCCGTCAGCAAAGAAAGGCTCTGTCTGCATCCCATGCACTCACTCGGGGGCATATCATCAAGGCCCTGCGATAAGAATATCGCCGCTTTAGCGTCCGTTTTCCTGGCGAAAAGTGGCGATATTTTTATCGCACTATCAGCAATGACACGCTAGCGCGTGTTCCTATGCCTCTGCACCCGTTTCCTCAACGCCCAGCTTTGCAACATTAATAACATGCAAAGTGGGCGTAACTGACTAAAATAACGTGGGAAATGTCGCTAATAGACATTTCTCCAATTATCAAGCTGCACGCTAACCTTCATAGTAAAGTAGCGCTAACCGAGCCTAACGCAGGTTTCATTACGCCTGCTTTTAAACTGACTAAACCATTACAGCCTATGGGTGGTGGATTATAAGGCTGAGACCACCCAGCCCTATCAACAAGGTTTTGCCTATCGCTGTGCGATTATCGCTTTGGAGATAAGCGTTGTTGATAACGCGCTACCTCTGCGATATAAACCAGCGATAGCCGGCGATAATTATCCACGCGCTAAGCGCGCTTAGCGATAATTATCGCCGGCTGTTGCTGATATGCCCCTCAGCTGGTTCCCGCAGCCAGGGCAGCATGGGGACAACAAGCATTGTCTGCGATACGTTTCTGCACGTGATGCTCCACGTCCCCACCGGACTACTGAGGGGATCCCCACATGTGTAGGTGCAGTCAAATACTGTGCGACAGGATTGTTTCTGCAGGGGCTCCCCCAAGCTGCCAAATGAGGAATTTTAGGGGCTCCCTTCAGTATAGGAGTCTCTGACTATACGTCGCCCTAGGATGACCTGGAACAGCCCTTGGACCCTCTGTCAGCTCTCAAAGGATTCCCTGTCCTGAATGGCACACAGATCTTGTGTCCCTCTGCGGCAACATTCCCCCTTGCAACCGACCAGCCCCCGTCAAAGTTTGGGGACATCAACTTTTTTTTGCATGTGTCCTGGCTTTGAGCTGCTCAGTGGGGACTACAGCAGGGCCTGCACAAACATCCGTGGGCATGTCTGAAATACCACTGGTGCCACAGGAGTGCTAAAAAGAAGGCAATGACCCATTGCTATCCTCAGGCCGTATGATGCATAGTGCCCTGGGGGTGGAATAGGTGTGTGCACTCGTCTTGTGCATCACCAGGGCACTATATTTTTGCAGAAGTGGTTGTAGATTATTATGATGCTCTTCTGTAATACTGACAGTGCAGGCTCATGTGTAGGCCAGCACTATATTGAGAGGGCTTTCCCTTATTTGCATGGGGGCATAGCTCCAGAGGTAATCACTTTGCCTCTGCCCACGCGCCCTATCACGGCCTTGGGTGCAGAGGAAAACAGGTCCTTACGAGGCTTACTGAGAGTGAGCGACAAAAAGGTAGTGCATTGTTAGTGTGTCACCTGAGGGGAACCCTTTGAAGAGGGCAAAAAGGGTCCCATGGACCCCCCATGCACCCCCCTGCAGGCAGGTGCAGTCACTTACTGCATCCACCTGAAAGGGAATCTGTGTCCCCTCCTTAACTTTAAAGTGCAGGTGGCTCCCGCATGGAGCATCTTGTAAGCAGCCGCTCCGTCCTTCAGTAAATGCACTGCCCCCAGGGCAGCCACAAGTTTGCTGCTGCCCTGGGATTTGTGCATTCATGATAATAGGGCACACTGGCCCCGTTTGCACCAGGTGCTCTTTTTGAAAGATGCGCATGGTGCAGACCAAGAGAGTGCACCTGATCATACATAGGAGTCCTGGTGCTGTATTACATACAGTACACTGGGGGCGCAACAGCTATGGCCTACCTTAACAGTGGTGGTTCTTCCTTACGAGCGGAGGAACGTCGCCTCACCTGTAGCGAGCGACACACGTAAACAGTCCGCACTGACGTGTGTGATGGTGGGGGCGGGTCTGCGATGGGTGACTGCTGCCAGTGCGCATGTTGGATAGATGGGCTGTCTGCAGTGGACCTATCCAACTGTAGACCCAGCAATCCCAGGGCTGGAAAACAGCCGGGAAATTGCTGGCACAGTCCCCCCGCCTTAAAATGAGCACTGGGTTAGCCTGCTCCAACCAATCCTAGAGCTGCGCTCATGCTGAAAACAGCATAAGAGATGCTCCAGGATTGGTAGTTGGAAGGACAAGAAGTCATGAACCAGCTTCCTGTTCGTCACCAAGGACTCGGCGGAGGAGAGACACACAGCATGGGTGAGTCTTTCCGGCATCGCACCGTGCCCCGTCATACTGTTTTAAATAATGGAAGCCGCCACTGTACCTTAAGCAGGCATTTCTTCATTTGCACGGGGGCACAATCCCATGCAAATTAGGTAAACCCTTTGCCTCTGCACCTGCACTATATTATGGATGTGGGCACAGAGGCACAGATTCCTTCAGGAGGCGCACTGACAATGTGCCACAAAAAGGTGGTGCACTGTCAGTATAACCCCTGTAGGGAGTGCTCTGGAGGTGGAAAAGAGGGGGCCCATGGTCCTACAAGACATCTGCCTGCAAATGGGTGCAGTCACTCACTGTATCTGGGTGCAGGGGGGTCTCGTTTCCCTTTGAACTGTTCTTGGGTACCGACAGCACAGTAAAAGAGGAAGCAGCTGCTTTATTCAGCCACTTCGTCTTCCAATAACTCATTGCCCTGAGGCAGACCCAAGTTCGCAGCTGCCCTTGGTGCACCCTTTCATTGCAATGTGGCTATTTAATGTATCAGTTACATAGGAACGAACCATAGAGTTCACTTTTTTAAGTTGATGTACAGAGAGATGTCAGATGGCAAGGAGCAGGCAATGACCGCAATTATCTTTAAAGAAATAGGGAGCATATCATCAAGGGCTTTATCTCTGCTTTTTTGGCTTTAAAAGCCAAAAAAGCAGAGATAAAACTAGCGCCCTATCAGCAACAGGGTGCTGACACGCAAATTTGCATGTTAGCACCCTTTTACTCTACGCTTCCCCTTGCATCTCTAATGAGATGCACAGGGGGCGTTCCAGAGTAAAATAATAGGAGAAATGTCGCTAAGCGACATTTCTCCTATTATCAAGGATATCGCTAACCCTGTTAGCGATAAAAAAAACAGCGCTAACCACGGTTAACGCTGCTTTTTTACGTCTGGTATTTTTCTGACTTAGCCATGATATCCTATGTAAGGTGGATTTTATGGCTAAGTATGTCTATCCCTATCAGCAAGCTATCGCCAAACCTTGTGGGATTATCACTGTATTTCCAGCGATAATCTCACAATTGGCAGCTTGCGCTCTGAATTGTATCGCTTTGGAGATAAGCGTTGCTGATAGCACGCTATCTCCGTGATAAAATTCAGAGTTGGCCGGCGATAATTATCCTCACGCTAAGAGCACTGAGCGATAATTATCGCCGGCCCTTGCTGATATGCCCCTAGGTTCTGAAATTGGCGCAAACCTTGCCCATGTGGATTCAGGGAAAGATAAGATTGCTGAAGGAGCGTCTGCACCGACTGGTAATTTGTTGACTCAATCAACAATCTCATTATGAAAATACACTGGTATGTTATCACAGAGATCTTATGATGACTTAGGGGCATTACTGTCCACCTCTGGACAGGGTATGCTCTTGTTATCTTAAAGACCAGCCCAGTGAGATTTTGTGACCCCAGAATCTGCTTCTGGTGAAACAAAGCCTTTATAATTTCCATAGATGTGTGATGACCATGAAGAAGAGCTTTTGCATGCTGAATTGTATTGCAGCTCATAGTCCTTCTGCCATCTCCTTTCCAGTTTTTTACAGTTCCTTTTTTCAATGCTTTAAGCTCCTCACTGATCCATGGGGCTGTGGGTTTATTTCTGTTGGGTCTGAACTGCTTAAGAGGGATCAACTTGCCTTCGGACGATGAGCACCAGGTGTCAATCAAACTAGAGTTGGTCATCGGGTCATCCTTAATTAGACAGGGACCAGAGGAGAACAGCACTTTCTCCCATTCCTGAGGGACAGGGTGTTTGCATGGTCTAGACTTGAGAGTGGAACTCCTCGAAGGCTGATCAGTGTCATAGGCTACTCAGATATTAATGCAGATCAGACGTTGGTCTCTCCAGGTAAGCTGAGAACAGCCTTGGATAGACACTAGGGAGGGAGAGCTTACCGTGGCATCTAAAGTGTGACCTGCATCAGGTCCATTAATATGATCTTCAAGATTTAATGTTTGACAGAGCTGAGAGAAATTCTCAGCATCCTTGTCAACCATATTCTCCTGGTTAATGTTAAAATAACCCATAAGTAGTTGTTTACTAGCATTAAGGAGGCATGCAGCCACTGATTCATAAGTGAGGAAATAAAATCTCCTCTTGGTCCAGTTGGTTCAGATGGTCTTTATAACAGTGGTCATTTGAAAGAGGCCAGGTCTGAGACTTTGAACGTTGAGACCAGAAGCTCTGCTCTTACAACTGGGGAACTTCAAATGGAATGCTATATCCCCCCTCGTTTATGCTCTCTGGCAAAATGTTTAATTGAATAACCTGGGGAGAGAGGGTTGCCAGGAATATCTCTAGGGTTGAATAATTTTTTAACCAGGTTTCCGTGACAGAATAAACAGTCTAAGTTGAGCTTCTTGATCAATTCATTTACTTCCACAGTGTTTAGTAATTGAACAGGAGCCATGTGGGCTGGATCAACCGCTGCCAGTGCAGGTAAGAGCGGTGGTGTGGTGGGTCCGGCTGGGGGGATTTCGACAGATGATGATGAGGGGAAATTAAATAAACAATTAATTTTAGCTCATCATCGCCCGTCAAAATCCCCCCTAACTCGGCCAGACTGCCCGTCCGCTCTTACCTGCACAGGCCACGGCTGGGCTGGATAAGGCTTTAGTACAGGTTGATTCTGCAAAATCTTTTCCAAGTCAGGGTGTGGGAGACAGCTGGGGGCAGCATTTTGGAGAACCTGTAGGGGGTTACTCCTTACCTCTGGATTATTTGAACCAGGATCTGTGGTCATGGGCCCGGTCCAAGTACAGACTGGTTGAGATGGGCCTGCCTTTGGGGCACCATTGGTGCGCCTTTTGCGTGTGCCCGCTGTGTGAATGCACCGTGTCAATGCTTATATTACTGCCAACGGTCACTAGACAGCAACGGAGACTCAATTCAGGTCAGTCTCCTACCTGTGATGGTAATGGTCATAGTGAAAATTGCTATCTTACACCAAGGCTTGGGAAAATAGCCAGAACAGCCAATCCTGACCACATAAAGTGCAAAGGCAGGAAAAGGGGCAAAAGGCAAGTTATAATGCTACAAGGTACATCACTCACAGGCAAATGAGTAATAATCAGATCAGATGCAAATTTAAAACCAACACATTATATAGGTGAAACAGACCTTCCTAAGAAGGGCAACAGCTTAATTCCAATTCGTTGTTAAGAAACATGACGGACAACATTTGTGCTTGTGTTCTCTATGCCAGTCATAAAAACTAGACCAGGGCATATGTATCAACTTAATACGCCCCAGACGCAAAAAACACAGGTTCTCGGCAGCATTATTTTACATACTCTAAGATGCTTTCGTTAATCTGCCTGAAATGTCCAACTCCCTATTTGCAGGAGTGCAAAGATGCACAGTCATATGTGCTAATTGTATATTTTATGGCTGAATATCCCTAATTTGATCCAATTTTAGATATGTTGGGGACAATTCACAAAGACCTCTAAGAGTACGTAAAAGAGTATTAACGGAGTACTACTTTATGCCCTAAAAAGTGCCTTGGTGAATAGGTCCCACAGTGAGGCGATGTATTCATAAATGTGATATGTGTAGAATGGCCTGTAATCAAGCTGTTAGATACCGGTGAATGTTTAACTAGACCACCAGATAAACTTATGCTGGAAAATGTGCCCAGCACAGTGGATCACAAGGAGGGGGTGCAATTTCAGAAAGACTAAGAGATGCTGGTGTGCTGCATGCTTGGCTGCTAGCATCTGAGGTTCATCAAAGGGTGTGCTGCATGCTTGGCTGCTAGCATCTGAGGTTCATCAAAGGGTGTGCTGCATCCTTAGCTGCTAGCATCTGAGGTTCATCAAAGGGTGTGCTGCATCCTAGGCTGCTAGCATTAGAGGTACATCAAAGGGTGTGCTGCATGCTTGGCTGCTAGCATCTGAGGTACATCAAAGGGTGTGCTGCATCCTTAGCTGCTAGCATCTGAGATTCATCAAAGGGTGTGCTGCATCCCAGGCTGCTAGCATTAGAGGTTCATCAAAGGGTGTGCTGCATCCTTGGCTGCTAGCATCTGAGGTTCATCAAAGGGTGTGCTGCATCCTTGGCTGCTAGCGTCTGAGGTTCATCAAAGGGTGTGCTGCATGCTTGGCTGCTAGCATCTGAAGTTCATCAAAGGGTGTGCTGCTGCCTAGGCTGCTAGCATCTGAGGTTCATCAAAGGGTGTGCTGCATCCTTGGCTGCTAGCATCTGAGGTTCATCAAAGGGTGTGCTGCATGCTTGGCTGCTAGCATCTGAGGTTCATCAAAGGGTATGCTGCATGCTTGGCTGCTAGCATCTGAGGTTCATCAAAGGGTGTGCTGCATCCTTGGCTGCTAGCATCTGAGGTTCATCAAAGGGTGTGCTGCATGCTTGGCTGCTAGCATCTGAGGTTCATCAAAGGGTGTGCTGCATGCTTGGCTGCTAGCATCTGAGGTTCATCAAAGGGTGTGCTGCATGCTTGGCTGCTAGCATCTGAGGTTCATCAAAGGGTGTGCTGCATCCTAGGCTGCTAGCATCTAAGGTTCATCAAAGGGTGTGCTGCAACCTTGGCTGCTAGCATCTGAGGTTCATCAAAGGGTGTGCTGCATCCTTGGCTGCTAGCATCTGAGGTTCATCAAAGGGTGTGCTGCATGCTTGGCTGCTAGCATCTGAGGTTCATCAAAGGGTGTGCTGCATCCTTGGCTGCTAGCATCTAAGGTTCATCAAAGGGTGTGCTGCATGCTTGGCTGCTAGCATCTGAGGTTCATCAAAGGGTGTGCTGCATGCTTGGCCGCTAGCATCTGAGGTTCATCAAAGGGTGTGCTGCATGCTTGGCTGCTAGCATCTGAGGTTCATCAAAGGGTGTGCTGCATGCTTGGCTGCTAGCATCTGAGGTTCATCAAAGGGTGTGCTGCATGCTTGGCTGCTAGCATCTGAGGTTCATCAAAGGGTGTGCTGCATCCTAGGCTGCTAGCATCTAAGGTTCATCAAAGGGTGTGCTGCAACCTTGGCTGCTAGCATCTGAGGTTCATCAAAGGGTGTGCTGCATCCTTGGCTGCTAGCATCTGAGGTTCATCAAAGGGTGTGCTGCATGCTTGGCTGCTAGCATCTGAGGTTCATCAAAGGGTGTGCTGCATCCTTGGCTGCTAGCATCTGAGGTTCATCAAAGGGTGTGCTGCATGCTTGGCTGCTAGCATCTGAGGTTCATCAAAGGGTGTGCTGCATGCTTGGCTTCTAGCATCTGAGGTTCATCAAAGGAAGAGTCTAATCAAAACTGACCCATTCGTCTCACATCTGCCTCACTGGTGAAGGAGAATGATGTTGTAGGAAGAGGAGCCAACACTAAGATTTCAGTTTTGCTGGCATTTAAAAGAAGCATTGGCAGAGACAATATGTCTGGTATAGTTTGAGAATATCGAGGACAGGATAGTGAATGGTCACAATGACATGACCAGAATACCAACGGCAAAATATCAAATGAGCACCTTGGCGAGACATATAGAACTTCAAGCTGCATACATGTGGACTTAAGAATAGTAAATCCATACCTCCCTCTGTGCAATTACAGTTTCAATATTTTGTCCCTCAATCTGTCTTGCGGCCAGCCTTTTGGCTTTGTAAATGCTTATTTTGTGAAGTTTTTTTTATCAAGTTTTGTTAGTAGCAGCTGCTGCGTCCTCGTGAATATTTAAATTGTTAAAAAAAGTCAAAACTTTGTTTTGGCCTCACACAGCACACACTGCCATAGCAGTCACTGGCACTGAAGGGAACTGCGCTACACGTGGCTGTCCTCCAATAGAAGGAGCGGAATGGCGCCGCTCTGAGTGTAGTTAGCCAATGGCTGAAGTGGGCTGCCCAACAGCCCCATGCTGCATGCTGTAGTGGGCGGAAATAAAATGAGAGTGACACAACAACAGACCAAGGGATGAAGAGGGCTGGCTAAAAGCCCTTCTACGTATATTATAGATACAATTTACCTGACATAAAAAGGATGTGACTAAAAAGATAGATAACATTCAGGATTTTATAGATAACAGGTAACGAGACAGAGGATCAAATAACAACTGAGCTCTTTTGACGATACAGTAGGAAGTGTGTGTCATCAGCATACATGTGTAATAGCAATAATCTGAGTTAGAGAGTCCACAAAGCAGTAAATGGAAAGGGTACACAGTTGACATAAATGTCCATCTTGGGCCCACCCATGCACCCACTGGTCACGATTCAACCATGCGGGGGGCACCCCATGGACCTCGGTATCAAGGGGTGCTGAGAGGTCTGAAAGGATCTGTGGCTCTGCATTACCCTTCTCTCACACTTCTAGTAACTACTCCCTTCTGTCAATTACTGATGGGCGGGGGAAGGTATTTGCACCCCTGTCCTCCCCCACCACGGCCGGAAGTGACGCGGCCGACTGACCCTCTGGCCCCTAGACCGGGGGCACTAGTATGCTGACTTGTGTGCCTTCCTGTGGCACTAAGGCGGCCGCCCTGTTAGGAGGGTCCCCTGCGTGGACCCCGGGCAGCCTGACATGAAGTGAATATTCATATATATTGACAATCTTGGAACCAGTCGCGACGCTGTTCTTCCAAAGGTTTCTCACACCCCAGAACAGGCGGGAAACAGACTGTTGGATGCATGAGGCGGACCAGCAGTGTCCCCCATGCGGGTGGTCCACGCGATGGGCTGAGATCTTACTATAACCTTATGGTATATATAAATATTCCTAGACATCTCGAGCCTAAATCAGCAGAACAGAATCCTTTTCTAATCCGAGGCTGGATAAAGCCAAATTATGACATTTAAACCGATCAATTATTTCACAAAGAGAAAGTGAATTGGGACTTAGGGCTTTTCCTCGCAAGAGGCTTATTGTGTGGTCGCCGGGGGAAAGTTTGCCGAGGCAGCAGAAAAAAGCTTGTTTTTGTTATCAGCATGCGCTGTAAACAGTCCTAAGCTCTTAATGGCTTTAACACTACACAAAATGGTAATTATGACGTCTGACTCAAATCTGGCAAAGGACGTGCACGCGGAACACGCCAGGAGAGCCCCGCAGGCTGGCTCCGCTGGAGGGATGAGCCGAGGGGGCACTTCCGGTGCACCAAGCCCCCGGAACTGCTGCCCCTTAATGCCTAAATCCACCACACAAGCACTTGCTTCTCACAGGCCTCTCGGGGGTAGATTGCAAAGCAAGGCGATTTGGCTTATCCCGGCTAAGGCGGATGGCAAACACTCAACATGGAGGTGCCAAAATGTCAAGGAGGTCAAAGAGTCCGGAAGAGTGTGCAGCAACCTCATCAACAGGCGTTGACAAAGTCAATAGGCAGTGCTTCCTTTGTTTAAAAAAATGCCAGGGCTCTCCTCTGCAAATTGCAACACCCATTGCTGCTGCCAACACAGGGGCATATTATCAAGACAGGCGACAAAATTATCGCCGCTTTAGCGGCAGAAAACTGTCGCTAAAACGGCGATAATGGGCTTGATAATATGCTCTATGGAATTCTAATTGAAGCTCAGGTTAGACGTCCTTCACATCTAACATGGGCTTCAATTGGAATGCTATAGAGCATATTATCAAGCCCATTATCGCCGTTTTAGCGGCAGAAGCTAAAGCGGCGATAATTTTATCGCCTGTCTTGATAGTATGCCCCACAGTTCCTACACAACTCCTAACCATCACATTCCTACAAGTGTGATAATTCAGACTATTCCAGTACCCTAAAGCTATAAGAATGGCTTGGGAGGCAAGTATTTGTCGTTTTTAATGCATATTGAATTAATGAACAACTTCATCTCTAAGGGGCCGATTCACGGAACTAATCTGAGATAAAATCCTAAAATTTCTACTTTTGGTATTCACAGAAGGCATTTAGTAGTAGTAAAGTTAGGACTCCTAACTTTACTACTACTAAACTGAGAAAAAATCCTAACTTTACGACTTTCAGTATTCACAAAAGGCATTTAGTCCTAACTTTACTACTTCTAAATGCCTTCTCTGAATACCAAAAGTAGTAAGTTTAGGATTTTATCTCATTTTAGTTCTGTGAATCGGCCCCTAAATTACTCAGACATTGTCACCATGTGGCAGATTGTCAGAAGTGCTGTGTGTTAACAATTAAAAGCAGTGCCAAACACCGAAAACCACCGGCACAAATTAAGCACTATCAATAGGTCTCACTTATGAGAGCTATTGGCTTTGTCAACGTTTTGTAGCCAAGGTGTACAACAGTGTGGATGCTTTGCAGGCTGGCTAAAATGAATGTAAAAACCTGCTATAACACAGCCAGGGCTAATGCTTTTTTTCTTAAAGTGCATTGGCAAGGATGCATAGTCCTTTTTAGGTCTCGCCTGAGCCAGCGCTTTAGCGCTGCTCTGGCGAGAGCTTTAGTAAGCAGGATTTGGAAGTGCAGACTAGTGGCTTTTCAGGCCTCCAAATACAGTGCATGTGCGCCGGGCGCGCGGACCATTTGGCAGCCTGCCTGATTACTTTTGCGGCCGCTTTGATGTTCTCAGTGAGCCGCGCGGCCACTGAGAACATCAAAGCGGCCGCGAAAGTGCTCATCATTTGCCACCCGCTCCCTTATCCCACTTCCTGCTTGTTCTCTGTACTGGCTTACTTGGCTTCGTGGGGTAAACACAGTGGTTCCGTGCTGCAGGCAGCGCTTTGCTCCCGCCCTACGGTGCCAGCCGCGGGTTATTACTGTGAAGGCATCCTTACAGCCTGGCCTTACAGCCTGCAGCGGCCCGGTCAGGCTGCTGGCACCGCGACTCTCTCTGATATAATAATAGCTGCTCGCAGGGAAGCCTCGCTCCAATACGTTACTAAATCCCCTCTAAATGTTAATGACATCCCTAGTTCATTGATCAGGGTGGCAGCGTGTTGTGTGAGCGTGGTATGCCTTACCCGCCCAGCTGGCAAGGCTTCTCTGATCTATGGGCATCGAGCCACCTCCAGCCTCATACTTCTTGCACTGAACTGTTGTCACTGTGCCCATGCCATGAATATAGGAATATCTGCGCATTGATTTATTGTTAATTACCTCTGGTAGAGCGAAAGACGGTTTCAACCAGAGGTCGTTGACTTGAGCCGATCTAGTGTCAGAAAGCTATCATACGAATTTAGTGTCATTGTGTCATGAAGGAGATAGGGGCATTGCCCATGCCTTAACCCCGGCATATAGGTCTGTAACTTAATACTATAGTTGCTAGCATGTATGTAGCGCTTACATTTCACTAGTGTGGCATTGTAGCGCTTAGACGTCCCGGTGCGATTGCAAGCGGACGTACATGTTTGGCAGGTGACGGACGGTGTTGTATGTTGGTCTGTAATTTAATTATATCACTTCTAGCATATATGTGTAGTGCTAAACTTCCACTATTGTGGCTTCGCGGCGCTCGGACGTTGGCGCTCGGACGTTCTGGAGTGATAACAAGCAGTGAAAGCGCGCGGGGCTGTGATTTGCTCTATTGAACGTGAAGGCAGCTAACACTTAATGTGACTGCATGAGAAATCTGTAGCATCTGTTGAGTAGCACCACCAGACAGGAGCCTGGCGGAACCCTCCACCAAGCCCTGCCAACCTCTTTCTCACGTGACCTCCCTCTTGCACAGTCCCATGGGAGAGGGTTAGTTATGCAACATATACGTATGTGATTTGAATTTTAATAAATCATCAAAAAGACAAAGGCACCAAGTTCTCTAATGAAGAAGTAATTGGAGTGATTACAATGCGTCGTGTCAGCAGCACTGGTGGTGCCATGCCATCGAGACAGCTCAATCCGTCAATACATTTACTGCAAGAATATGAGTGCCACCCACAGGCAAGCAATGCTTGGAGCCCAGGTGGGACAGGCTTGGCGTCTAATCCTTTCAAGGTCGACAAAACGCATGCTGTTGAGTTCCACAGCAACAACTTGGATTCTTTACAGCACTTTAAAATTCAAACCGTTCTAGTCTCTGTGAACCCGCCTCTCCTAACCAGGAAGTGCCTTGATATGGTTTAGTTTAAAGAGACGTGCAATATAGTTAATTTATTCATTCACTGACTCATTCAGTTTTTATTCATTCTGCTAAGTAGGGTTATTATTTTTGTAACATGCAGTTGCAATCAATGGCGCCCACGGTGAGTGATATCTGAATAGAATATCACTCAATCACAGGCTGATTCAAACTATGGGGCATGGAGGGTACATCTGCGAGAGACCCTGTGGTCGAAGCTGATGGGCTCTATTGTGAACCACTTTGCCACTCTATTGATCTGTGTTTCAATCAGATCAGTTCGTTCTACCACGTCTCGCTCATTATAAGACACGCCACTTAGCACTGCCCTTTGTAGAACAACACAAAACCATCCTGTAGAGCAGGAGTGACAGCAGGCACATGGATGTACGCGTGCTCACACTGCTCACTTCTCAATGATGGAGAAGTTACGGCATGACGTCATGCCAGGTGAGCGTTGTAGGGGAAGGGAAATCCTTTAAAGAGAGTCCCTTCTCTTTTTCAAACTCAGGAGCAGCAACATTGTCGTGGTGTCACCAGGGCTTTAAGTGGAAGTGTTTTCAATATTATATAGAAGCCATAGTTGCTGCTTATTTATTTTATGCAACTAATAACCATTGACAAAGCCAATTGTCCTGATTTGTTGTAGGTATGATGTTACTTGTTGTATCATATATCAGGCTAATGTGCTGCATGCCTAATCACTTATAAGGTCCCAAAGGCGAGACCTATTGGCTATGCCAATGCTTGTTCTATTATTATTTTTAGCCATGCTGCATAGCAGCCACACTCCTGTACAGCATGGCTACAATTTATTGTCAAAGTCTTTGATTGATTGATTGATTGGTTGATTGATGCAGGAAATGTGTTCCCTCTAGATGACCTTCACTAACTCCACAAGGATTACAAAGTTTTAAAATGTAATAATGAAGAGTCAGTCAATAGAATACTAGGTTGTTGGGAGGGCAATGTTTTGAGGTCACCAAGGGTCGAATCTGGAACCCAGTGTTCCCATTGGTTAGTTCTGTATTTAATATACATCCTGAGATTTCATTGTGGTAAAAGGTCACTGATATGACTTTGTGTGATGATGTCAGAGTGACCAATTTACATATGCTAGTTCTATTAGATGGAATTTAAAGGACATGTGGAAGTAAATCGAAAGTAAAATAGACCGAGGGTGAGGAGAAGAGATGTGTGCAATCCAGGGCTCTGCTGGGACACCATCTTGCGTTACAACAAACAAATGATGGACGGAATGCTGACAATGCAGACATTCTCCCCCAGTCAAGAGATCTGGGTTAAATCCATCGTTCTTTTGCCCACAACACCACCCCAGTTTAGACATGGCCATATGCAAATCAGTCTTGACCCTGTGCCTCATGGGAACAGTCCAGCCCGAACTGCCAAGCCATGTCTTCCCTGGACCGGAATCAAGCATCCTAGGACCGGTTTCTGGCTATCAGCCATCATCAGCCAGGATAGCTTGACTCCAGTGGCGTAGTGAGCACGGGTCCCACGTCTGGGAATACCCATCCCACTTGGGGCGAAAAGCGTTACAACAAACAAATGATGGACGGAATGCTGACAATGCAGACATTCTCCCCCAGTCAAGAGATCTGGGTTAAATCCATCGTTCTTTTGCCCACTACACCACCCCAGTTTAGACATGGCCATATGCAAATCAGTCTTGACCCTGTGCCTCATGGGAACAGTCCAGCCCGAACTGCCAAGCCATGTCTTCCCTGGACCGGAATCAAGCATCCTAGGACCGGTTTCTGGCTATCAGCCGTCATCAGCCAGGATAGCTTGACTCCAGTGGCGTAGTGAGCACGGGTCCCACGTCTGGGAATACCCATCCCACTTGGGGCGAAAAGCGTTACAACAAACAAATGATGGACGGAATGCTGACAATTCAGACATTCTCCCCCAGTCAAGAGATCTGGGTTAAATCCATCGTTCTTTTGCCCACTACACCACCCCAGTTTAGACATGGCCATATGCAAATCAGTCTTGACCCTGTGCCTCATGGGAACAGTCCAGCCCGAACTGCCAAGCCATGTCTTCCCTGGACCGGAATCAAGCATCCTAGGACCGGTATCTGGCTATCAGCCGTCATCAGCCAGGATAGCTTGACTCCAGTGGCGTAGTGAGCACGGGTCCCACGTCTGGGAATACCCATCCCACTTGGGGCGAAAAGCGTTACAACAAACAAATGATGGACGGAATGCTGACAATGCAGACATTCTCCCCCAATCAAGAGATCTGGGTTAAATCCATCGTTCTTTTGCCCACTACACCACCCCAGTTTAGACATGGCCATATGCAAATCAGTCTTGACCCTGTGCCTCATGGGAACAGTCCAGCCCGAACTGCCAAGCCATGTCTTCCCTGGACCGGAATCAAGCATCCTAGGACCGGTTTCTGGCTATCAGCCGTCATCAGCCAGGATAGCTTGACTCCAGTGGCGTAGTGAGCACGGGTCCCACGTCTGGGAGTACCCATCCCACTTGGGGCGAAAAGCGTTACAACAAACAAATGATGGACGGAATGCTGACAATGCAGACATTCTCCCCCAGTCAAGAGATCTGGGTTAAATCCATCGTTCTTTTGCCCACTACACCACCCCAGTTTAGACATGGCCATATGCAAATCAGTCTTGACCCTGTGCCTCATGGGAACAGTCCAGCCCGAACTGCCAAGCCATGTCTTCCCTGGACCGGAATCATGCATCCTAGGACCGGTTTCTGGCTATCAGCCGTCATCAGCCAGGATAGCTTGACTCCAGTGGCGTAGTGAGCACGGGTCCTACGTCTGGGAATACCCATCCCACTTGGGGCGAAAAGCGTTACAACAAACAAATGATGGACGAAATGCTGACAATGCAGACATTCTCCCCCAGTCAAGAGATCTGGGTTAAATCCATCGTTCTTTTGCCCACTACACCACCCCAGTTTAGACATGGCCATATGCAAATCAGTCTTGAGCCTGTGCCTCATGGGAACAGTCCAGCCCGAACTGCCAAGCCATGTCTTCCCTGGACCGGAATCAAGCATCCTAGGACCGGTTTCTGGCTATCAGCCGTCATCAGCCAGGATAGCTTGACTCCAGTGGCGTAGTGAGCACGGGTCCCACGTCTGGGAATACCCATCCCACTTGGGGCGAAAAGCGTTACAACAAACAAATGATGGACGGAATGCTGACAATGCAGACATTCTCCCCCAGTCAAGAGATCTGGGTTAAATCCATCGTTCTTTTGCCCACTACACCACCCCAGTTTAGACATGGACATATGCAAATCAGTCTTGACCCTGTGCCTCATGGGAACAGTCCAGCCCGAACTGCCAAGCCATGTCTTCCCTGGACCGGAATCAAGCATCCTAGGACCGGTTTCTGGCTATCAGCCGTCATCAGCCAGGATAGCTTGACTCCAGTGGCGTAGTGAGTACGGGTCCCACGTCTGGGAATACCCATCCCACTTGGGGCGAAAAGCGTTACAACAAACAAATGATGGACGGAATGCTGACAATGCAGACATTCTCCCCCAGTCAAGAGATCTGGGTTAAATCCATTGTTCTTTTGCCCACTACACCACCCCAGTTTAGACATGGCCATATGCAAATCAGTCTTGACCCTGTGCCTCATGGGAACAGTCCAGCCCGAACTGCCAAGCCATGTCTTCCCTCGACCGGAATCAAGCATCCTAGGACCGGTTTCTGGCTATCAGCCGTCATCAGCCAGGATAGCTTGACTCCAGTGGCGTAGTGAGCACGGGTCCCACGTCTGGGAATACCCATCCCACTTGGGGCGAAAAGCGTTACAACAAACAAATGATGGACGGAATACTGACAATGCAGACATTCTCCCCCAGTCAAGAGATCTGGGTTAAATCCATCGTTCTTTTGCCCACTACACCACCCCAGTTTAGACATGGCCATATGCAAATCAGTCTTGACCCTGTGCCTCATGGGAACAGTCCAGCCCGAACTGCCAAGCCATGTCTTCCCTGGACCGGAATCAAGCATCCTAGGACCGGTTTCTGGCTATCAGCCATCATCAGCCAGGATAGCTTGACTACAGTGGCGTAGTGAGCACGGGTCCCACGTCTGGGAATACCCATCCCACTTGGGGCGAAAAGCGTTACAACAAACAAATGATGGACGGAATGCTGACAATGCAGACATTCTCCCCCAGTCAAGAGATCTGGGTTAAATCCATCGTTCTTTTGCCCACTACACCACCCCAGTTTAGACATGGCCATATGCAAATCAGTCTTGACCCTGTGCCTCATGGGAACAGTCCAGCCCGAACTGCCAAGCCATGTCTTCCCTAGACCGGAATCAAGCATCCTAGGACCGGTTTCTGGCTATCAACCGTCATCAGCCAGGATAGCTTGACTCCAGTGGCGTAGTGAGCACGGGTCCCACGTCTGGGAATACCCATCCCACTTGGGGCGAAAAGCGTTACAACAAACAAATGATGGACGGAATGCTGACAATGCAGACATTCTCCCCCAGTCAAGAGATCTGGGTTAAATCCATCGTTCTTTTGCCCACTACACCACCCCAGTTTAGACATGGCCATATGCAAATCAGTCTTGACCCTGTGCCTCATGGGAACAGTCCAGCCCGAACTGCCAAGCCATGTCTTCCCTGGACCGGAATCAAGCATCCTAGGACCGGTTTCTGGCTGTCAGCCGTCATCAGCCAGGATAGCTTGACTCCAGTGGCGTAGTGAGCACGGGTCCCACGTCTGGGAATACCCATCCCACTTGGGGCGAAAAGCGTTACAACAAACAAATGATGGACGGAATGCTGACAATGCAGACATTCTCCCCCAGTCAAGAGATCTGGGTTAAATCCATCGTTCTTTTGCCCACTACACCACCCCAGTTTAGACATGGACATATGCAAATCAGTCTTGACCCTGTGCCTCATGGGAACAGTCCAGCCCGAACTGCCAAGCCATGTCTTCCCTGGACCGGAATCAAGCATCCTAGGACCGGTTTCTGGCTATCAGCCGTCATCAGCCAGGATAGCTTGACTCCAGTGGCGTAGTGAGCACGGGTCCCACGTCTGGGAATACCCATCCCACTTGGGGCGAAAAGCGTTACAACAAACAAATGATGGACGGAATGCTGACAATGCAGACATTCTCCCCCAGTCAAGAGATCTGGGTTAAATCCATCGTTCTTTTGCCCACTACACCACCCCAGTTTAGACATGGCCATATGCAAATCAGTCTTGACCCTGTGCCTCATGGGAACAGTCCAGCCCGAACTGCCAAGCCATGTCTTCCCTGGACCGGAATCAAGCATCCTAGGACCGGGTTCTGGTTATCAGCCGTCATCAGCCAGGATAGCTTGACTCCAGTGGCGTAGTGAGCACGGGTCCCACGTCTGGGAATACCCATCCCACTTGGGGCGAAAAGCGTTACAACAAACAAATGATGGACGGAATGCTGACAATGCAGACATTCTCCCCCAGTCAAGAGATCTGGGTTAAATCCATCGTTCTTTTGCCCACTACACCACCCCAGTTTAGACATGGCCATATGCAAATCAGTCTTGACCCTGTGCCTCATGGGAACAGTCCAGCCCGAACTGCCAAGCCATGTCTTCCCTGGACCGGAATCAAGCATCCTAGGACCGGTTTCTGGCTATCAGCCGTCATCAGCCAGGATAGCTTGACTCCAGTGGCGTAGTGAGCACGGGTCCCACGTCTGGGAATACCCATCCCACTTGGGGCGAAAAGCGTTACAACAAACAAATGATGGACGGAATGGTGACAATGCAGACATTCTCCCCCAGTCAAGAGATCTGGGTTAAATCCATCGTTCTTTTGCCCACTACACCACCCCAGTTTAGACATGGCCATATGCAAATCAGTCTTGACCCTGTGCCTCATGGGAACAGTCCAGCCCGAACTGCCAAGCCATGTCTTCCCTGGACCGGAATCAAGCATCCTAGGACCGGTATCTGGCTATCAGCCGTCATCAGCCAGGATAGCTTGACTCCAGTGGCGTAGTGAGCACGGGTCCCACGTCTGGGAATACCCATCCCACTTGGGGCGAAAAGCGTTACAACAAACAAATGATGGACGGAATGCTGACAATGCAGACATTCTCCCCCAGTCAAGAGATCTGGGTTAAATCCATCGTTCTTTTGCCCACTACACCACCCCAGTTTAGACATGGCCATATGCAAATCAGTCTTGATCCTGTGCCTCATGGGAACAGTCCAGCCCGAACTGCCAAGCCATGTCTTCCCTGGACCGGAATCAAGCATCCTAGGACCGGTTTCTGGCTGTCAGCCGTCATCAGCCAGGATAGCTTGACTCCAGTGGCGTAGTGAGCACGGGTCCCACGTCTGGGAATACCCATCCCACTTGGGGCGAAAAGCGTTACAACAAACAAATGATGGACGGAATGCTGACAATGCAGACATTCTCCCCCAGTCAAGAGACCTGGGTTAAATCCATCGTTCTTTTGCCCACTACACCACCCCAGTTTAGACATGGACATATGCAAATCAGTCTTGACCCTGTGCCTCATGGGAACAGTCCAGCCCGAACTGCCAAGCCATGTCTTCCCTGGACCGGAATCAAGCATCCTAGGACCGGTTTCTGGCTATCAGCCGTCATCAGCCAGGATAGCTTGACTCCAGTGGCGTAGTGAGCACGGGCCCCACGTCTGGGAATACCCATCCCACTTGGGGCGAAAAGCGTTACAACAAACAAATGATGGACGGAATGCTGACAATGCAGACATTCTCCCCCAGTCAAGAGATCTGGGTTAAATCCATCGTTCTTTTGCCCACTACACCACCCCAGTTTAGACATGGCCATATGCAAATCAGTCTTGACCCTGTGCCTCATGGGAACAGTCCAGCCCGAACTGCCAAGCCATGTCTTCCCTGGACCGGAATCAAGCATCCTAGGACCGGTTTCTGGCTATCAGCCGTCATCAGCCAGGATAGCTTGACTCCAGTGGCGTAGTGAGCACGGGTCCCACGTCTGGGAATACCCATCCCACTTGGGGCGAAAAGCGTTACAACAAACAAATGATGGACGGAATGCTGACAATGCAGACATTCTCCCCCAGTCAAGAGATCTGGGTTAAATCCATCGTTCTTTTGCCCACTACACCACCCCAGTTTAGACATGGCCATATGCAAATCAGTCTTGACCCTGTGCCTCATGGGAACAGTCCAGCCCGAACTGCCAAGCCATGTCTTCCCTGGACCGGAATCAAGCATCCTAGGACCGGTTTCTGGCTATCAGCCATCATCAGCCAGGATAGCTTGACTACAGTGGCGTAGTGAGCACGGGTCCCACGTCTGGGAATACCCATCCCACTTGGGGCGAAAAGCGTTACAAAAAACAAATGATGGACGGAATGCTGACAATGCAGACATTCTCCCCCAGTCAAGAGATCTGGGTTAAATCCATCGTTCTTTTGCCCACTACACCACCCCAGTTTAGACATGGCCATATGCAAATCAGTCTTGACCCTGTGCCTCATGGGAACAGTCCAGCCCGAACTGCCAACCCATGTCTTCCCTAGACCGGAATCAAGCATCCTAGGACCGGTTTCTGGCTGTCAGCCGTCATCAGCCAGGATAGCTTGACTCCAGTGGCGTAGTGAGCACGGGTCCCACGTCTGGGAATACCCATCCCACTTGGGGCGAAAAGCGTTACAACAAACAAATGATGGACGGAATGCTGACAATGCAGACATTCTCCCCCAGTCAAGAGATCTGGGTTAAATCCATCGTTCTTTTGCCCACTACACCACCCCAGTTTAGACATGGACATATGCAAATCAGTCTTGACCCTGTGCCTCATGGGAACAGTCCAGCCCGAACTGCCAAGCCATGTCTTCCCTGGACCGGAATCAAGCATCCTAGGACCGGTTTCTGGCTATCAGCCGTCATCAGCCAGGATAGCTTGACTCCAGTGGCGTAGTGAGCACGGGTCCCACGTCTGGGAATACCCATCCCACTTGGGGCGAAAAGCGTTACAACAAACAAATGATGGACGGAATGCTGACAATGCAGACATTCTCCCCCAGTCAAGAGATCTGGGTTAAATCCATCGTTCTTTTGCCCACTACACCACCCCAGTTTAGACATGGCCATATGCAAATCAGTCTTGACCCTGTGCCTCATGGGAACAGTCCAGCCCGAACTGCCAAGCCATGTCTTCCCTGGACCGGAATCAAGCATCCTAGGACCGGGTTCTGGTTATCAGCCGTCATCAGCCAGGATAGCTTGACTCCAGTGGCGTAGTGAGCACGGGTCCCACGTCTGGGAATACCCATCCCACTTGGGGCGAAAAGCGTTACAACAAACAAATGATGGACGGAATGCTGACAATGCAGACATTCTCCCCCAGTCAAGAGATCTGGGTTAAATCCATCGTTCTTTTGCCCACTACACCACCCCAGTTTAGACATGGCCATATGCAAATCAGTCTTGACCCTGTGCCTCATGGGAACAGTCCAGCCCGAACTGCCAAGCCATGTCTTCCCTGGACCGGAATCAAGCATCCTAGGACCGGTTTCTGGCTATCAGCCGTCATCAGCCAGGATAGCTTGACTCCAGTGGCGTAGTGAGCACGGGTCCCACGTCTGGGAATACCCATCCCACTTGGGGCGAAAAGCGTTACAACAAACAAATGATGGACGGAATGGTGACAATGCAGACATTCTCCCCCAGTCAAGAGATCTGGGTTAAATCCATCGTTCTTTTGCCCACTACACCACCCCAGTTTAGACATGGCCATATGCAAATCAGTCTTGACCCTGTGCCTCATGGGAACAGTCCAGCCCGAACTGCCAAGCCATGTCTTCCCTGGACCGGAATCAAGCATCCTAGGACCGGTATCTGGCTATCAGCCGTCATCAGCCAGGATAGCTTGACTCCAGTGGCGTAGTGAGCACGGGTCCCACGTCTGGGAATACCCATCCCACTTGGGGCGAAAAGCGTTACAACAAACAAATGATGGACGGAATGCTGACAATGCAGACATTCTCCCCCAGTCAAGAGATCTGGGTTAAATCCATCGTTCTTTTGCCCACTACACCACCCCAGTTTAGACATGGCCATATGCAAATCAGTCTTGATCCTGTGCCTCATGGGAACAGTCCAGCCCGAACTGCCAAGCCATGTCTTCCCTGGACCGGAATCAAGCATCCTAGGACCGGTTTCTGGCTGTCAGCCGTCATCAGCCAGGATAGCTTGACTCCAGTGGCGTAGTGAGCACGGGTCCCACGTCTGGGAATACCCATCCCACTTGGGGCGAAAAGCGTTACAACAAACAAATGATGGACGGAATGCTGACAATGCAGACATTCTCCCCCAGTCAAGAGACCTGGGTTAAATCCATCGTTCTTTTGCCCACTACACCACCCCAGTTTAGACATGGACATATGCAAATCAGTCTTGACCCTGTGCCTCATGGGAACAGTCCAGCCCGAACTGCCAAGCCATGTCTTCCCTGGACCGGAATCAAGCATCCTAGGACCGGTTTCTGGCTATCAGCCGTCATCAGCCAGGATAGCTTGACTCCAGTGGCGTAGTGAGCACGGGCCCCACGTCTGGGAATACCCATCCCACTTGGGGCGAAAAGCGTTACAACAAACAAATGATGGACGGAATGCTGACAATGCAGACATTCTCCCCCAGTCAAGAGATCTGGGTTAAATCCATCGTTCTTTTGCCCACTACACCACCCCAGTTTAGACATGGCCATATGCAAATCAGTCTTGACCCTGTGCCTCATGGGAACAGTCCAGCCCGAACTGCCAAGCCATGTCTTCCCTGGACCGGAATCAAGCATCCTAGGACCGGGTTCTGGCTATCAGCCGTCATCAGCCAGGATAGCTTGACTCCAGTGGCGTAGTGAGCACGGGTCCCACGTCTGGGAATACCCATCCCACTTGGGGCGAAAAGCGTTACAACAAACAAATGATGGACGGAATGCTGACAATGCAGACATTCTCCCCCAGTCAAGAGATCTGGGTTAAATCCATCGTTCTTTTGCCCACTACACCACCCCAGTTTAGACATGGCCATATGCAAATCAGTCTTGACCCTGTGCCTCATGGGAACAGTCCAGCCCGAACTGCCAAGCCATGTCTTCCCTGGACCGGAATCAAGCATCCTAGGACCGGTTTCTGGCTATCAGCCGTCATCAGCCAGGATAGCTTGACTCCAGTGGCGTAGTGAGCACGAGTCCCACGTCTGGGAATACCCATCCCACTTGGGGCGAAAAGCGTTACAACAAACAAATGATGGACGGAATGCTGACAATGCAGACATTCTCCCCCAGTCAAGAGATCTGGGTTAAATCCATCGTTCTTTTGCCCACTACACCACCCCAGTTTAGACATGGCCATATGCAAATCAGTCTTGACCCTGTGCCTCATGGGAACAGTCCAGCCCGAACTGCCAAGCCATGTCTTCCCTGGACCGGAATCAAGCATCCTAGGACCGGTTTCTGGCTATCAGCCATCATCAGCCAGGATAGCTTGACTCCAGTGGCGTAGTGAGCACGGGTCCCACGTCTGGGAATACCCATCCCACTTGGGGCGAAAAGCGTTACAACAAACAAATGATGGACGGAATGCTGACAATGCAGACATTCTCCCCCAGTCAAGAGATCTGGGTTAAATCCATCGTTCTTTTGCCCACTACACCACCCCAGTTTAGACATGGCCATATGCAAATCAGTCTTGACCCTGTGCCTCATGGGAACAGTCCAGCCCGAACTGCCAAGCCATGTCTTCCCTGGACCGGAATCAAGCATCCTAGGACCGGTATCTGGCTATCAGCCGTCATCAGCCAGGATAGCTTGACTCCAGTGGCGTAGTGAGCACGGGTCCCACGTCTGGGAATACCCCTCCCACTTGGGGCGAAAAGCGTTACAACAAACAAATGATGGACGGAATGCTGACAATGCAGACATTCTCCCCCAGTCAAGAGATCTGGGTTAAATCCATCGTTCTTTTGCCCACTACACCACCCCAGTTTAGACATGGCCATATGCAAATCAGTCTTGACCCTGTGCCTCATGGGAACAGTCCAGCCCGAACTGCCAAGCCATGTCTTCCCTGGACCGGAATCAAGCATCCTAGGACCGGTTTCTGGCTATCAGCCGTCATCAGCCAGGATAGCTTGACTCCAGTGGCGTAGTGAGCACGGGTCCCACGTCTGGGAATACCCATCCCACTTGGGGCGAAAAGCGTTACAACAAACAAATGATGGACGGAATGCTGACAATGCAGACATTCTCCCCCAGTCAAGAGATCTGGGTTAAATCCATCGTTCTTTTGCCCACTACACCACCCCAGTTTAGACATGGCCATATGCAAATCAGTCTTGACCCTGTGCCTCATGGGAACAGTCCAGCCCGAACTGCCAAGCCATGTCTTCCCTGGACCGGAATCAAGCATCCTAGGACCGGTTTCTGGCTATCAGCCGTCATCAGCCAGGATAGCTTGACTCCAGTGGCGTAGTGAGCACGGGTCCCACGTCTGGGAATACCCATCCCACTTGGGGCGAAAAGCGTTACAACAAACAAATGATAGACGGAATGCTGACAATGCAGACATTCTCCCCCAGTCAAGAGATCTGGGTTAAATCCATCGTTCTTTTGCCCACTACACCACCCCAGTTTAGACATGGACATATGCAAATCAGTCTTGACCCTGTGCCTCATGGGAACAGTCCAGCCCGCACTGCCAAGCCATGTCTTCCCTGGACCGGAATCAAGCATCCTAGGACTGGTTTCTGGCTATCAGCCGTCATCAGCCAGGATAGCTTGACTCCAGTGGCGTAGTGAGCACGGGTCCCACGTCTGGGAATACCCATCCCACTTGGGGCGAAAAGCGTTACAACAAACAAATGATGGACGGAATGCTGACAATGCAGACATTCTCCCCCAGTCAAGAGATCTGGGTTAAATCCATCGTTCTTTTGCCCACTACACCACCCCAGTTTAGACATGGCCATATGCAAATCAGTCTTGACCCTGTGCCTCATGGGAACAGTCCAGCCCGAACTGCCAAGCCATGTCTTCCCTGGACCGGAATCAAGCATCCTAGGACCGGGTTCTGGCTATCAGCCATCATCAGCCAGGATAGCTTGACTCCAGTGGCGTAGTGAGCACGGGTCCCACGTCTGGGAATACCCATCCCACTTGGGGCGAAAAGCGTTACAACAAACAAATGATGGACGGAATGCTGACAATGCAGACATTCTCCCCCAGTCAAGAGATCTGGGTTAAATCCATCGTTCTTTTGCCCACTACACCACCCCAGTTTAGACATGGCCATATGCAAATCAGTCTTGACCCTGTGCCTCATGGGAACAGTCCAGCCCGAACTGCCAAGCCATGTCTTCCCTGGACCGGAATCAAGCATCCTAGGACCGGTATCTGGCTATCAGCCGTCATCAGCCAGGATAGCTTGACTCCAGTGGCGTAGTGAGCACGGGTCCCACGTCTGGGAATACCCATCCCACTTGGGGCGAAAAGCGTTACAACAAACAAATGATGGACGGAATGCTGACAATGCAGACATTCTCCCCCAGTCAAGAGATCTGGGTTAAATCCATCGTTCTTTTGCCCACTACACCACCCCAGTTTAGACATGGCCATATGCAAATCAGTCTTGATCCTGTGCCTCATGGGAACAGTCCAGCCCGAACTGCCAAGCCATGTCTTCCCTGGACCGGAATCAAGCATCCTAGGACCGGTTTCTGGCTGTCAGCCGTCATCAGCCAGGATAGCTTGACTCCAGTGGCGTAGTGAGCACGGGTCCCACGTCTGGGAATACCCATCCCACTTGGGGCGAAAAGCGTTACAACAAACAAATGATGGACGGAATGCTGACAATGCAGACATTCTCCCCCAGTCAAGAGACCTGGGTTAAATCCATCGTTCTTTTGCCCACTACACCACCCCAGTTTAGACATGGACATATGCAAATCAGTCTTGACCCTGTGCCTCATGGGAACAGTCCAGCCCGAACTGCCAAGCCATGTCTTCCCTGGACCGGAATCAAGCATCCTAGGACCGGTTTCTGGCTATCAGCCGTCATCAGCCAGGATAGCTTGACTCCAGTGGCGTAGTGAGCACGGGCCCCACGTCTGGGAATACCCATCCCACTTGGGGCGAAAAGCGTTACAACAAACAAATGATGGACGGAATGCTGACAATGCAGACATTCTCCCCCAGTCAAGAGATCTGGGTTAAATCCATCGTTCTTTTGCCCACTACACCACCCCAGTTTAGACATGGCCATATGCAAATCAGTCTTGACCCTGTGCCTCATGGGAACAGTCCAGCCCGAACTGCCAAGCCATGTCTTCCCTGGACCGGAATCAAGCATCCTAGGACCGGGTTCTGGCTATCAGCCGTCATCAGCCAGGATAGCTTGACTCCAGTGGCGTAGTGAGCACGGGTCCCACGTCTGGGAATACCCATCCCACTTGGGGCGAAAAGCGTTACAACAAACAAATGCCGGACGGAATGCTGACAATGCAGACATTCTCCCCCAGTCAAGAGATCTGGGTTAAATCCATCGTTCTTTTGCCCACTACACCACCCCAGTTTAGACATGGCCATATGCAAATCAGTCTTGACCCTGTGCCTCATGGGAACAGTCCAGCCCGAACTGCCAAGCCATGTCTTCCCTGGACCGGAATCAAGCATCCTAGGACCGGTTTCTGGCTATCAGCCGTCATCAGCCAGGATAGCTTGACTCCAGTGGCGTAGTGAGCACGAGTCCCACGTCTGGGAATACCCATCCCACTTGGGGCGAAAAGCGTTACAACAAACAAATGTTGGACGGAATGCTGACAATGCAGACATTCTCCCCCAGTCAAGAGATCTGGGTTAAATCCATCGTTCTTTTGCCCACTACACCACCCCAGTTTAGACATGGCCATATGCAAATCAGTCTTGACCCTGTGCCTCATGGGAACAGTCCAGCCCGAACTGCCAAGCCATGTCTTCCCTGGACCGGAATCAAGCATCCTAGGACCGGTTTCTGGCTATCAGCCATCATCAGCCAGGATAGCTTGACTCCAGTGGCGTAGTGAGCACGGGTCCCACGTCTGGGAATACCCATCCCACTTGGGGCGAAAAGCGTTACAACAAACAAATGATGGACGGAATGCTGACAATGCAGACATTCTCCCCCAGTCAAGAGATCTGGGTTAAATCCATCGTTCTTTTGCCCACTACACCACCCCAGTTTAGACATGGCCATATGCAAATCAGTCTTGACCCTGTGCCTCATGGGAACAGTCCAGCCCGAACTGCCAAGCCATGTCTTCCCTGGACCGGAATCAAGCATCCTAGGACCGGTATCTGGCTATCAGCCGTCATCAGCCAGGATAGCTTGACTCCAGTGGCGTAGTGAGCACGGGTCCCACGTCTGGGAATACCCATCCCACTTGGGGCGAAAAGCGTTACAACAAACAAATGATGGACGGAATGCTGACAATGCAGACATTCTCCCCCAGTCAAGAGATCTGGGTTAAATCCATCGTTCTTTTGCCCACTACACCACCCCAGTTTAGACATGGCCATATGCAAATCAGTCTTGACCCTGTGCCTCATGGGAACAGTCCAGCCCGAACTGCCAAGCCATGTCTTCCCTGGACCGGAATCAAGCATCCTAGGACCGGTTTCTGGCTATCAGCCGTCATCAGCCAGGATAGCTTGACTCCAGTGGCGTAGTGAGCACGGGTCCCACGTCTGGGAATACCCATCCCACTTGGGGCGAAAAGCGTTACAACAAACAAATGATGGACGGAATGCTGACAATGCAGACATTCTCCCCCAGTCAAGAGATCTGGGTTAAATCCATCGTTCTTTTGCCCACTACACCACCCCAGTTTAGACATGGCCATATGCAAATCAGTCTTGACCCTGTGCCTCATGGGAACAGTCCAGCCCGAACTGCCAAGCCATGTCTTCCCTGGACCGGAATCAAGCATCCTAGGACCGGTTTCTGGCTATCAGCCGTCATCAGCCAGGATAGCTTGACTCCAGTGGCGTAGTGAGCACGGGTCCCACGTCTGGGAATACCCATCCCACTTGGGGCGAAAAGCGTTACAACAAACAAATGATAGACGGAATGCTGACAATGCAGACATTCTCCCCCAGTCAAGAGATCTGGGTTAAATCCATCGTTCTTTTGCCCACTACACCACCCCAGTTTAGACATGGACATATGCAAATCAGTCTTGACCCTGTGCCTCATGGGAACAGTCCAGCCCGCACTGCCAAGCCATGTCTTCCCTGGACCGGAATCAAGCATCCTAGGACCGGTTTCTGGCTATCAGCCGTCATCAGCCAGGATAGCTTGACTCCAGTGGCGTAGTGAGCACGGGTCCCACGTCTGGGAATACCCATCCCACTTGGGGCGAAAAGCGTTACAACAAACAAATGATGGACGGAATGCTGACAATGCAGACATTCTCCCCCAGTCAAGAGATCTGGGTTAAATCCATCGTTCTTTTGCCCACTACACCACCCCAGTTTAGACATGGCCATATGCAAATCAGTCTTGACCCTGTGCCTCATGGGAACAGTCCAGCCCGAACTGCCAAGCCATGTCTTCCCTGGACCGGAATCAAGCATCCTAGGACCGGTTTCTGGCTGTCAGCCGTCATCAGCCAGGATAGCTTGACTCCAGTGGCGTAGTGAGCACGGGTCCCACGTCTGGGAATACCCATCCCACTTGGGGCGAAAAGCGTTACAACAAACAAATGATGGACGGAATGCTGACAATGCAGACATTCTCCCCCAGTCAAGAGATCTGGGTTAAATCCATCGTTCTTTTGCCCACTACACCACCCCAGTTTAGACATGGACATATGCAAATCAGTCTTGACCCTGTGCCTCATGGGAACAGTCCAGCCCGAACTGCCAAGCCATGTCTTCCCTGGACCGGAATCAAGCATCCTAGGACCGGTTTCTGGCTATCAGCCGTCATCAGCCAGGATAGCTTGACTCCAGTGGCGTAGTGAGCACGGGTCCCACGTCTGGGAATACCCATCCCACTTGGGGCGAAAAGCGTTACAACAAACAAATGATGGACGGAATGCTGACAATGCAGACATTCTCCCCCAGTCAAGAGATCTGGGTTAAATCCATCGTTCTTTTGCCCACTACACCACCCCAGTTTAGACATGGCCATATGCAAATCAGTCTTGACCCTGTGCCTCATGGGAACAGTCCAGCCCGAACTGCCAAGCCATGTCTTCCCTGGACCGGAATCAAGCATCCTAGGACCGGGTTCTGGTTATCAGCCGTCATCAGCCAGGATAGCTTGACTCCAGTGGCGTAGTGAGCACGGGTCCCAAGTCTGGGAATACCCATCCCACTTGGGGCGAAAAGCGTTACAACAAACAAATGATGGACGGAATGCTGACAATGCAGACATTCTCCCCCAGTCAAGAGATCTGGGTTAAATCCATCGTTCTTTTGCCCACTACACCACCCCAGTTTAGACATGGCCATATGCAAATCAGTCTTGACCCTGTGCCTCATGGGAACAGTCCAGCCCGAACTGCCAAGCCATGTCTTCCCTGGACCGGAATCAAGCATCCTAGGACCGGTTTCTGGCTATCAGCCGTCATCAGCCAGGATAGCTTGACTCCAGTGGCGTAGTGAGCACGGGTCCCACGTCTGGGAGTACCCATCCCACTTGGGGCGAAAAGCGTTACAACAAACAAATGATGGACGGAATGCTGACAATGCAGACATTCTCCCCCAGTCAAGAGATCTGGGTTAAATCCATCGTTCTTTTGCCCACTACACCACCCCAGTTTAGACATGGCCATATGCAAATCAGTCTTGACCCTGTGCCTCATGGGAACAGTCCAGCCCGAACTGCTAAGCCATGTCTTCCCTGGACCGGAATCAAGCATCCTAGGACCGGTTTCTGGCTATCAGCCGTCATCAGCCAGGATAGCTTGACTCCAGTGGCGTAGTGAGCACGGGTCCCACGTCTGGGAGTACCCATCCCACTTGGGGCGAAAAGCGTTACAACAAACAAATGATGGACGGAATGCTGACAATGCAGACATTCTCCCCCAGTCAAGAGATCTGGGTTAAATCCATCGTTCTTTTGCCCACTACACCACCCCAGTTTAGACATGGCCATATGCAAATCAGTCTTGACCCTGTGCCTCATGGGAACAGTCCAGCCCGAACTGCCAAGCCATGTCTTCCCTGGACCGGAATCATGCATCCTAGGACCGGTTTCTGGCTATCAGCCGTCATCAGCCAGGATAGCTTGACTCCAGTGGCGTAGTGAGCACGGGTCCCACGTCTGGGAATACCCATCCCACTTGGGGCGAAAAGCGTTACAACAAACAAATGATGGACGAAATGCTGACAATGCAGACATTCTCCCCCAGTCAAGAGATCTGGGTTAAATCCATCGTTCTTTTGCCCACTACACCACCCCAGTTTAGACATGGCCATATGCAAATCAGTCTTGAGCCTGTGCCTCATGGGAACAGTCCAGCCCGAACTGCCAAGCCATGTCTTCCCTGGACCGGAATCAAGCATCCTAGGACCGGTTTCTGGCTATCAGCCGTCATCAGCCAGGATAGCTTGACTCCAGTGGCGTAGTGAGCACGGGTCCCACTTCTGGGAATACCCATCCCACTTGGGGCGAAAAGCGTTACAACAAACAAATGATGGACGGAATGCTGACAATGCAGACATTCTCCCCCAGTCAAGAGATCTGGGTTAAATCCATCGTTCTTTTACCCACTACACCACCCCAGTTTAGACATGGACATATGCAAATCAGTCTTGACCCTGTGCCTCATGGGAACAGTCCAGCCCGAACTGCCAAGCCATATCTTCCCTGGACCGGAATCAAGCATCCTAGGACCGGTTTCTGGCTATCAGCCATCATCAGCCAGGATAGCTTGACTCCAGTGGCGTAGTGAGCACGGGTCCCACGTCTGGGAATACCCATCCCACTTGGGGCGAAAAGCGTTACAACAAACAAATGATGGACGGAATGCTGACAATGCAGACATTCTCCCCCAGTCAAGAGATCTGGGTTAAATCCATCGTTCTTTTGCCCACTACACCACCCCAGTTTAGACATGGCCATATGCAAATCAGTCTTGACCCTGTGCCTCATGGGAACAGTCCAGCCCGAACTGCCAAGCCATGTCTTCCCTGGACCGGAATCAAGCATCCTAGGACCGGTTTCTGGCTATCAGCCGTCATCAGCCAGGATAGCTTGACTCCAGTGGCGTAGTGAGCACGGGTCCCACGTCTGGGAATACCCATCCCACTTGGGGCGAAAAGCGTTACAACAAACAAATGATGGACGGAATGCTGACAATGCAGACATTCTCCCCCAGTCAAGAGATCTGGGTTAAATCCATCGTTCTTTTGCCCACTACACCACCCCAGTTTAGACATGGACATATGCAAATCAGTCTTGACCCTGTGCCTCATGGGAACAGTCCAGCCCGAACTGCCAAGCCATGTCTTCCCTGGACCGGAATCAAGCATCCTAGGACCGGTTTCTGGCTATCAGCCGTCATCAGCCAGGATAGCTTGACTCCAGTGGCGTAGTGAGCACGGGTCCCACGTCTGGGAATACCCATCCCACTTGGGGCGAAAAGCGTTACAACAAACAAATGATGGACGGAATGCTGACAATGCAGACATTCTCCCCCAGTCAAGAGATCTGGGTTAAATCCATCGTTCTTTTGCCCACTACACCACCCCAGTTTAGACATGGCCATATGCAAATCAGTCTTGACCCTGTGCCTCATGGGAACAGTCCAGCCCGAACTGCCAAGCCATGTCTTCCCTGGACCGGAATCAAGCATCCTAGGACCGGTATCTGGCTATCAGCCGTCATCAGCCAGGATAGCTTGACTCCAGTGGCGTAGTGAGCACGGGTCCCACGTCTGGGAATACCCCTCCCACTTGGGGCGAAAAGCGTTACAACAAACAAATGATGGACGGAATGCTGACAATGCAGACATTCTCCCCCAGTCAAGAGATCTGGGTTAAATCCATCGTTCTTTTGCCCACTACACCACCCCAGTTTAGACATGGCCATATGCAAATCAGTCTTGACCCTGTGCCTCATGGGAACAGTCCAGCCCGAACTGCCAAGCCATGTCTTCCCTGGACCGGAATCAAGCATCCTAGGACCGGTTTCTGGCTATCAGCCGTCATCAGCCAGGATAGCTTGACTCCAGTGGCGTAGTGAGCACGGGTCCCACGTCTGGGAATACCCATCCCACTTGGGGCGAAAAGCGTTACAACAAACAAATGATGGACGGAATGCTGACAATGCAGACATTCTCCCCCAGTCAAGAGATCTGGGTTAAATCCATCGTTCTTTTGCCCACTACACCACCCCAGTTTAGACATGGCCATATGCAAATCAGTCTTGACCCTGTGCCTCATGGGAACAGTCCAGCCCGAACTGCCAAGCCATGTCTTCCCTGGACCGGAATCAAGCATCCTAGGACCGGTTTCTGGCTATCAGCCGTCATCAGCCAGGATAGCTTGACTCCAGTGGCGTAGTGAGCACGGGTCCCACGTCTGGGAATACCCATCCCACTTGGGGCGAAAAGCGTTACAACAAACAAATGATAGACGGAATGCTGACAATGCAGACATTCTCCCCCAGTCAAGAGATCTGGGTTAAATCCATCGTTCTTTTGCCCACTACACCACCCCAGTTTAGACATGGACATATGCAAATCAGTCTTGACCCTGTGCCTCATGGGAACAGTCCAGCCCGCACTGCCAAGCCATGTCTTCCCTGGACCGGAATCAAGCATCCTAGGACCGGTTTCTGGCTATCAGCCGTCATCAGCCAGGATAGCTTGACTCCAGTGGCGTAGTGAGCACGGGTCCCACGTCTGGGAATACCCATCCCACTTGGGGCGAAAAGCGTTACAACAAACAAATGATGGACGGAATGCTGACAATGCAGACATTCTCCCCCAGTCAAGAGATCTGGGTTAAATCCATCGTTCTTTTGCCCACTACACCACCCCAGTTTAGACATGGCCATATGCAAATCAGTCTTGACCCTGTGCCTCATGGGAACAGTCCAGCCCGAACTGCCAAGCCATGTCTTCCCTGGACCGG
Organism: Triturus cristatus; assembly: GCF_964204655.1. Taxonomy (NCBI): domain Eukaryota; kingdom Metazoa; phylum Chordata; class Amphibia; order Caudata; family Salamandridae; genus Triturus; species Triturus cristatus. The sequence goes on along the minus strand of NC_140589.1, from coordinate 83,209,685 downwards.
AATCAAGCATCCTAGGACCGGGTTCTGGCTATCAGCCATCATCAGCCAGGATAGCTTGACTCCAGTGGCGTAGTGAGCACGGGTCCCACGTCTGGGAATACCCATCCCACTTGGGGCGAAAAGCGTTACAACAAACAAATGATGGACGGAATGCTGACAATGCAGACATTCTCCCCCAGTCAAGAGATCTGGGTTAAATCCATCGTTCTTTTGCCCACTACACCACCCCAGTTTAGACATGGCCATATGCAAATCAGTCTTGACCCTGTGCCTCATGGGAACAGTCCAGCCCGAACTGCCAAGCCATGTCTTCCCTGGACCGGAATCAAGCATCCTAGGACCGGTATCTGGCTATCAGCCGTCATCAGCCAGGATAGCTTGACTCCAGTGGCGTAGTGAGCACGGGTCCCACGTCTGGGAATACCCATCCCACTTGGGGCGAAAAGCGTTACAACAAACAAATGATGGACGGAATGCTGACAATGCAGACATTCTCCCCCAGTCAAGAGATCTGGGTTAAATCCATCGTTCTTTTGCCCACTACACCACCCCAGTTTAGACATGGCCATATGCAAATCAGTCTTGATCCTGTGCCTCATGGGAACAGTCCAGCCCGAACTGCCAAGCCATGTCTTCCCTGGACCGGAATCAAGCATCCTAGGACCGGTTTCTGGCTGTCAGCCGTCATCAGCCAGGATAGCTTGACTCCAGTGGCGTAGTGAGCACGGGTCCCACGTCTGGGAATACCCATCCCACTTGGGGCGAAAAGCGTTACAACAAACAAATGATGGACGGAATGCTGACAATGCAGACATTCTCCCCCAGTCAAGAGACCTGGGTTAAATCCATCGTTCTTTTGCCCACTACACCACCCCAGTTTAGACATGGACATATGCAAATCAGTCTTGACCCTGTGCCTCATGGGAACAGTCCAGCCCGAACTGCCAAGCCATGTCTTCCCTGGACCGGAATCAAGCATCCTAGGACCGGTTTCTGGCTATCAGCCGTCATCAGCCAGGATAGCTTGACTCCAGTGGCGTAGTGAGCACGGGCCCCACGTCTGGGAATACCCATCCCACTTGGGGCGAAAAGCGTTACAACAAACAAATGATGGACGGAATGCTGACAATGCAGACATTCTCCCCCAGTCAAGAGATCTGGGTTAAATCCATCGTTCTTTTGCCCACTACACCACCCCAGTTTAGACATGGCCATATGCAAATCAGTCTTGACCCTGTGCCTCATGGGAACAGTCCAGCCCGAACTGCCAAGCCATGTCTTCCCTGGACCGGAATCAAGCATCCTAGGACCGGGTTCTGGCTATCAGCCGTCATCAGCCAGGATAGCTTGACTCCAGTGGCGTAGTGAGCACGGGTCCCACGTCTGGGAATACCCATCCCACTTGGGGCGAAAAGCGTTACAACAAACAAATGATGGACGGAATGCTGACAATGCAGACATTCTCCCCCAGTCAAGAGATCTGGGTTAAATCCATCGTTCTTTTGCCCACTACACCACCCCAGTTTAGACATGGCCATATGCAAATCAGTCTTGACCCTGTGCCTCATGGGAACAGTCCAGCCCGAACTGCCAAGCCATGTCTTCCCTGGACCGGAATCAAGCATCCTAGGACCGGTTTCTGGCTATCAGCCGTCATCAGCCAGGATAGCTTGACTCCAGTGGCGTAGTGAGCACGAGTCCCACGTCTGGGAATACCCATCCCACTTGGGGCGAAAAGCGTTACAACAAACAAATGATGGACGGAATGCTGACAATGCAGACATTCTCCCCCAGTCAAGAGATCTGGGTTAAATCCATCGTTCTTTTGCCCACTACACCACCCCAGTTTAGACATGGCCATATGCAAATCAGTCTTGACCCTGTGCCTCATGGGAACAGTCCAGCCCGAACTGCCAAGCCATGTCTTCCCTGGACCGGAATCAAGCATCCTAGGACCGGTTTCTGGCTATCAGCCATCATCAGCCAGGATAGCTTGACTCCAGTGGCGTAGTGAGCACGGGTCCCACGTCTGGGAATACCCATCCCACTTGGGGCGAAAAGCGTTACAACAAACAAATGATGGACGGAATGCTGACAATGCAGACATTCTCCCCCAGTCAAGAGATCTGGGTTAAATCCATCGTTCTTTTGCCCACTACACCACCCCAGTTTAGACATGGCCATATGCAAATCAGTCTTGACCCTGTGCCTCATGGGAACAGTCCAGCCCGAACTGCCAAGCCATGTCTTCCCTGGACCGGAATCAAGCATCCTAGGACCGGTATCTGGCTATCAGCCGTCATCAGCCAGGATAGCTTGACTCCAGTGGCGTAGTGAGCACGGGTCCCACGTCTGGGAATACCCATCCCACTTGGGGCGAAAAGCGTTACAACAAACAAATGATGGACGGAATGCTGACAATGCAGACATTCTCCCCCAGTCAAGAGATCTGGGTTAAATCCATCGTTCTTTTGCCCACTACACCACCCCAGTTTAGACATGGCCATATGCAAATCAGTCTTGACCCTGTGCCTCATGGGAACAGTCCAGCCCGAACTGCCAAGCCATGTCTTCCCTGGACCGGAATCAAGCATCCTAGGACCGGTTTCTGGCTATCAGCCGTCATCAGCCAGGATAGCTTGACTCCAGTGGCGTAGTGAGCACGGGTCCCACGTCTGGGAATACCCATCCCACTTGGGGCGAAAAGCGTTACAACAAACAAATGATGGACGGAATGCTGACAATGCAGACATTCTCCCCCAGTCAAGAGATCTGGGTTAAATCCATCGTTCTTTTGCCCACTACACCACCCCAGTTTAGACATGGCCATATGCAAATCAGTCTTGACCCTGTGCCTCATGGGAACAGTCCAGCCCGAACTGCCAAGCCATGTCTTCCCTGGACCGGAATCAAGCATCCTAGGACCGGTTTCTGGCTATCAGCCGTCATCAGCCAGGATAGCTTGACTCCAGTGGCGTAGTGAGCACGGGTCCCACGTCTGGGAATACCCATCCCACTTGGGGCGAAAAGCGTTAAAACAAACAAATGATAGACGGAATGCTGACAATGCAGACATTCTCCCCCAGTCAAGAGATCTGGGTTAAATCCATCGTTCTTTTGCCCACTACACCACCCCAGTTTAGACATGGACATATGCAAATCAGTCTTGACCCTGTGCCTCATGGGAACAGTCCAGCCCGCACTGCCAAGCCATGTCTTCCCTGGACCGGAATCAAGCATCCTAGGACCGGTTTCTGGCTATCAGCCGTCATCAGCCAGGATAGCTTGACTCCAGTGGCGTAGTGAGCACGGGTCCCACGTCTGGGAATACCCATCCCACTTGGGGCGAAAAGCGTTACAACAAACAAATGATGGACGGAATGCTGACAATGCAGACATTCTCCCCCAGTCAAGAGATCTGGGTTAAATCCATCGTTCTTTTGCCCACTACACCACCCCAGTTTAGACATGGCCATATGCAAATCAGTCTTGACCCTGTGCCTCATGGGAACAGTCCAGCCCGAACTGCCAAGCCATGTCTTCCCTGGACCGGAATCAAGCATCCTAGGACCGGGTTCTGGCTATCAGCCATCATCAGCCAGGATAGCTTGACTCCAGTGGCGTAGTGAGCACGGGTCCCACGTCTGGGAATACCCATCCCACTTGGGGCGAAAAGCGTTACAACAAACAAATGATGGACGGAATGCTGACAATGCAGACATTCTCCCCCAGTCAAGAGATCTGGGTTAAATCCATCGTTCTTTTGCCCACTACACCACCCCAGTTTAGACATGGCCATATGCAAATCAGTCTTGACCCTGTGCCTCATGGGAACAGTCCAGCCCGAACTGCTAAGCCATGTCTTCCCTGGACCGGAATCAAGCATCCTAGGACCGGTTTCTGGCTATCAGCCGTCATCAGCCAGGATAGCTTGACTCCAGTGGCGTAGTGAGCACGGGTCCCACGTCTGGGAGTACCCATCCCACTTGGGGCGAAAAGCGTTACAACAAACAAATGATGGACGGAATGCTGACAATGCAGACATTCTCCCCCAGTCAAGAGATCTGGGTTAAATCCATCGTTCTTTTGCCCACTACACCACCCCAGTTTAGACATGGCCATATGCAAATCAGTCTTGACCCTGTGCCTCATGGGAACAGTCCAGCCCGAACTGCCAAGCCATGTCTTCCCTGGACCGGAATCATGCATCCTAGGACCGGTTTCTGGCTATCAGCCGTCATCAGCCAGGATAGCTTGACTCCAGTGGCGTAGTGAGCACGGGTCCCACGTCTGGGAATACCCATCCCACTTGGGGCGAAAAGCGTTACAACAAACAAATGATGGACGAAATGCTGACAATGCAGACATTCTCCCCCAGTCAAGAGATCTGGGTTAAATCCATCGTTCTTTTGCCCACTACACCACCCCAGTTTAGACATGGCCATATGCAAATCAGTCTTGAGCCTGTGCCTCATGGGAACAGTCCAGCCCGAACTGCCAAGCCATGTCTTCCCTGGACCGGAATCAAGCATCCTAGGACCGGTTTCTAGCTATCAGCCGTCATCAGCCAGGATAGCTTGACTCCAGTGGCGTAGTGAGCACGGGTCCCACGTCTGGGAATACCCATCCCACTTGGGGCGAAAAGCGTTACAACAAACAAATGATGGACGGAATGCTGACAATGCAGACATTCTCCCCCAGTCAAGAGATCTGGGTTAAATCCATCGTTCTTTTGCCCACTACACCACCCCAGTTTAGACATGGACATATGCAAATCAGTCTTGACCCTGTGCCTCATGGGAACAGTCCAGCCCGAACTGCCAAGCCATATCTTCCCTGGACCGGAATCAAGCATCCTAGGACCGGTTTCTGGCTATCAGCCATCATCAGCCAGGATAGCTTGACTCCAGTGGCGTAGTGAGCACGGGTCCCACGTCTGGGAATACCCATCCCACTTGGGGCGAAAAGCGTTACAACAAACAAATGATGGACGGAATGCTGACAATGCAGACATTCTCCCCCAGTCAAGAGATCTGGGTTAAATCCATCGTTCTTTTGCCCACTACACCACCCCAGTTTAGACATGGCCATATGCAAATCAGTCTTGACCCTGTGCCTCATGGGAACAGTCCAGCCCGAACTGCCAAGCCATGTCTTCCCTGGACCGGAATCAAGCATCCTAGGACCGGTTTCTGGCTATCAGCCGTCATCAGCCAGGATAGCTTGACTCCAGTGGCGTAGTGAGCACGGGTCCCACGTCTGGGAATACCCATCCCACTTGGGGCGAAAAGCGTTACAACAAACAAATGATGGACGGAATGCTGACAATGCAGACATTCTCCCCCAGTCAAGAGATCTGGGTTAAATCCATCGTTCTTTTGCCCACTACACCACCCCAGTTTAGACATGGACATATGCAAATCAGTCTTGACCCTGTGCCTCATGGGAACAGTCCAGCCCGAACTGCCAAGCCATGTCTTCCCTGGACCGGAATCAAGCATCCTAGGACCGGTTTCTGGCTATCAGCCGTCATCAGCCAGGATAGCTTGACTCCAGTGGCGTAGTGAGCACGGGTCCCACGTCTGGGAATACCCATCCCACTTGGGGCGAAAAGCGTTACAACAAACAAATGATGGACGGAATGCTGACAATGCAGACATTCTCCCCCAGTCAAGAGATCTGGGTTAAATCCATCGTTCTTTTGCCCACTACACCACCCCAGTTTAGACATGGCCATATGCAAATCAGTCTTGACCCTGTGCCTCATGGGAACAGTCCAGCCCGAACTGCCAAGCCATGTCTTCCCTGGACCGGAATCAAGCATCCTAGGACCGGTTTCTGGCTATCAGCCGTCATCAGCCAGGATAGCTTGACTCCAGTGGCGTAGTGAGCACGGGTCCCACGTCTGGGAATACCCATCCCACTTGGGGCGAAAAGCGTTACAACAAACAAATGATGGACGGAATGCTGACAATGCAGACATTCTCCCCCAGTCAAGAGATCTGGGTTAAATCCATCGTTCTTTTGCCCACTACACCACCCCAGTTTAGACATGGCCATATGCAAATCAGTCTTGACCCTGTGCCTCATGGGAACAGTCCAGCCCGAACTGCCAAGCCATGTCTTCCCTGGACCGGAATCAAGCATCCTAGGACCGGTTTCTGGCTATCAGCCGTCATCAGCCAGGATAGCTTGACTCCAGTGGCGTAGTGAGCACGGGTCCCACGTCTGGGAATACCCATCCCACTTGGGGCGAAAAGCGTTACAACAAACAAATGATGGACGGAATGCTGACAATGCAGACATTCTCCCCCAGTCAAGAGATCTGGGTTAAATCCATCGTTCTTTTGCCCACTACACCACCCCAGTTTAGACATGGACATATGCAAATCAGTCTTGACCCTGTGCCTCATGGGAACAGTCCAGCCCGAACTGCTAAGCCATGTCTTCCCTGGACCGGAATCAAGCATCCTAGGACCGGTTTCTGGCTATCAGCCGTCATCAGCCAGGATAGCTTGACTCCAGTGGCGTAGTGAGCACGGGTCCCACGTCTGGGAATACCCATCCCACTTGGGGCGAAAAGCGTTACAACAAACAAATGATGGACGGAATGCTGACAATGCAGACATTCTCCCCCAGTCAAGAGATCTGGGTTAAATCCATCGTTCTTTTGCCCACTACACCACCCCAGTTTAGACATGGCCATATGCAAATCAGTCTTGACCCTGTGCCTCATGGGAACAGTCCAGCCCGAACTGCCAAGCCATGTCTTCCCTGGACCGGAATCAAGCATCCTAGGACCGGTTTCTGGCTATCAGCCATCATCAGCCAGGATAGCTTGACTCCAGTGGCGTAGTGAGCACGGGTCCCACGTCTGGGAATACCCATCCCACTTGGGGCGAAAAGCGTTACAACAAACAAATGATGGACGGAATGCTGACAATGCAGACATTCTCCCCCAGTCAAGAGATCTGGGTTAAATCCATCGTTCTTTTGCCCACTACACCACCCCAGTTTAGACATGGCCATATGCAAATCAGTCTTGACCCTGTGCCTCATGGGAACAGTCCAGCCTGAACTGCCAACCCATGTCTTCCCTGGACCGGAATCAAGCATCCTAGGACCGGTTTCTGGCTATCAGCCGCCATCAGCCAGGATAGCTTGACTCCAGTGGCGTAGTGAGCACGGGTCCCACGTCTGGGAATACCCATCCCACTTGGGGCGAAAAGCGTTACAACAAACAAATGATGGACGGAATGCTGACAATGCAGACATTCTCCCCCAGTCAAGAGATCTGGGTTAAATCCATCGTTCTTTTGCCCACTACACCACCCCAGTTTAGACATGGCCATATGCAAATCAGTCTTGACCCTGTGCCTCATGGGAACAGTCCAGCCCGAACTGCCAAGCCATGTCTTCCCTGGACCGGAATCAAGCATCCTAGGACCGGTTTCTGGCTATCAGCCGTCATCAGCCAGGATAGCTTGACTCCAGTGGCGTAGTGAGCACGGGTCCCACGTCTGGGAATACCCATCCCACTTGGGGCGAAAAGCGTTACAACAAACAAATGATGGACGGAATGCTGACAATGCAGACATTCTCCCCCAGTCAAGAGATCTGGGTTAAATCCATCGTTCTTTTGCCCACTACACCACCCCAGTTTAGACATGGCCATATGCAAATCAGTCTTGACCCTGTGCCTCATGGGAACAGTCCAGCCCGAACTGCCAAGCCATGTCTTCCCTGGACCGGAATCAAGCATCCTAGGACCGGTTTCTGGCTATCAGCCGTCATCAGCCAGGATAGCTTGACTCCAGTGGCGTAGTGAGCACGGGTCCCACGTCTGGGAATACCAATCCCACTTGGGTCGAAAAGCGTTACAACAAACAAATGATGGACGGAATGCTGACAATGCAGACATTCTCCCCCAGTCAAGAGATCTGGGTTATATCCATCGTTCTTTTGCCCACTACACCACCCCAGTTTAGACATGGCCATATGCAAATCAGTCTTGACCCTGTGCCTCATGGGAACAGTCCAGCCCGAACTGCCAAGCCATGTCTTCCCTGGACCGGAATCAAGCATCCTAGGACCGGTATCTGGCTATCAGCCGTCATCAGCCAGGATAGCTTGACTCCAGTGGCGTAGTGAGCACGGGTCCCACGTCTGGGAATACCCATCCCACTTGGGGCGAAAAGCGTTACAACAAACAAATGATGGACGGAATGCTGACAATGCAGACATTCTCCCCCAGTCAAGAGATCTGGGTTAAATCCATCGTTCTTTTGCCCACTACACCACCCCAGTTTAGACATGGCCATATGCAAATCAGTCTTGACCCTGTGCCTCATGGGAACAGTCCAGCCCGAACTGCCAAGCCATGTCTTCCCTGGACCGGAATCAAGCATCCTAGGACCGGTTTCTGGCTATCAGCCATCATCAGCCAGGATAGCTTGACTCCAGTGGCGTAGTGAGCACGGGTCCCACGTCTGGGAATACCCATCCCACTTGGGGCGAAAAGCGTTACAACAAACAAATGATGGACGGAATGCTGACAATGCAGACTTTCTCCCCCAGTCAAGAGATCTGGGTTAAATCCATCGTTCTTTTGCCCACTACACCACCCCAGTTTAGACATGGCCATATGCAAATCAGTCTTGACCCTGTGCCTCATGGGAACAGTCCAGCCCGAACTGCCAAGCCATGTCTTCCCTGGACCGGAATCAAGCATCCTAGGACCGGTTTCTGGCTATCAGCCGTCATCAGCCAGGATAGCTTGACTCCAGTGGCGTAGTGAGCACGGGTCCCACGTCTGGGAATACCCATCCCACTTGGGGCGAAAAGCGTTACAACAAACAAATGATGGACGGAATGCTGACAATGCAGACATTCTCCCCCAGTCAAGAGATCTGGGTTAAATCCATCGTTCTTTTGCCCACTACACCACCCCAGTTTAGACATGGCCATAGGCAAATCAGTCTTGACCCTGTGCCTCATGGGAACAGTCCAGCCCGAACTGCCAAGCCATGTCTTCCCTGGACCGGAATCAAGCATCCTAGGACCGGTTTCTGGCTATCAGCCGTCATCAGCCAGGATAGCTTGACTCCAGTGGCGTAGTGAGCACGGGTCCCACGTCTGGGAATACCCATCCCACTTGGGGCGAAAAGCGTTACAACAAACAAATGATGGACGGAATGCTGACAATGCAGACATTCTCCCCCAGTCAAGAGATCTGGGTTAAATCCATCGTTCTTTTGCCCACTACACCACCCCAGTTTAGACATGGACATATGCAAATCAGTCTTGACCCTGTGCCTCATGGGAACAGTCCAGCCCGAACTGCCAAGCCATGTCTTCCCTGGACCGGAATCAAGCATCCTAGGACCGGTTTCTGGCTATCAGCCGTCATCAGCCAGGATAGCTTGACTCCAGTGGCGTAGTGAGCACGGGTCCCACGTCTGGGAATACCCATCCCACTTGGGGCGAAAAGCGTTACAACAAACAAATGATGGACGGAATGCTGACAATGCAGACATTCTCCCCCAGTCAAGAGATCTGGGTTAAATCCATCGTTCTTTTGCCCACTACACCACCCCAGTTTAGACATGGCCATATGCAAATCAGTCTTGACCCTGTGCCTCATGGGAACAGTCCAGCCCGAACTGCCAAGCCATGTCTTCCCTGGACCGGAATCAAGCATCCTAGGACCGGGTTCTGGCTATCAGCCATCATCAGCCAGGATAGCTTGACTCCAGTGGCGTAGTGAGCACGGGTCCCACGTCTGGGAATACCCATCCCACTTGGGGCGAAAAGCGTTACAACAAACAAATGATGGACGGAATGCTGACAATGCAGACATTCTCCCCCAGTCAAGAGATCTGGGTTAAATCCATCGTTCTTTTGCCCACTACACCACCCCAGTTTAGACATGGCCATATGCAAATCAGTCTTGACCCTGTGCCTCATGGGAACAGTCCAGCCCGAACTGCTAAGCCATGTCTTCCCTGGACCGGAATCAAGCATCCTAGGACCGGTTTCTGGCTATCAGCCGTCATCAGCCAGGATAGCTTGACTCCAGTGGCGTAGTGAGCACGGGTCCCACGTCTGGGAATACCCATCCCACTTGGGGCGAAAAGCGTTACAACAAACAAATGATGGACGGAATGCTGACAATGCAGACATTCTCCCCCAGTCAAGAGATCTGGGTTAAATCCATCGTTCTTTTGCCCACTACACCACCCCAGTTTAGACATGGCCATATGCAAATCAGTCTTGACCCTGTGCCTCATGGGAACAGTCCAGCCCGAACTGCCAAGCCATGTCTTCCCTGGACCGGAATCAAGCATCCTAGGACCGGTTTCTGGCTATCAGCCGTCATCAGCCAGGATAGCTTGACTCCAGTGGCGTAGTGAGCACGGGTCCCACGTCTGGGAGTACCCATCCCACTTGGGGCGAAAAGCGTTACAACAAACAAATGATGGACGGAATGCTGACAATGCAGACATTCTCCCCCAGTCAAGAGATCTGGGTTAAATCCATCGTTCTTTTGCCCACTACACCACCCCAGTTTAGACATGGCCATATGCAAATCAGTCTTGACCCTGTGCCTCATGGGAACAGTCCAGCCCGAACTGCCAAGCCATGTCTTCCCTGGACCGGAATCATGCATCCTAGGACCGGTTTCTGGCTATCAGCCGTCATCAGCCAGGATAGCTTGACTCCAGTGGCGTAGTGAGCACGGGTCCCACGTCTGGGAATACCCATCCCACTAGGGGCGAAAAGCGTTACAACAAACAAATGATGGACGAAATGCTGACAATGCAGACATTCTCCCCCAGTCAAGAGATCTGGGTTAAATCCATCGTTCTTTTGCCCACTACACCACCCCAGTTTAGACATGGCCATATGCAAATCAGTCTTGAGCCTGTGCCTCATGGGAACAGTCCAGCCCGAACTGCCAAGCCATGTCTTCCCTGGACCGGAATCAAGCATCCTAGGACCGGTTTCTGGCTATCAGCCGTCATCAGCTAGGATAGCTTGACTCCAGTGGCGTAGTGAGCACGGGTCCCACGTCTGGGAATACCCATCCCACTTGGGGCGAAAAGCGTTACAACAAACAAATGATGGACGGAATGCTGACAATGCAGACATTCTCCCCCAGTCAAGAGATCTGGGTTAAATCCATCGTTCTTTTGCCCACTACACCACCCCAGTTTAGACATGGACATATGCAAATCAGTCAATTTGACCCTGTGCCTCATGGGAACAGTCCAGCCCGAACTGCCAAGCCATGTCTTCCCTGGACCGGAATCAAGCATCCTAGGACCGGTTTCTGGCTATCAGCCGTCATCAGCCAGGATAGCTTGACTCCAGTGGCGTAGTGAGCACGGGTCCCACGTCTGGGAATACCCATCCCACTTGGGGCGAAAAGCGTTACAACAAACAAATGATGGACGGAATGCTGACAATGCAGACATTCTCCCCCAGTCAAGAGATCTGGGTTAAATCCATCGTTCTTTTGCCCACTACACCACCCCAGTTTAGACATGGCCATATGCAAATCAGTCTTGACCCTGTGCCTCATGGGAACAGTCCAGCCCGAACTGCCAAGCCATGTCTTCCCTGGACCGGATTCAAGCATCCTAGGACCGGTTTCTGGCTATCAGCCGTCATCAGCCAGGATAGCTTGACTCCAGTGGCGTAGTGAGCACGGGTCCCACGTCTGGGAATACCCATCCCACTTGGGGCGAAAAGCGTTACAACAAACAAATGATGGACGGAATGCTGACAATGCAGACATTCTCCCCCAGTCAAGAGATCTGGGTTAAATCCATCGTTCTTTTGCCCACTACACCACCCCAGTTTAGACATGGACATATGCAAATCAGTCTTGACCCTGTGCCTCATGGGAACAGTCCAGCCCGAACTGCCAAGCCATGTCTTCCCTGGACCGGAATCAAGCATCCTAGGACCTGTTTCTGGCTATCAGCCGTCATCAGCCAGGATAGCTTGACTCCAGTGGCGTAGTGAGCACGGGTCCCACGTCTGGGAATACCCATCCCACTTGGGGCGAAAAGCGTTACAACAAACAAATGATGGACGGAATGCTGACAATGCAGACATTCTCCCCCAGTCAAGAGATCTGGGTTAAATCCATCGTTCTTTTGCCCACTACACCACCCCAGTTTAGACATGGCCATATGCAAATCAGTCTTGACCCTGTGCCTCATGGGAACAGTCCAGCCCGAACTGCCAAGCCATGTCTTCCCTGGACCGGAATCAAGCATCCTAGGACCGGTTTCTGGCTATCAGCCGTCATCAGCCAGGATAGCTTGACTCCAGTGGCGTAGTGAGCATGGGTCCCACGTCTGGGAATACCCATCCCACTTGGGCCGAAAAGCGTTACAACAAACAAATGATGGACGGAATGCTGACAATGCAGACATTCTCCCCCAGTCAAGAGATCTGGGTTAAATCCATCGTTCTTTTGCCCACTACACCACCCCAGTTTAGACATGGCCATATGCAAATCAGTCTTGACCCTGTGCCTCATGGGAACAGTCCAGCCCGAACTGCCAAGCCATGTCTTCCCTGGACCGGAATCAAGCATCCTAGGACCGGTTTCTGGCTATCAGCCGTCATCAGCCAGGATAGCTTGACTCCAGTGGCGTAGTGAGCACGGGTCCCACGTCTGGGAATACCCATCCCACTTGGGGCGAAAAGCGTTACAACAAACAAATGATGGACGGAATGCTGACAATGCAGACATTCTCCCCCAGTCAAGAGATCTGGGTTAAATCCATCGTTCTTTTGCCCACTACACCACCCCAGTTTAGACATGGCCATATGCAAATCAGTCTTGACCCTGTGCCTCATGGGAACAGTCCAGCCCGAACTGCCAAGCCATGTCTTCCCTGGACCGGAATCAAGCATCCTAGGACCGGTTTCTGGCTATCAGCCATCATCAGCCAGGATAGCTTGACTCCAGTGGCGTAGTGAGCACGGTTCCCACGTCTGGGAATACCCATCCCACTTGGGGCGAAAAGCGTTACAACAAACAAATGATGGACGGAATGCTGACAATGCAGACTTTCTCCCCCAGTCAAGAGATCTGGGTTAAATCCATCGTTCTTTTGCCCACTACACCACCCCAGTTTAGACATGGCCATATGCAAATCAGTCTTGACCCTGTGCCTCATGGGAACAGTCCAGCCCGAACTGCCAAGCCATGTCTTCCCTGGACCGGAATCAAGCATCCTAGGACCGGTTTCTGGCTATCAGCCGTCATCAGCCAGGATAGCTTGACTCCAGTGGCGTAGTGAGCACGGGTCCCACGTCTGGGAATACCCATCCCACTTGGGGCGAAAAGCGTTACAACAAACAAATGATGGACGGAATGCTGACAATGCAGACATTCTCCCCCAGTCAAGAGATCTGGGTTAAATCCATCGTTCTTTTGCCCACTACACCACCCCAGTTTAGACATGGCCATATGCAAATCCGTCTTGACCCTGTGCCTCATGGGAACAGTCCAGCCCGAACTGCCAAGCCATGTCTTCCCTGGACCGGAATCAAGCATCCTAGGACCGGTTTCTGGCTGTCAGCCGTCATCAGCCAGGATAGCTTGACTCCAGTGGCGTAGTGAGCACGGGTCCCACGTCTGGGAATACCCATCCCACTTGGGGCGAAAAGCGTTACAACAAACAAATGATGGACGGAATGCTGACAATGCAGACATTCTCCCCCAGTCAAGAGATCTGGGTTAAATCCATCGTTCTTTTGCCCACTACACCACCCCAGTTTAGACATGGACATATGCAAATCAGTCTTGACCCTGTGCCTCATGGGAACAGTCCAGCCCGAACTGCCAAGCCATGTCTTCCCTGGACCGGAATCAAGCATCCTAGGACCGGTTTCTGGCTATCAGCCGTCATCAGCCAGGATAGCTTGACTCCAGTGGCGTTTTGAGCACGGGTCCCACGTCTGGGAATACCCATCCCACTTGGGGCGAAAAGCGTTACAACAAACAAATGATGGACGGAATGCTGACAATGCAGACATTCTCCCCCAGTCAAGAGATCTGGGTTAAATCCATTGTTCTTTTGCCCACTACACCACCCCAGTTTAGACATGGCCATATGCAAATCAGTCTTGACCCTGTGCCTCATGGGAACAGTCCAGCCCGAACTGCCAAGCCATGTCTTCCCTGGACCGGAATCAAGCATCCTAGGACCGGTTTCTGGCTATCAGCCGTCATCAGCCAGGATAGCTTGACTCCAGTGGCGTTTTGAGCACGGGTCCCACGTCTGGGAATACCCATCCCACTTGGGGCGAAAAGCGTTACAACAAACAAATGATGGACGGAATGCTGACAATGCAGACATTCTCCCCCAGTCAAGAGATCTGGGTTAAATCCATTGTTCTTTTGCCCACTACACCACCCCAGTTTAGACATGGCCATATGCAAATCAGTCTTGACCCTGTGCCTCATGGGAACAGTCCAGCCCGAACTGCCAAGCCATGTCTTCCCTGGACCGGAATCAAGCATCCTAGGACCGGTTTCTGGCTATCAGCCGTCATCAGCCAGGATAGCTTGACTCCAGTGGCGTAGTGAGCACGGGTCCCACGTCTGGGAATACCCATCCCACTTGGGGCGAAAAGCGTTACAACAAACAAATGATGGACGGAATGCTGACAATGCAGACATTCTCCCCCAGTCAAGAGATCTGGGTTAAATCCATCGTTCTTTTGCCCACTACACCACCCCAGTTTAGACATGGCCATATGCAAATCAGTCTTGACCCTGTGCCTCATGGGAACAGTCCAGCCCGAACTGCCAAGCCATGTCTTCCCTGGACCGGAATCAAGCATCCTAGGACCGGTTTCTGGCTGTCAGCCGTCATCAGCCAGGATAGCTTGACTCCAGTGGCGTAGTGAGCACGGGTCCCACGTCTGGGAATACCCATCCCACTTGGGGCGAAAAGCGTTACAACAAACAAATGATGGACGGAATACTGACAATGCAGACATTCTCCCCCAGTCAAGAGATCTGGGTTAAATCCATCGTTCTTTTGCCCACTACACCACCCCAGTTTAGACATGGCCATATGCAAATCAGTCTTGACCCTGTGCCTCATGGGAACAGTCCAGCCCGAACTGCCAAGCCATGTCTTCCCTGGACCGGAATCAAGCATCCTAGGACCGGTTTCTGGCTATCAGCCATCATCAGCCAGGATAGCTTGACTCCAGTGGCGTAGTGAGCACGGGTCCCACGTCTGGGAATACCCATCCCACTTGGGGCGAAAAGCGTTACAACAAACAAATGATGGACGGAATGCTGACAATGCAGACATTCTCCCCCAGTCAAGAGATCTGGGTTAAATCCATCGTTCTTTTGCCCACTACACCACCCCAGTTTAGACATGGCCATATGCAAATCAGTCTTGACCCTGTGCCTCATGGGAACAGTCCAGCCCGAACTGCCAAGCCATGTCTTCCCTGGACCGGAATCAAGCATCCTAGGACCGGTTTCTGGCTATCAGCCGTCATCAGCCAGGATAGCTTGAATCCAGTGGCGTAGTGAGCACGGGTCCCACGTCTGGGAATACCCATCCCACTTGGGGCGAAAAGCGTTACAACAAACAAATGATGGACGGAATGCTGACAATGCAGACATTCTCCCCCAGTCAAGAGATCTGGGTTAAATCCATCGTTCTTTTGCCCACTACACCACCCCAGTTTAGACATGGCCATATGCAAATCAGTCTTGACCCTGTGCCTCATGGGAACAGTCCAGCCCGAACTGCCAAGCCATGTCTTCCCTGGACCGGAATCAAGCATCCTAGGACCGGTTTCTGGCTGTCAGCCGTCATCAGCCAGGATAGCTTGACTCCAGTGGCGTAGTGAGCACGGGTCCCACGTCTGGGAATACCCATCCCACTTGGGGCGAAAAGCGTTACAACAAACAAATGATGGACGGAATGCTGACAATGCAGACATTCTCCCCCAGTCAAGAGATCTGGGTTAAATCCATCGTTCTTTTGCCCACTACACCACCCCAGTTTAGACATGGACATATGCAAATCAGTCTTGACCCTGTGCCTCATGGGAACAGTCCAGCCCGAACTGCCAAGCCATGTCTTCCCTGGACCGGAATCAAGCATCCTAGGACCGGTTTCTGGCTATCAGCCGTCATCAGCCAGGATAGCTTGACTCCAGTGGCGTAGTGAGCACGGGTCCCACGTCTGGGAATACCCATCCCACTTGGGGCGAAAAGCGTTACAACAAACAAATGATGGACGGAATGCTGACAATGCAGACATTCTCCCCCAGTCAAGAGATCTGGGTTAAATCCATCGTTCTTTTGCCCACTACACCACCCCAGTTTAGACATGGCCATATGCAAATCAGTCTTGACCCTGTGCCTCATGGGAACAGTCCAGCCCGAACTGCCAAGCCATGTCTTCCCTGGACCGGAATCAAGCATCCTAGGACCGGGTTCTGGTTATCAGCCGTCATCAGCCAGGATAGCTTGACTCCAGTGGCGTAGTGAGCACGGGTCCCAAGTCTGGGAATACCCATCCCACTTGGGGCGAAAAGCGTTACAACAAACAAATGATGGACGTAATGCTGACAATGCAGACATTCTCCCCCAGTCAAGAGATCTGGGTTAAATCCATCGTTCTTTTGCCCACTACACCACCCCAGTTTAGACATGGCCATATGCAAATCAGTCTTGACCCTGTGCCTCATGGGAACAGTCCAGCCCGAACTGCCAAGCCATGTCTTCCCTGGACCGGAATCAAGCATCCTAGGACCGGTTTCTGGCTATCAGCCGTCATCAGCCAGGATAGCTTGACTCCAGTGGCGTAGTGAGCACGGGTCCCACGTCTGGGAATACCCATCCCACTTGGGGCGAAAAGCGTTACAACAAACAAATGATGGACGGAATGGTGACAATGCAGACATTCTCCCCCAGTCAAGAGATCTGGGTTAAATCCATCGTTCTTTTGCCCACTACACCACCCCAGTTTAGACATGGACATATGCAAATCAGTCTTGACCCTGTGCCTCATGGGAACAGTCCAGCCCGAACTGCCAAGCCATGTCTTCCCTGGACCGGAATCAAGCATCCTAGGACCGGTTTCTGGCTATCAGCCGTCATCAGCCAGGATAGCTTGACTCCAGTGGCGTAGTGAGCACGGGTCCCACGTCTGGGAATACCCATCCCACTTGGGGCGAAAAGCGTTACAACAAACAAATGATGGACGGAATGCTGACAATGCAGACATTCTCCCCCAGTCAAGAGATCTGGGTTAAATCCATCGTTCTTTTGCCCACTACACCACCCCAGTTTAGACATGGCCATATGCAAATCAGTCTTGACCCTGTGCCTCATGGGAACAGTCCAGCCCGAACTGCCAAGCCATGTCTTCCCTGGACCGGAATCAAGCATCCTAGGACCGGTTTCTGGCTGTCAGCCGTCATCAGCCAGGATAGCTTGACTCCAGTGGCGTAGTGAGCACGGGTCCCACGTCTGGGAATACCCATCCCACTTGGGGCGAAAAGCGTTACAACAAACAAATGATGGACGGAATGCTGACAATGCAGACATTCTCCCCCAGTCAAGAGATCTGGGTTAAATCCATCGTTCTTTTGCCCACTACACCACCCCAGTTTAGACATGGACATATGCAAATCAGTCTTGACCCTGTGCCTCATGGGAACAGTCCAGCCCGAACTGCCAAGCCATGTCTTCCCTGGACCGGAATCAAGCATCCTAGGACCGGTTTCTGGCTATCAGCCGTCATCAGCCAGGATAGCTTGACTCCAGTGGCGTAGTGAGCACGGGTCCCACGTCTGGGAATACCCATCCCACTTGGGGCGAAAAGCGTTACAACAAACAAATGATGGACGGAATGCTGACAATGCAGACATTCTCCCCCAGTCAAGAGATCTGGGTTAAATCCATCGTTCTTTTGCCCACTACACCACCCCAGTTTAGACATGGCCATATGCAAATCAGTCTTGACCCTGTGCCTCATGGGAACAGTCCAGCCCGAACTGCCAAGCCATGTCTTCCCTGGACCGGAATCAAGCATCCTAGGACCGGGTTCTGGTTATCAGCCGTCATCAGCCAGGATAGCTTGACTCCAGTGGCGTAGTGAGCACGGGTCCCAAGTCTGGGAATACCCATCCCACTTGGGGCGAAAAGCGTTACAACAAACAAATGATGGACGTAATGCTGACAATGCAGACATTCTCCCCCAGTCAAGAGATCTGGGTTAAATCCATCGTTCTTTTGCCCACTACACCACCCCAGTTTAGACATGGCCATATGCAAATCAGTCTTGACCCTGTGCCTCATGGGAACAGTCCAGCCCGAACTGCCAAGCCATGTCTTCCCTGGACCGGAATCAAGCATCCTAGGACCGGTTTCTGGCTATCAGCCGTCATCAGCCAGGATAGCTTGACTCCAGTGGCGTAGTGAGCACGGGTCCCACGTCTGGGAATACCCATCCCACTTGGGGCGAAAAGCGTTACAACAAACAAATGATGGACGGAATGGTGACAATGCAGACATTCTCCCCCAGTCAAGAGATCTGGGTTAAATCCATCGTTCTTTTGCCCACTACACCACCCCAGTTTAGACATGGACATATGCAAATCAGTCTTGACCCTGTGCCTCATGGGAACAGTCCAGCCCGAACTGCCAAGCCATGTCTTCCCTGGACCGGAATCAAGCATCCTAGGACCGGTTTCTGGCTATCAGCCGTCATCAGCCAGGATAGCTTGACTCCAGTGGCGTAGTGAGCACGGGTCCCACGTCTGGGAATACCCATCCCACTTGGGGCGAAAAGCGTTACAACAAACAAATGATGGACGGAATGCTGACAATGCAGACATTCTCCCCCAGTCAAGAGATCTGGGTTAAATCCATCGTTCTTTTGCCCACTACACCACCCCAGTTTAGACATGGCCATATGCAAATCAGTCTTGACCCTGTGCCTCATGGGAACAGTCCAGCCCGAACTGCCAAGCCATGTCTTCCCTGGACCGGAATCAAGCATCCTAGGACCGGGTTCTGGCTATCAGCCGTCATCAGCCAGGATAGCTTGACTCCAGTGGCGTAGTGAGCACGGGTCCCACGTCTGGGAATACCCATCCCACTTGGGGCGAAAAGCGTTACAACAAACAAATGATGGACGGAATGCTGACAATGCAGACATTCTCCCCCAGTCAAGAGATCTGGGTTAAATCCATCGTTCTTTTGCCCACTACACCACCCCAGTTTAGACATGGCCATATGCAAATCAGTCTTGACCCTGTGCCTCATGGGAACAGTCCAGCCCGATCTGCCAAGCCATGTCTTCCCTGGACCGGAATCAAGCATCCTAGGACCGGTTTCTGGCTATCAGCCGTCATCAGCCAGGATAGCTTGACTCCAGTGGCGTAGTGAGCACGAGTCCCACGTCTGGGAATACCCATCCCACTTGGGGCGAAAAGCGTTACAACAAACAAATGATGGACGGAATGCTGACAATGCAGACATTCTCCCCCAGTCAAGAGATCTGGGTTAAATCCATCGTTCTTTTGCCCACTACACCACCCCAGTTTAGACATGGCCATATGCAAATCAGTCTTGACCCTGTGCCTCATGGGAACAGTCCAGCCCGAACTGCCCAGCCATGTCTTCCCTGGACCGGAATCAAGCATCCTAGGACCGGTTTCTGGCTATCAGCCATCATCATCAGCCAGGATAGCTTGACTCCAGTGGCGTAGTGAGCACAGGTCCCACGTCTGGGAATACCCATCCCACTTGGGGCAAAAAGCGTTACAACAAACAAATGATGGACGGAATGCTGACAATGCAGACATTCTCCCCCAGTCAAGAGATCTGGGTTAAATCCATCGTTCTTTTGCCCACTACACCACCCCAGTTTAGACATGGCCATATGCAAATCAGTCTTGACCCTGTGCCTCATGGGAACAGTCCAGCCCGAACTGCCAAGCCATGTCTTCCCTGGACCGGAATCAAGCATCCTAGGACCGGGTTCTGGTTATCAGCCGTCATCAGCCAGGATAGCTTGACTCCAGTGGCGTAGTGAGCACGGGTCCCAAGTCTGGGAATACCCATCCCACTTGGGGCGAAAAGCGTTACAACAAACAAATGATGGACGTAATGCTGACAATGCAGACATTCTCCCCCAGTCAAGAGATCTGGGTTAAATCCATCGTTCTTTTGCCCACTACACCACCCCAGTTTAGACATGGCCATATGCAAATCAGTCTTGACCCTGTGCCTCATGGGAACAGTCCAGCCCGAACTGCCAAGCCATGTCTTCCCTGGACCGGAATCAAGCATCCTAGGACCGGTTTCTGGCTATCAGCCGTCATCAGCCAGGATAGCTTGACTCCAGTGGCGTAGTGAGCACGGGTCCCACGTCTGGGAATACCCATCCCACTTGGGGCGAAAAGCGTTACAACAAACAAATGATGGACGGAATGGTGACAATGCAGACATTCTCCCCCAGTCAAGAGATCTGGGTTAAATCCATCGTTCTTTTGCCCACTACACCACCCCAGTTTAGACATGGACATATGCAAATCAGTCTTGACCCTGTGCCTCATGGGAACAGTCCAGCCCGAACTGCCAAGCCATGTCTTCCCTGGACCGGAATCAAGCATCCTAGGACCGGTTTCTGGCTATCAGCCGTCATCAGCCAGGATAGCTTGACTCCAGTGGCGTAGTGAGCACGGGTCCCACGTCTGGGAATACCCATCCCACTTGGGGCGAAAAGCGTTACAACAAACAAATGATGGACGGAATGCTGACAATGCAGACATTCTCCCCCAGTCAAGAGATCTGGGTTAAATCCATCGTTCTTTTGCCCACTACACCACCCCAGTTTAGACATGGCCATATGCAAATCAGTCTTGACCCTGTGCCTCATGGGAACAGTCCAGCCCGAACTGCCAAGCCATGTCTTCCCTGGACCGGAATCAAGCATCCTAGGACCGGTTTCTGGCTGTCAGCCGTCATCAGCCAGGATAGCTTGACTCCAGTGGCGTAGTGAGCACGGGTCCCACGTCTGGGAATACCCATCCCACTTGGGGCGAAAAGCGTTACAACAAACAAATGATGGACGGAATGCTGACAATGCAGACATTCTCCCCCAGTCAAGAGATCTGGGTTAAATCCATCGTTCTTTTGCCCACTACACCACCCCAGTTTAGACATGGACATATGCAAATCAGTCTTGACCCTGTGCCTCATGGGAACAGTCCAGCCCGAACTGCCAAGCCATGTCTTCCCTGGACCGGAATCAAGCATCCTAGGACCGGTTTCTGGCTATCAGCCGTCATCAGCCAGGATAGCTTGACTCCAGTGGCGTAGTGAGCACGGGTCCCACGTCTGGGAATACCCATCCCACTTGGGGCGAAAAGCGTTACAACAAACAAATGATGGACGGAATGCTGACAATGCAGACATTCTCCCCCAGTCAAGAGATCTGGGTTAAATCCATCGTTCTTTTGCCCACTACACCACCCCAGTTTAGACATGGCCATATGCAAATCAGTCTTGACCCTGTGCCTCATGGGAACAGTCCAGCCCGAACTGCCAAGCCATGTCTTCCCTGGACCGGAATCAAGCATCCTAGGACCGGGTTCTGGTTATCAGCCGTCATCAGCCAGGATAGCTTGACTCCAGTGGCGTAGTGAGCACGGGTCCCAAGTCTGGGAATACCCATCCCACTTGGGGCGAAAAGCGTTACAACAAACAAATGATGGACGTAATGCTGACAATGCAGACATTCTCCCCCAGTCAAGAGATCTGGGTTAAATCCATCGTTCTTTTGCCCACTACACCACCCCAGTTTAGACATGGCCATATGCAAATCAGTCTTGACCCTGTGCCTCATGGGAACAGTCCAGCCCGAACTGCCAAGCCATGTCTTCCCTGGACCGGAATCAAGCATCCTAGGACCGGTTTCTGGCTATCAGCCGTCATCAGCCAGGATAGCTTGACTCCAGTGGCGTAGTGAGCACGGGTCCCACGTCTGGGAATACCCATCCCACTTGGGGCGAAAAGCGTTACAACAAACAAATGATGGACGGAATGGTGACAATGCAGACATTCTCCCCCAGTCAAGAGATCTGGGTTAAATCCATCGTTCTTTTGCCCACTACACCACCCCAGTTTAGACATGGACATATGCAAATCAGTCTTGACCCTGTGCCTCATGGGAACAGTCCAGCCCGAACTGCCAAGCCATGTCTTCCCTGGACCGGAATCAAGCATCCTAGGACCGGTTTCTGGCTATCAGCCGTCATCAGCCAGGATAGCTTGACTCCAGTGGCGTAGTGAGCACGGGTCCCACGTCTGGGAATACCCATCCCACTTGGGGCGAAAAGCGTTACAACAAACAAATGATGGACGGAATGCTGACAATGCAGACATTCTCCCCCAGTCAAGAGATCTGGGTTAAATCCATCGTTCTTTTGCCCACTACACCACCCCAGTTTAGACATGGCCATATGCAAATCAGTCTTGACCCTGTGCCTCATGGGAACAGTCCAGCCCGAACTGCCAAGCCATGTCTTCCCTGGACCGGAATCAAGCATCCTAGGACCGGGTTCTGGCTATCAGCCGTCATCAGCCAGGATAGCTTGACTCCAGTGGCGTAGTGAGCACGGGTCCCACGTCTGGGAATACCCATCCCACTTGGGGCGAAAAGCGTTACAACAAACAAATGATGGACGGAATGCTGACAATGCAGACATTCTCCCCCAGTCAAGAGATCTGGGTTAAATCCATCGTTCTTTTGCCCACTACACCACCCCAGTTTAGACATGGCCATATGCAAATCAGTCTTGACCCTGTGCCTCATGGGAACAGTCCAGCCCGATCTGCCAAGCCATGTCTTCCCTGGACCGGAATCAAGCATCCTAGGACCGGTTTCTGGCTATCAGCCGTCATCAGCCAGGATAGCTTGACTCCAGTGGCGTAGTGAGCACGAGTCCCACGTCTGGGAATACCCATCCCACTTGGGGCGAAAAGCGTTACAACAAACAAATGATGGACGGAATGCTGACAATGCAGACATTCTCCCCCAGTCAAGAGATCTGGGTTAAATCCATCGTTCTTTTGCCCACTACACCACCCCAGTTTAGACATGGCCATATGCAAATCAGTCTTGACCCTGTGCCTCATGGGAACAGTCCAGCCCGAACTGCCCAGCCATGTCTTCCCTGGACCGGAATCAAGCATCCTAGGACCGGTTTCTGGCTATCAGCCATCATCATCAGCCAGGATAGCTTGACTCCAGTGGCGTAGTGAGCACAGGTCCCACGTCTGGGAATACCCATCCCACTTGGGGCAAAAAGCGTTACAACAAACAAATGATGGACGGAATGCTGACAATGCAGACATTCTCCCCCAGTCAAGAGATCTGGGTTAAATCCATCGTTCTTTTGCCCACTACACCACCCCAGTTTAGACATGGCCATATGCAAATCAGTCTTGACCCTGTGCCTCATGGGAACAGTCCAGCCCGAACTGCCAAGCCATGTCTTCCCTGGACCGGAATCAAGCATCCTAGGACCGGTATCTGGCTATCAGCCGTCATCAGCCAGGATAGCTTGACTCCAGTGGCGTAGTGAGCACGGGTCCCACGTCTGGGAATACCCATCCCACTTGGGGCGAAAAGCGTTACAACAAACAAATGATGGACGGAATGCTGACAATGCAGACATTCTCCCCCAGTCAAGAGATCTGGGTTAAATCCATCGTTCTTTTGCCCACTACACCACCCCAGTTTAGACATGGCCATATGCAAATCAGTCTTGACCCTGTGCCTCATGGGAACAGTCCAGCCCGAACTGCCAAGCCATGTCTTCCCTGGACCGGAATCAAGCATCCTAGGACCGGTTTCTGGCTATCAGCCGTCATCAGCCAGGATAGCTTGACTCCAGTGGCGTAGTGAGCACGGGTCCCACGTCTGGGAATACCCATCCCACTTGGGGCGAAAAGCGTTACAACAAACAAATGATGGACGGAATGCTGACAATGCAGACATTCTCCCCCAGTCAAGAGATCTGGGTTAAATCCATCGTTCTTTTGCCCACTACACCACCCCAGTTTAGACATGGCCATATGCAAATCAGTCTTGACCCTCTGCCTCATGGGAACAGTCCAGCCCGAACTGCCAAGCCATGTCTTCCCTGGACCGGAATCAAGCATCCTAGGACCGGGTTCTGGCTATCAGCCATCATCAGCCAGGATAGCTTGACTCCAGTGGCGTAGTGAGCACGGGTCCCACGTCTGGGAATACCCATCCCACTTGGGGCGAAAAGCGTTACAACAAACAAATGATGGACGGAATGCTGACAATGCAGACATTCTCCCCCAGTCAAGAGATCTGGGTTAAATCCATCGTTCTTTTGCCCACTACACCACCCCAGTTTAGACATGGCCATATGCAAATCAGTCTTGACCCTGTGCCTCATGGGAACAGTCCAGCCCGAACTGCTAAGCCATGTCTTCCCTGGACCGGAATCAAGCATCCTAGGACCGGTTTCTGGCTATCAGCCGTCATCAGCCAGGATAGCTTGACTCCAGTGGCGTAGTGAGCACGGGTCCCACGTCTGGGAATACCCATCCCACTTGGGGCGAAAAGCGTTACAACAAACAAATGATGGACGGAATGCTGACAATGCAGACATTCTCCCCCAGTCAAGAGATCTGGGTTAAATCCATCGTTCTTTTGCCCACTACACCACCCCAGTTTAGACATGGCCATATGCAAATCAGTCTTGACCCTGTGCCTCATGGGAACAGTCCAGCCCGAACTGCCAAGCCATGTCTTCCCTGGACCGGAATCAAGCATCCTAGGACCGGTTTCTGGCTATCAGCCGTCATCAGCCAGGATAGCTTGACTCCAGTGGCGTAGTGAGCACGGGTCCCACGTCTGGGAGTACCCATCCCACTTGGGGCGAAAAGCGTTACAACAAACAAATGATGGACGGAATGCTGACAATGCAGACATTCTCCCCCAGTCAAGAGATCTGGGTTAAATCCATCGTTCTTTTGCCCACTACACCACCCCAGTTTAGACATGGCCATATGCAAATCAGTCTTGACCCTGTGCCTCATGGGAACAGTCCAGCCCGAACTGCCAAGCCATGTCTTCCCTGGACCGGAATCATGCATCCTAGGACCGGTTTCTGGCTATCAGCCGTCATCAGCCAGGATAGCTTGACTCCAGTGGCGTAGTGAGCACGGGTCCCACGTCTGGGAATACCCATCCCACTAGGGGCGAAAAGCGTTACAACAAACAAATGATGGACGAAATGCTGACAATGCAGACATTCTCCCCCAGTCAAGAGATCTGGGTTAAATCCATCGTTCTTTTGCCCACTACACCACCCCAGTTTAGACATGGCCATATGCAAATCAGTCTTGAGCCTGTGCCTCATGGGAACAGTCCAGCCCGAACTGCCAAGCCATGTCTTCCCTGGACCGGAATCAAGCATCCTAGGACCGGTTTCTGGCTATCAGCCGTCATCAGCCAGGATAGCTTGACTCCAGTGGCGTAGTGAGCACGGGTCCCACGTCTGGGAATACCCATCCCACTTGGGGCGAAAAGCGTTACAACAAACAAATGATGGACGGAATGCTGACAATGCAGACATTCTCCCCCAGTCAAGAGATCTGGGTTAAATCCATCGTTCTTTTGCCCACTACACCACCCCAGTTTAGACATGGACATATGCAAATCAGTCAATTTGACCCTGTGCCTCATGGGAACAGTCCAGCCCGAACTGCCAAGCCATGTCTTCCCTGGACCGGAATCAAGCATCCTAGGACCGGTTTCTGGCTATCAGCCGTCATCAGCCAGGATAGCTTGACTCCAG
Source organism: Triturus cristatus (assembly GCF_964204655.1). Classification (NCBI taxonomy): domain Eukaryota; kingdom Metazoa; phylum Chordata; class Amphibia; order Caudata; family Salamandridae; genus Triturus; species Triturus cristatus. The sequence goes on along the minus strand of NC_140589.1, from coordinate 83,183,768 downwards.
TGGCGTAGTGAGCACGGGTCCCACGTCTGGGAATACCCATCCCACTTGGGGCGAAAAGCGTTACAACAAACAAATGATGGACGGAATGCTGACAATGCAGACATTCTCCCCCAGTCAAGAGATCTGGGTTAAATCCATCGTTCTTTTGCCCACTACACCACCCCAGTTTAGACATGGCCATATGCAAATCAGTCTTGACCCTGTGCCTCATGGGAACAGTCCAGCCCGAACTGCCAAGCCATGTCTTCCCTGGACCGGAATCAAGCATCCTAGGACCGGTTTCTGGCTATCAGCCGTCATCAGCCAGGATAGCTTGACTCCAGTGGCGTAGTGAGCACGGGTCCCACGTCTGGGAATACCCATCCCACTTGGGGCGAAAAGCGTTACAACAAACAAATGATGGACGGAATGCTGACAATGCAGACATTCTCCCCCAGTCAAGAGATCTGGGTTAAATCCATCGTTCTTTTGCCCACTACACCACCCCAGTTTAGACATGGACATATGCAAATCAGTCTTGACCCTGTGCCTCATGGGAACAGTCCAGCCCGAACTGCCAAGCCATGTCTTCCCTGGACCGGAATCAAGCATCCTAGGACCGGTTTCTGGCTATCAGCCGTCATCAGCCAGGATAGCTTGACTCCAGTGGCGTAGTGAGCACGGGTCCCACGTCTGGGAATACCCATCCCACTTGGGGCGAAAAGCGTTACAACAAACAAATGATGGACGGAATGCTGACAATGCAGACATTCTCCCCCAGTCAAGAGATCTGGGTTAAATCCATCGTTCTTTTGCCCACTACACCACCCCAGTTTAGACATGGCCATAGGCAAATCAGTCTTGACCCTGTGCCTCATGGGAACAGTCCAGCCCGAACTGCCAAGCCATGTCTTCCCTGGACCGGAATCAAGCATCCTAGGACCGGTTTCTGGCTATCAGCCGTCATCAGCCAGGATAGCTTGACTCCAGTGGCGTAGTGAGCATGGGTCCCACGTCTGGGAATACCCATCCCACTTGGGCCGAAAAGCGTTACAACAAACAAATGATGGACGGAATGCTGACAATGCAGACATTCTCCCCCAGTCAAGAGATCTGGGTTAAATCCATCGTTCTTTTGCCCACTACACCACCCCAGTTTAGACATGGCCATATGCAAATCAGTCTTGACCCTGTGCCTCATGGGAACAGTCCAGCCCGAACTGCCAAGCCATGTCTTCCCTGGACCGGAATCAAGCATCCTAGGACCGGTTTCTGGCTATCAGCCGTCATCAGCCAGGATAGCTTGACTCCAGTGGCGTAGTGAGCACGGGTCCCACGTCTGGGAATACCCATCCCACTTGGGGCGAAAAGCGTTACAACAAACAAATGATGGACGGAATGCTGACAATGCAGACATTCTCCCCCAGTCAAGAGATCTGGGTTAAATCCATCGTTCTTTTGCCCACTACACCACCCCAGTTTAGACATGGCCATATGCAAATCAGTCTTGACCCTGTGCCTCATGGGAACAGTCCAGCCCGAACTGCCAAGCCATGTCTTCCCTGGACCGGAATCAAGCATCCTAGGACCGGTTTCTGGCTATCAGCCATCATCAGCCAGGATAGCTTGACTCCAGTGGCGTAGTGAGCACGGGTCCCACGTCTGGGAATACCCATCCCACTTGGGGCGAAAAGCGTTACAACAAACAAATGATGGACGGAATGCTGACAATGCAGACTTTCTCCCCCAGTCAAGAGATCTGGGTTAAATCCATCGTTCTTTTGCCCACTACACCACCCCAGTTTAGACATGGCCATATGCAAATCAGTCTTGACCCTGTGCCTCATGGGAACAGTCCAGCCCGAACTGCCAAGCCATGTCTTCCCTGGACCGGAATCAAGCATCCTAGGACCGGTTTCTGGCTATCAGCCGTCATCAGCCAGGATAGCTTGACTCCAGTGGCGTAGTGAGCACGGGTCCCACGTCTGGGAATACCCATCCCACTTGGGGCGAAAAGCGTTACAACAAACAAATGATGGACGGAATGCTGACAATGCAGACATTCTCCCCCAGTCAAGAGATCTGGGTTAAATCCATCGTTCTTTTGCCCACTACACCACCCCAGTTTAGACATGGCCATATGCAAATCAGTCTTGACCCTGTGCCTCATGGGAACAGTCCAGCCCGAACTGCCAAGCCATGTCTTCCCTGGACCGGAATCAAGCATCCTAGGACCGGTTTCTGGCTGTCAGCCGTCATCAGCCAGGATAGCTTGACTCCAGTGGCGTAGTGAGCACGGGTCCCACGTCTGGGAATACCCATCCCACTTGGGGCGAAAAGCGTTACAACAAACAAATGATGGACGGAATGCTGACAATGCAGACATTCTCCCCCAGTCAAGAGATCTGGGTTAAATCCATCGTTCTTTTCCCCACTACACCACCCCAGTTTAGACATGGACATATGCAAATCAGTCTTGACCCTGTGCCTCATGGGAACAGTCCAGCCCGAACTGCCAAGCCATGTCTTCCCTGGACCGGAATCAAGCATCCTAGGACCGGTTTCTGGCTATCAGCCGTCATCAGCCAGGATAGCTTGACTCCAGTGGCGTTTTGAGCACGGGTCCCACGTCTGGGAATACCCATCCCACTTGGGGCGAAAAGCGTTACAACAAACAAATGATGGACGGAATGCTGACAATGCAGACATTCTCCCCCAGTCAAGAGATCTGGGTTAAATCCATTGTTCTTTTGCCCACTACACCACCCCAGTTTAGACATGGCCATATGCAAATCAGTCTTGACCCTGTGCCTCATGGGAACAGTCCAGCCCGAACTGCCAAGCCATGTCTTCCCTGGACCGGAATCAAGCATCCTAGGACCGGTTTCTGGCTATCAGCCGTCATCAGCCAGGATAGCTTGACTCCAGTGGCGTAGTGAGCACGGGTCCCACGTCTGGGAATACCCATCCCACTTGGGGCGAAAAGCGTTACAACAAACAAATGATGGACGGAATGCTGACAATGCAGACATTCTCCCCCAGTCAAGAGATCTGGGTTAAATCCATCGTTCTTTTGCCCACTACACCACCCCAGTTTAGACATGGCCATATGCAAATCAGTCTTGACCCTGTGCCTCATGGGAACAGTCCAGCCCGAACTGCCAAGCCATGTCTTCCCTGGACCGGAATCAAGCATCCTAGGACCGGTTTCTGGCTGTCAGCCGTCATCAGCCAGGATAGCTTGACTCCAGTGGCGTAGTGAGCACGGGTCCCACGTCTGGGAATACCCATCCCACTTGGGGCGAAAAGCGTTACAACAAACAAATGATGGACGGAATACTGACAATGCAGACATTCTCCCCCAGTCAAGAGATCTGGGTTAAATCCATCGTTCTTTTGCCCACTACACCACCCCAGTTTAGACATGGCCATATGCAAATCAGTCTTGACCCTGTGCCTCATGGGAACAGTCCAGCCCGAACTGCCAAGCCATGTCTTCCCTGGACCGGAATCAAGCATCCTAGGACCGGTTTCTGGCTATCAGCCATCATCAGCCAGGATAGCTTGACTCCAGTGGCGTAGTGAGCACGGGTCCCACGTCTGGGAATACCCATCCCACTTGGGGCGAAAAGCGTTACAACAAACAAATGATGGACGGAATGCTGACAATGCAGACATTCTCCCCCAGTCAAGAGATCTGGGTTAAATCCATCGTTCTTTTGCCCACTACACCACCCCAGTTTAGACATGGCCATATGCAAATCAGTCTTGACCCTGTGCCTCATGGGAACAGTCCAGCCCGAACTGCCAAGCCATGTCTTCCCTGGACCGGAATCAAGCATCCTAGGACCGGTTTCTGGCTATCAGCCGTCATCAGCCAGGATAGCTTGAATCCAGTGGCGTAGTGAGCACGGGTCCCACGTCTGGGAATACCCATCCCACTTGGGGCGAAAAGCGTTACAACAAACAAATGATGGACGGAATGCTGACAATGCAGACATTCTCCCCCAGTCAAGAGATCTGGGTTAAATCCATCGTTCTTTTGCCCACTACACCACCCCAGTTTAGACATGGCCATATGCAAATCAGTCTTGACCCTGTGCCTCATGGGAACAGTCCAGCCCGAACTGCCAAGCCATGTCTTCCCTGGACCGGAATCAAGCATCCTAGGACCGGTTTCTGGCTGTCAGCCGTCATCAGCCAGGATAGCTTGACTCCAGTGGCGTAGTGAGCACGGGTCCCACGTCTGGGAATACCCATCCCACTTGGGGCGAAAAGCGTTACAACAAACAAATGATGGACGGAATGCTGACAATGCAGACATTCTCCCCCAGTCAAGAGATCTGGGTTAAATCCATCGTTCTTTTGCCCACTACACCACCCCAGTTTAGACATGGACATATGCAAATCAGTCTTGACCCTGTGCCTCATGGGAACAGTCCAGCCCGAACTGCCAAGCCATGTCTTCCCTGGACCGGAATCAAGCATCCTAGGACCGGTTTCTGGCTATCAGCCGTCATCAGCCAGGATAGCTTGACTCCAGTGGCGTAGTGAGCACGGGTCCCACGTCTGGGAATACCCATCCCACTTGGGGCGAAAAGCGTTACAACAAACAAATGATGGACGGAATGCTGACAATGCAGACATTCTCCCCCAGTCAAGAGATCTGGGTTAAATCCATCGTTCTTTTGCCCACTACACCACCCCAGTTTAGACATGGCCATATGCAAATCAGTCTTGACCCTGTGCCTCATGGGAACAGTCCAGCCCGAACTGCCAAGCCATGTCTTCCCTGGACCGGAATCAAGCATCCTAGGACCGGGTTCTGGTTATCAGCCGTCATCAGCCAGGATAGCTTGACTCCAGTGGCGTAGTGAGCACGGGTCCCAAGTCTGGGAATACCCATCCCACTTGGGGCGAAAAGCGTTACAACAAACAAATGATGGACGGAATGCTGACAATGCAGACATTCTCCCCCAGTCAAGAGATCTGGGTTAAATCCATCGTTCTTTTGCCCACTACACCACCCCAGTTTAGACATGGCCATATGCAAATCAGTCTTGACCCTGTGCCTCATGGGAACAGTCCAGCCCGAACTGCCAAGCCATGTCTTCCCTGGACCGGAATCAAGCATCCTAGGACCGGTTTCTGGCTATCAGCCGTCATCAGCCAGGATAGCTTGACTCCAGTGGCGTAGTGAGCACGGGTCCCACGTCTGGGAATACCCATCCCACTTGGGGCGAAAAGCGTTACAACAAACAAATGATGGACGGAATGGTGACAATGCAGACATTCTCCCCCAGTCAAGAGATCTGGGTTAAATCCATCGTTCTTTTGCCCACTACACCACCCCAGTTTAGACATGGACATATGCAAATCAGTCTTGACCCTGTGCCTCATGGGAACAGTCCAGCCCGAACTGCCAAGCCATGTCTTCCCTGGACCGGAATCAAGCATCCTAGGACCGGTTTCTGGCTATCAGCCGTCATCAGCCAGGATAGCTTGACTCCAGTGGCGTAGTGAGCACGGGTCCCACGTCTGGGAATACCCATCCCACTTGGGGCGAAAAGCGTTACAACAAACAAATGATGGACGGAATGCTGACAATGCAGACATTCTCCCCCAGTCAAGAGATCTGGGTTAAATCCATCGTTCTTTTGCCCACTACACCACCCCAGTTTAGACATGGCCATATGCAAATCAGTCTTGACCCTGTGCCTCATGGGAACAGTCCAGCCCGAACTGCCAAGCCATGTCTTCCCTGGACCGGAATCAAGCATCCTAGGACCGGGTTCTGGCTATCAGCCGTCATCAGCCAGGATAGCTTGACTCCAGTGGCGTAGTGAGCACGGGTCCCACGTCTGGGAATACCCATCCCACTTGGGGCGAAAAGCGTTACAACAAACAAATGATGGACGGAATGCTGACAATGCAGACATTCTCCCCCAGTCAAGAGATCTGGGTTAAATCCATCGTTCTTTTGCCCACTACACCACCCCAGTTTAGACATGGCCATATGCAAATCAGTCTTGACCCTGTGCCTCATGGGAACAGTCCAGCCCGAACTGCCAAGCCATGTCTTCCCTGGACCGGAATCAAGCATCCTAGGACCGGTTTCTGGCTATCAGCCGTCATCAGCCAGGATAGCTTGACTCCAGTGGCGTAGTGAGCACGAGTCCCACGTCTGGGAATACCCATCCCACTTGGGGCGAAAAGCGTTACAACAAACAAATGATGGACGGAATGCTGACAATGCAGACATTCTCCCCCAGTCAAGAGATCTGGGTTAAATCCATCGTTCTTTTGCCCACTACACCACCCCAGTTTAGACATGGCCATATGCAAATCAGTCTTGACCCTGTGCCTCATGGGAACAGTCCAGCCCGAACTGCCCAGCCATGTCTTCCCTGGACCGGAATCAAGCATCCTAGGACCGGTTTCTGGCTATCAGCCATCATCAGCCAGGATAGCTTGACTCCAGTGGCGTAGTGAGCACAGGTCCCACGTATGGGAATACCCATCCCACTTGGGGCGAAAAGCGTTACAACAAACAAATGATGGACGGAATGCTGACAATGCAGACATTCTCCCCCAGTCAAGAGATCTGGGTTAAATCCATCGTTCTTTTGCCCACTACACCACCCCAGTTTAGACATGGCCATATGCAAATCAGTCTTGACCCTGTGCCTCATGGGAACAGTCCAGCCCGAACTGCCAAGCCATGTCTTCCCTGGACCGGAATCAAGCATCCTAGGACCGGTATCTGGCTATCAGCCGTCATCAGCCAGGATAGCTTGACTCCAGTGGCGTAGTGAGCACGGGTCCCACGTCTGGGAATACCCATCCCACTTGGGGCGAAAAGCGTTACAACAAACAAATGATGGACGGAATGCTGACAATGCAGACATTCTCCCCCAGTCAAGAGATCTGGGTTAAATCCATCGTTCTTTTGCCCACTACACCACCCCAGTTTAGACATGGCCATATGCAAATCAGTCTTGACCCTGTGCCTCATGGGAACAGTCCAGCCCGAACTGCCAAGCCATGTCTTCCCTGGACCGGAATCAAGCATCCTAGGACCGGTTTCTGGCTATCAGCCGTCATCAGCCAGGATAGCTTGACTCCAGTGGCGTAGTGAGCACGGGTCCCACGTCTGGGAATACCCATCCCACTTGGGGCGAAAAGCGTTACAACAAACAAATGATGGACGGAATGCTGACAATGCAGACATTCTCCCCCAGTCAAGAGATCTGGGTTAAATCCATCGTTCTTTTGCCCACTACACCACCCCAGTTTAGACATGGCCATATGCAAATCAGTCTTGACCCTGTGCCTCATGGGAACAGTCCAGCCCGAACTGCCAAGCCATGTCTTCCCTGGACCGGAATCAAGCATCCTAGGACCGGTTTCTGGCTATCAGCCGTCATCAGCCAGGATAGCTTGACTCCAGTGGCGTAGTGAGCACGGGTCCCACGTCTGGGAATACCCATCCCACTTGGGGCGAAAAGCGTTACAACAAACAAATGATGGACGGAATGCTGATAATGCAGACATTCTCACCCAGTCAAGAGATCTGGGTTAAATCCATCGTTCTTTTGCCCACTACACCACCCCAGTTTAGACATGGACATATGCAAATCAGTCTTGACCCTGTGCCTCATGGGAACAGTCCAGCCCGCACTGCCAAGCCATGTCTTCCCTGGACCGGAATCAAGCATCCTAGGACCGGTTTCTGGCTATCAGCCGTCATCAGCCAGGATAGCTTGACTCCAGTGGCGTAGTGAGCACGGGTCCCACGTCTGGGAATACCCATCCCACTTGGGGCGAAAAGCGTTACAACAAACAAATGATGGACGGAATGCTGACAATGCAGACATTCTCCCCCAGTCAAGAGATCTGGGTTAAATCCATCGTTCTTTTGCCCACTACACCACCCCAGTTTAGACATGGCCATATGCAAATCAGACTTGACCCTGTGCCTCATGGGAACAGTCCAGCCCGAACTGCTAAGCTTGTCTTCCCTGGACCGGAATCAAGCATCCTAGGACCGGTTTCTGGCTATCAGCCGTCATCAGCCAGGATAGCTTGACTCCAGTGGCGTAGTGAGCACGGGTCCCACGTCTGGGAATACCCATCCCACTTGGGGCGAAAAGCGTTACAACAAACAAATGATGGACGGAATGCTGACAATGCGGACATTCTCCCCCAGTCAAGAGATCTGGGTTAAATCCATCGTTCTTTTGCCCACTACACCACCCCAGTTTAGACATGGCCATATGCAAATCAGTCTTGATCGTGTGCCTCATGGGAACAGTCCAGCCCGAACTGCCAAGCCATGTCTCCCCTGGACCGGAATCAAGCATCCTAGGACCGGTTTCTGGCTATCAGCCGTCATCAGCCAGGATAGCTTGACTCCAGTGGCGTAGTGAGCACGGGTCCCACGTCTGGGAGTACCCATCCCACTTGGGGCGAAAAGCGTTACAACAAACAAATGATGGACGGAATGCTGACAATGCAGACATTCTCCCCCAGTCAAGAGATCTGGGTTAAATCCATCGTTCTTTTGCCCACTACACCACCCCAGTTTAGACATGGACATATGCAAATCAGTCTTGACCCTGTGCCTCATGGGAACAGTCCAGCCCGAACTGCCAAGCCATGTCTTCCCTGGACCGGAATCAAGCATCCTAGGACCGGTTTCTGGCTATCAGCCGTCATCAGCCAGGATAGCTTGACTCCAGTGGCGTAGTGAGCACGGGTCCCACGTCTGGGAATACCCATCCCACTTGGGGCGAAAAGCGTTACAACAAACAAATGATGGACGGAATGCTGACAATGCAGACATTCTCCCCCAGTCAAGAGATCTGGGTTAAATCCATCGTTCTTTTGCCCACTACACCACCCCAGTTTAGACATGGCCATATGCAAATCAGTCTTGACCCTGTGCCTCATGGGAACAGTCCAGCCCGAACTGCCAAGCCATGTCTTCCCTGGACCGGAATCAAGCATCCTAGGACCGGTTTCTGGCTATCAGCCGTCATCAGCCAGGATAGCTTGACTCCAGTGGCGTAGTGAGCACGGGTCCCACGTCTGGGAATACCCATCCCACTTGGGGCGAAAAGCGTTACAACAAACAAATGATGGACGGAATGCTGACAATGCAGACATTCTCCCCCAGTCAAGAGATCTGGGTTAAATCCATCGTTCTTTTGCCCACTACACCACCCCAGTTTAGACATGGCCATATGCAAATCAGTCTTGATCGTGTGCCTCATGGGAACAGTCCAGCCCGAACTGCCAAGCCATGTCTCCCCTGGACCGGAATCAAGCATCCTAGGACCGGTTTCTGGCTATCAGCCGTCATCAGCCAGGATAGCTTGACTCCAGTGGCGTAGTGAGCACGGGTCCCACGTCTGGGAGTACCCATCCCACTTGGGGCGAAAAGCGTTACAACAAACAAATGATGGACGGAATGCTGACAATGCAGACATTCTCCCCCAGTCAAGAGATCTGGGTTAAATCCATCGTTCTTTTGCCCACTACACCACCCCAGTTTAGACATGGACATATGCAAATCAGTCTTGACCCTGTGCCTCATGGGAACAGTCCAGCCCGAACTGCCAAGCCATGTCTTCCCTGGACCGGAATCAAGCATCCTAGGACCGGTTTCTGGCTATCAGCCGTCATCAGCCAGGATAGCTTGACTCCAGTGGCGTAGTGAGCACGGGTCCCACGTCTGGGAATACCCATCCCACTTGGGGCGAAAAGCGTTACAACAAACAAATGATGGACGGAATGCTGACAATGCAGACATTCTCCCCCAGTCAAGAGATCTGGGTTAAATCCATCGTTCTTTTGCCCACTACACCACCCCAGTTTAGACATGGCCATATGCAAATCAGTCTTGACCCTGTGCCTCATGGGAACAGTCCAGCCCGAACTGCCAAGCCATGTCTTCCCTGGACCGGAATCAAGCATCCTAGGACCGGTTTCTGGCTATCAGCCGTCATCAGCCAGGATAGCTTGACTCCAGTGGCGTAGTGAGCACGGGTCCCACGTCTGGGAATACCCATCCCACTTGGGGCGAAAAGCGTTACAACAAACAAATGATGGACGGAATGCTGACAATGCAGACATTCTCCCCCAGTCAAGAGATCTGGGTTAAATCCATCGTTCTTTTGCCCACTACACCACCCCAGTTTAGACATGGACATATGCAAATCAGTCTTGACCCTGTGCCTCATGGGAACAGTCCAGCCCGAACTGCCAAGCCATGTCTTCCCTGGACCGGAATCAAGCATCCTAGGACCGGTTTCTGGCTATCAGCCGTCATCAGCCAGGATAGCTTGACTCCAGTGGCGTAGTGAGCACGGGTCCCACGTCTGGGAATACCCATCCCACTTGGGGCGAAAAGCGTTACAACAAACAAATGATGGACGGAATGCTGACAATGCAGACATTCTCCCCCAGTCAAGAGATCTGGGTTAAATCCATCGTTCTTTTGCCCACTACACCACCCCAGTTTAGACATGGCCATATGCAAATCAGTCTTGACCCTGTGCCTCATGGGAACAGTCCAGCCCGAACTGCCAAGCCATGTCTTCCCTGGACCGGAATCAAGCATCCTAGGACCGGTTTCTGGCTATCAGCCATCATCAGCCAGGATAGCTTGACTCCAGTGGCGTAGTGAGCACGGGTCCCACGTCTGGGAATACCCATCCCACTTGGGGTGAAAAGCGTTACAACAAACAAATGATGGACGGAATGCTGACAATGCAGACATTCTCCCCCAGTCAAGAGATGTGGGTTAAATCCATCGTTCTTTTGCCCACTACACCACCCCAGTTTAGACATGGCCATATGCAAATCAGTCTTGACCCTGTGCCTCATGGGAACAGTCCAGCCCGAACTGCCAAGCCATGTCTTCCCTGGACCGGAATCAAGCATCCTAGGACCGGTTTCTGGCTATCAGCCGTCATCAGCCAGGATAGCTTGACTCCAGTGGCGTAGTGAGCACGGGTCCCACGTCTGGGAATACCCATCCCACTTGGGTCGAAAAGCGTTACAACAAACAAATGATGGACGGAATGCTGACAATGCAGACATTCTCCCCCAGTCAAGAGATCTGGGTTATATCCATCGTTCTTTTGCCCACTACACCACCCCAGTTTAGACATGGCCATATGCAAATCAGTCTTGACCCTGTGCCTCATGGGAACAGTCCAGCCCGAACTGCCAAGCCATGTCTTCCCTGGACCGGAATCAAGCATCCTAGGACCGGTATCTGGCTATCAGCCGTCATCAGCCAGGATAGCTTGACTCCAGTGGCGTAGTGAGCACGGGTCCCACGTCTGGGAATACCCATCCCACTTGGGGCGAAAAGCGTTACAACAAACAAATGATGGACGGAATGCTGACAATGCAGACATTCTCCCCCAGTCAAGAGATCTGGGTTAAATCCATCGTTCTTTTGCCCACTACACCACCCCAGTTTAGAAATGGCCATATGCAAATCAGTCTTGACCCTGTGCCTCATGGGAACAGTCCAGCCCGAACTGCCAAGCCATGTCTTCCCTGGACCGGAATCAAGCATCCTAGGACCGGTTTCTGGCTATCAGCCGTCATCAGCCAGGATAGCTTGACTCCAGTGGCGTAGTGAGCACGGGTCCCACGTCTGGGAATACCCATCCCACTTGTGGCGAAAAGCGTTACAACAAACAAATGATGGACGGAATGCTGACAATGCAGACATTCTCCCCCAGTCAAGAGATCTGGGTTAAATCCATCGTTCTTTTGCCCACTACACCACCCCAGTTTAGACATGGACATATGCAAATCAGTCTTGACCCTGTGCCTCATGGGAACAGTCCAGCCCGAACTGCCAAGCCATGTCTTCCCTGGACCGGAATCAAGCATCCTAGGACCGTTTTCTGGCTATCAGCCGTCATCAGCCAGGATAGCTTGACTCCAGTGGCGTAGTGAGCACGGGTCCCACGTATGGGAATACCCATCCCACTTGGGGCGAAAAGCGTTACAACAAACAAATGATGGACGGAATGCTGACAATGCAGACATTCTCCCCCAGTCAAGAGATCTGGGTTAAATCCATCGTTCTTTTGCCCACTACACCACCCCAGTTTAGACATGGCCATATGCAAATCAGTCTTGACCCTGTGCCTCATGGGAACAGTCCAGCCCGAACTGCCAAGCCATGTCTTCCCTGGACCGGAATCAAGCATCCTAGGACCGGGTTCTGGCTATCAGCCATCATCAGCCAGGATAGCTTGACTCCAGTGGCGTAGTGAGCACGGGTCCCACGTCTGGGAATACCCATCCCACTTGGGGCGAAAAGCGTTACAACAAACAAATGATGGACGGAATGCTGACAATGCAGACATTCTCCCCCAGTCAAGAGATCTGGGTTAAATCCATCGTTCTTTTGCCCACTACACCACCCCAGTTTAGACATGGACATATGCAAATCAGTCTTGACCCTGTGCCTCATGGGAACAGTCCAGCCCGAACTGCTAAGCCATGTCTTCCCTGGACCGGAATCAAGCATCCTAGGACCGGTTTCTGGCTATCAGCCGTCATCAGCCAGGATAGCTTGACTCCAGTGGCGTAGTGAGCACGGGTCCCACGTCTGGGAATACCCATCCCACTTGGGGCGAAAAGCGTTACAACAAACAAATGATGGACGGAATGCTGACAATGCAGACATTCTCCCCCAGTCAAGAGATCTGGGTTAAATCCATCGTTCTTTTGCCCACTACACCACCCCAGTTTAGACATGGCCATATGCAAATCAGTCTTGACCCTGTGCCTCATGGGAACAGTCCAGCCCGAACTGCCAAGCCATGTCTTCCCTGGACCGGAATCAAGCATCCTAGGACCGGTTTCTGGCTATCAGCCGTCATCAGCCAGGATAGCTTGACTCCAGTGGCGTAGTGAGCACGGGTCCCACGTCTGGGAGTACCCATCCCACTTGGGGCGAAAAGCGTTACAACAAACAAATGATGGACGGAATGCTGACAATGCAGACATTCTCCCCCAGTCAAGAGATCTGGGTTAAATCCATCGTTCTTTTGCCCACTACACCACCCCAGTTTAGACATGGCCATATGCAAATCAGTCTTGACCCTGTGCCTCATGGGAACAGTCCAGCCCGAACTGCCAAGCCATGTCTTCCCTGGACCGGAATCATGCATCCTAGGACCGGTTTCTGGCTATCAGCCAGGATAGCTTGACTCCAGTGGCGTAGTGAGCACGGGTCCCACGTCTGGGAATACCCATCCCACTTGGGGCGAAAAGCGTTACAACAAACAAATGATGGACGAAATGCTGACAATGCAGACATTCTCCCCCAGTCAAGAGATCTGGGTTAAATCCATCGTTCTTTTGCCCACTACACCACCCCAGTTTAGACATGGCCATATGCAAATCAGTCTTGAGCCTGTGCCTCATGGGAACAGTCCAGCCCGAACTGCCAAGCCATGTCTTCCCTGGACCGGAATCAAGCATCCTAGGACCGGTTTCTGGCTATCAGCCGTCATCAGCCAGGATAGCTTGACTCCAGTGGCGTAGTGAGCACGGGTCCCACGTCTGGGAATACCCATCCCACTTGGGGCAAAAAGCGTTACAACAAACAAATGATGGACGGAATGCTGACAATGCAGACATTCTCCCCCAGTCAAGAGATCTGGGTTAAATCCATCGTTCTTTTGCCCACTACACCACCCCAGTTTAGACATGGACATATGCAAATCAGTCAATTTGACCCTGTGCCTCATGGGAACAGTCCAGCCCGAACTGCCAAGCCATGTCTTCCCTGGACCGGAATCAAGCATCCTAGGACCGGTTTCTGGCTATCAGCCGTCATCAGCCAGGATAGCTTGACTCCAGTGGCGTAGTGAGCACGGGTCCCACGTCTGGGAATACCCATCCCACTTGGGGCGAAAAGCGTTACAACAAACAAATGATGGACGGAATGCTGACAATGCAGACATTCTCCCCCAGTCAAGAGATCTGGGTTAAATCCATCGTTCTTTTGCCCACTACACCACCCCAGTTTAGACATGGCCATATGCAAATCAGTCTTGACCCTGTGCCTCATGGGAACAGTCCAGCCCGAACTGCCAAGCCATGTCTTCCCTGGACCGGAATCAAGCATCCTAGGACCGGTTTCTGGCTATCAGCCGTCATCAGCCAGGATAGCTTGACTCCAGTGGCGTAGTGAGCACGGGTCCCACGTCTGGGAATACCCATCCCACTTGGGGCGAAAAGCGTTACAACAAACAAATGATGGACGGAATGCTGACAATGCAGACATTCTCCCCCAGTCAAGAGATCTGGGTTAAATCCATCGTTCTTTTGCCCACTACACCACCCCAGTTTAGACATGGACATATGCAAATCAGTCTTGACCCTGTGCCTCATGGGAACAGTCCAGCCCGAACTGCCAAGCCATGTCTTCCCTGGACCGGAATCAAGCATCCTAGGACCGGTTTCTGGCTATCAGCCGTCATCAGCCAGGATAGCTTGACTCCAGTGGCGTAGTGAGCACGGGTCCCACGTCTGGGAATACCCATCCCACTTGGGGCGAAAAGCGTTACAACAAACAAATGATGGACGGAATGCTGACAATGCAGACATTCTCCCCCAGTCAAGAGATCTGGGTTAAATCCATCGTTCTTTTGCCCACTACACCACCCCAGTTTAGACATGGCCATATGCAAATCAGTCTTGACCCTGTGCCTCATGGGAACAGTCCAGCCCGAACTGCCAAGCCATGTCTTCCCTGGACCGGAATCAAGCATCCTAGGACCAGTTTCTGGCTATCAGCCGTCATCAGCCAGGATAGCTTGACTCCAGTGGCGTAGTGAGCATGGGTCCCACGTCTGGGAATACCCATCCCACTTGGGGCGAAAAGCGTTACAACAAACAAATGATGGACGGAATGCTGACAATGCAGACATTCTCCCCCAGTCAAGAGATCTGGGTTAAATCCATCGTTCTTTTGCCCACTACACCACCCCAGTTTAGACATGGCCATATGCAAATCAGTCTTGACCCTGTGCCTCATGGGAACAGTCCAGCCCGAACTGCCAAGCCATGTCTTCCCTGGACCGGAATCAAGCATCCTAGGACCGGTTTCTGGCTATCCGCCGTCATCAGCCAGGATAGCTTGACTCCAGTGGCGTAGTGAGCACGGGTCCCACGTCTGGGAATACCCATCCCACTTAGGGCGAAAAGCGTTACAACAAACAAATGGTGGACGGAATGCTGACAATGCAGACATTCTCCCCCAGTCAAGAGATCTGGGTTAAATCCATCGTTCTTTTGCCCACTACACCACCCCAGTTTAGACATGGCCATATGCAAATCAGTCTTGACCCTGTGCCTCATGGGAACAGTCCAGCCCGAACTGCCAAGCCATGTCTTCCCTGGACCGGAATCAAGCATCCTAGGACCAGTTTCTGGCTATCAGCCATCATCAGCCAGGATAGCTTGACTCCAGTGGGTTAGTGAGCACGGGTCCCACGTCTGGGAATACCCATCCCACTTGGGGCGAAAAGCGTTACAACAAACAAATGATGGACGGAATGCTGACAATGCAGACATTCTCCCCCAGTCAAGAGATCTGGGTTAAATCCATCGTTCTTTTGCCCACTACACCACCCCAGTTTAGACATGGCCATATGCAAATCAGTCTTGACCCTGTGCCTCATGGGAACAGTCCAGCCCGAACTGCCAAGCCATGTCTTCCCTGGACCGGAATCAAGCATCCTAGGACTCGTTTCTGGCTATCAGCCGTCATCAGCCAGGATAGCTTGACTCCAGTGGCGTAGTGAGCACGGGTCCCACGTCTGGGAATACCCATCCCACTTGGGGCGAAAAGCGTTACAACAAACAAATGATGGACGGAATGCTGACAATGCAGACATTCTCCCCCAGTCAAGAGATCTGGGTTAAATCCATCGTTCTTTTGCCCACTACACCACCCCAGTTTAGACATGGCCATATGCAAATCAGTCTTGACCCTGTGCCTCATGGGAACAGTCCAGCCCGAACTGCCAAGCCATGTCTTCCCTGGACCGGAATCAAGCATCCTAGGACCGGTTTCTGGCTATCAGCCGTCATCAGCCAGGATAGCTTGACTCCAGTGGCGTAGTGAGCACGGGTCCCACGTCTGGGAATACCCATCCCACTTGGGGCGAAAAGCGTTACAACAAATGATGGACGGAATGCTGACAATGCAGACATTCTCCCCCAGTCAAGAGATCTGGGTTAAATCCATCGTTCTTTTGCCCACTACACCACCCCAGTTTAGACATGGCCATATGCAAATCAGTCTTGACCCTGTGCCTCATGGGAACAGTCCAGCCCGAACTGCCAAGCCATGTCTTCCCTGGACCGGAATCAAGCATCCTAGGACCGGTTTCTGGCTATCAGCCGTCATCAGCCAAGATAGCTTGACTCCAGTGGCGTAGTGAGCACGGGTCCCACGTCTGGGAATACCCATCCCACTTGGGGCGAAAAGCGTTACAACAAACAAATGATGGACGGAATGCTGACAATGCAGACATTCTCCCCCAGTCAAGAGATCTGGGTTAAATCCATCGTTCTTTTGCCCACTACACCACCCCAGTTTAGACATGGCCATATGCAAATCAGTCTTGACCCTGTGCCTCATGGGAACAGTCCAGCCCGAACTGCCAAGCCATGTCTTCCCTGGACCGGAATCAAGCATCCTAGGACCGGTTTCTGGCTATCAGCCGTCATCAGCCAGGATAGCTTGACTCCAGTGGCGTAGTGAGCACGGGTCCCACGTCTGGGAATACCCATCCCACTTGGGGCGAAAAGCGTTACAACAAACAAATGATGGACGGAATGCTGACAATGCAGACATTCGCCCCCAGTCAAGAGATCTGGGTTAAATCCATCGTTCTTTTGCCCACTACACCACCCCAGTTTAGACATGGCCATATGCAAATCAGTCTTGACCCTGTGCCTCATGGGAACAGTCCAGCCCGAACTGCCAAGCCATGTCTTCCCTGGACCGGAATCAAGCATCCTAGGACCGGTATCTGGCTATCAGCCGTCATCAGCCAGGATAGCTTGACTCCAGTGGCGTAGTGAGCACGGGTCCCACGTCTGGGAATACCCATCCCACTTGGGGCGAAAAGCGTTACAACAAACAAATGATGGACGGAATGCTGACAATGCAGACATTCTCCCCCAGTCAAGAGATCTGGGTTAAATCCATCGTTCTTTTGCCCACTACACCACCCCAGTTTAGACATGGCCATATGCAAATCAGTCTTGACCCTGTGCCTCATGGGAACAGTCCAGCCCGAACTGCCAAGCCATGTCTTCCCTGGACCGGAATCAAGCATCCTAGGACCGGTTTCTGGCTATCAGCCGTCATCAGCCAGGATAGCTTGACTCCAGTGGCGTAGTGAGCATGGGTCCCACGTCTGGGAATACCCATCCCACTTGGGGCGAAAAGCGTTACAACAAACAAATGATGGACGGAATGCTGACAATGCAGACATTCTCCCCCAGTCAAGAGATCTGGGTTAAATCCATCGTTCTTTTGCCCACTACACCACCCCAGTTTAGACATGGCCATATGCAAATCAGTCTTGACCCTGTGCCTCATGGGAACAGTCCAGCCCGAACTGCCAAGCCATGTCTTCCCTGGACCGGAATCAAGCATCCTAGGACCGGTTTCTGGCTATCCGCCGTCATCAGCCAGGATAGCTTGACTCCAGTGGCGTAGTGAGCACGGGTCCCACGTCTGGGAATACCCATCCCACTTAGGGCGAAAAGCGTTACAACAAACAAATGGTGGACGGAATGCTGACAATGCAGACATTCTCCCCCAGTCAAGAGATCTGGGTTAAATCCATCGTTCTTTTGCCCACTACACCACCCCAGTTTAGACATGGCCATATGCAAATCAGTCTTGACCCTGTGCCTCATGGGAACAGTCCAGCCCGAACTGCCAAGCCATGTCTTCCCTGGACCGGAATCAAGCATCCTAGGACCAGTTTCTGGCTATCAGCCATCATCAGCCAGGATAGCTTGACTCCAGTGGGTTAGTGAGCACGGGTCCCACGTCTGGGAATACCCATCCCACTTGGGGCGAAAAGCGTTACAACAAACAAATGATGGACGGAATGCTGACAATGCAGACATTCTCCCCCAGTCAAGAGATCTGGGTTAAATCCATCGTTCTTTTGCCCACTACACCACCCCAGTTTAGACATGGCCATATGCAAATCAGTCTTGACCCTGTGCCTCATGGGAACAGTCCAGCCCGAACTGCCAAGCCATGTCTTCCCTGGACCGGAATCAAGCATCCTAGGACCGGTTTCTGGCTATCAGCCGTCATCAGCCAGGATAACTTGACTCCAGTGGCGTAGTGAGCACGGGTCCCACGTCTGGGAATACCCATCCCACTTGGGGCGAAAAGCGTTACAACAAACAAATGATGGACGGAATGCTGACAATGCAGACATCCTCCCCCAGTCAAGAGATCTGGGTTAAATCCATCGTTCTTTTGCCCACTACACCACCCCAGTTTAGACATGGCCATATGCAAATCAGTCTTGACCCTGTGCCTCATGGGAACAGTCCAGCCCGAACTGCCAAGCCATGTCTTCCCTGGACCGGAATCAAGCATCCTAGGACCGGTTTCTGGCTATCAGCCGTCATCAGCCAGGATAGCTTGACTCCAGTGGCGTAGTGAGCACGGGTCCCACGTCTGGGAATACCCATCCCACTTGGGGCGAAAAGCGTTACAACAAACAAATGATGGACGGAATGCTGACAATGCAGACATTCTCCCCCAGTCAAGAGATCTGGGTTAAATCCATCGTTCTTTTGCCCACTACACCACCCCAGTTTAGACATGGCCATATGCAAATCAGTCTTGACCCTGTGCCTCATGGGAACAGTCCAGCCCGAACTGCCAAGCCATGTCTTCCCTGGACCGGAATCAAGCATCCTAGGACCGGTTTCTGGCTATCAGCCGTCATCAGCCAGGATAGCTTGACTCCAGTGGCGTAGTGAGCACGGGTCCCACGTCTGGGAATACCCATCCCACTTGGGGCGAAAAGCGTTACAACAAACAAATGATGGACGGAATGGTGACAATGCAGACATTCTCCCCCAGTCAAGAGATCTGGGTTAAATCCATCGTTCTTTTGCCCACTACACCACCCCAGTTTAGACATGGCCATATGCAAATCAGTCTTGACCCTGTGCCTCATGGGAACAGTCCAGCCCGAACTGCCAAGCCATGTCTTCCCTGGACCGGAATCAAGCATCCTAGGACCGGTTTCTGGCTGTCAGCCGTCATCAGCCAGGATAGCTTGACTCCAGTGGCGTAGTGAGCACGGGTCCCACGTCTGGGAATACCCATCCCACTTGGGGCGAAAAGCGTTACAACAAACAAATGATGGACGGAATGCTGACAATGCAGACATTCTCCCCCAGTCAAGAGATCTGGGTTAAATCCATCGTTCTTTTGCCCACTACACCACCCCAGTTTAGACATGGACATATGCAAATCAGTCTTGACCCTGTGCCTCATGGGAACAGTCCAGCCCGAACTGCCAAGCCATGTCTTCCCTGGACCGGAATCAAGCATCCTAGGACCGGTTTCTGGCTATCAGCCGTCATCAGCCAGGATAGCTTGACTCCAGTGGCGTAGTGAGCACGGGTCCCACGTCTGGGAATACCCATCCCACTTGGGGCGAAAAGCGTTACAACAAACAAATGATGGACGGAATGCTGACAATGCAGACATTCTCCCCCAGTCAAGAGATCTGGGTTAAATCCATCGTTCTTTTGCCCACTACACCACCCCAGTTTAGACATGGCCATATGCAAATCAGTCTTGACCCTGTGCCTCATGGGAACAGTCCAGCCCGAACTGCCAAGCCATGTCTTCCCTGGACCGGAATCAAGCATCCTAGGACCGGGTTCTGGCTATCAGCCGTCATCAGCCAGGATAGCTTGACTCCAGTGGCGTAGTGAGCACGGGTCCCACGTCTGGGAATACCCATCCCACTTGGGGCGAAAAGCGTTACAACAAACAAATGATGGACGGAATGCTGACAATGCAGACATTCTCCCCCAGTCAAGAGATCTGGGTTAAATCCATCGTTCTTTTGCCCACTACACCACCCCAGTTTAGACATGGCCATATGCAAATCAGTCTTGACCCTGTGCCTCATGGGAACAGTCCAGCCCGAACTGCCAAGCCATGTCTTCCCTGGACCGGAATCAAGCATCCTAGGACCGGTTTCTGGCTATCAGCCGTCATCAGCCAGGATAGCTTGACTCCAGTGGCGTAGTGAGCACGGGTCCCACGTCTGGGAATACCCATCCCACTTGGGGCGAAAAGCGTTACAACAAACAAATGATGGACGGAATGCTGACAATGCAGACATTCTCCCCCAGTCAAGAGATCTGGGTTAAATCCATCGTTCTTTTGCCCACTACACCACCCCAGTTTAGACATGGCCATATGCAAATCAGTCTTGACCCTGTGCCTCATGGGAACAGTCCAGCCCGAACTGCCAAGCCATGTCTTCCCTGGACCGGAATCAAGCATCCTAGGACCGGTTTCTGGCTATCAGCCATCATCAGCCAGGATAGCTTGACTCCAGTGGCGTAGTGAGCACGGGTCCCACGTCTGGGAATACCCATCCCACTTGGGGCGAAAAGCGTTACAACAAACAAATGATGGACGGAATGCTGACAATGCAGACATTCTCCCCCAGTCAAGAGATCTGGGTTAAATCCATCGTTCTTTTGCCCACTACACCACCCCAGTTTAGACATGGCCATATGCAAATCAGTCTTGACCCTGTGCCTCATGGGAACAGTCCAGCCCGAACTGCCAAGCCATGTCTTCCCTGGACCGGAATCAAGCATCCTAGGACCGGTTTCTGGCTATCAGCCGTCATCAGCCAGGATAGCTTGACTCCAGTGGCGTAGTGAGCACGGGTCCCACGTCTGGGAATACCCATCCCACTTGGGGCGAAAAGCGTTACAACAAACAAATGATGGACGGAATGCTGACAATGCAGACATTCTCCCCCAGTCAAGAGATCTGGGTTAAATCCATCGTTCTTTTGCCCACTACACCACCCCAGTTTAGACATGGCCATATGCAAATCAGTCTTGACCCTGTGCCTCATGGGAACAGTCCAGCCCGAACTGCCAAGCCATGTCTTCCCTGGACCGGAATCAAGCATCCTAGGACCGGTTTCTGGCTATCAGCCGTCATCAGCCAGGATAGCTTGACTCCAGTGGCGTAGTGAGCACGGGTCCCACGTCTGGGAATACCCATCCCACTTGGGGCGAAAAGCGTTACAACAAATGATGGACGGAATGCTGACAATGCAGACATTCTCCCCCAGTCAAGAGATCTGGGTTAAATCCATCGTTCTTTTGCCCACTACACCACCCCAGTTTAGACATGGCCATATGCAAATCAGTCTTGACCCTGTGCCTCATGGGAACAGTCCAGCCCGAACTGCCAAGCCATGTCTTCCCTGGACCGGAATCAAGCATCCTAGGACCGGTTTCTGGCTATCAGCCGTCATCAGCCAAGATAGCTTGACTCCAGTGGCGTAGTGAGCACGGGTCCCACGTCTGGGAATACCCATCCCACTTGGGGCGAAAAGCGTTACAACAAACAAATGATGGACGGAATGCTGACAATGCAGACATTCTCCCCCAGTCAAGAGATCTGGGTTAAATCCATCGTTCTTTTGCCCACTACACCACCCCAGTTTAGACATGGCCATATGCAAATCAGTCTTGACCCTGTGCCTCATGGGAACAGTCCAGCCCGAACTGCCAAGCCATGTCTTCCCTGGACCGGAATCAAGCATCCTAGGACCGGTTTCTGGCTATCAGCCGTCATCAGCCAGGATAGCTTGACTCCAGTGGCGTAGTGAGCACGGGTCCCACGTCTGGGAATACCCATCCCACTTGGGGCGAAAAGCGTTACAACAAACAAATGATGGACGGAATGCTGACAATGCAGACATTCTCCCCCAGTCAAGAGATCTGGGTTAAATCCATCGTTCTTTTGCCCACTACACCACCCCAGTTTAGACATGGCCATATGCAAATCAGTCTTGACCCTGTGCCTCATGGGAACAGTCCAGCCCGAACTGCCAAGCCATGTCTTCCCTGGACCGGAATCAAGCATCCTAGGACCGGTATCTGGCTATCAGCCGTCATCAGCCAGGATAGCTTGACTCCAGTGGCGTAGTGAGCACGGGTCCCACGTCTGGGAATACCCATCCCACTTGGGGCGAAAAGCGTTACAACAAACAAATGATGGACGGAATGCTGACAATGCAGACATTCTCCCCCAGTCAAGAGATCTGGGTTAAATCCATCGTTCTTTTGCCCACTACACCACCCCAGTTTAGACATGGCCATATGCAAATCAGTCTTGACTCTGTGCCTCATGGGAACAGTCCAGCCCGAACTGCCAAGCCATGTCTTCCCTGGACCGGAATCAAGCATCCTAGGACCGGTTTCTGGCTATCAGCCGTCATCAGCCAGGATAGCTTGACTCCAGTGGCGTAGTGAGCACGGGTCCCACGTCTGGGAATACCCATCCCACTTGGGGCGAAAAGCGTTACAACAAACAAATGATGGACGGAATGCTGACAATGCAGACATTCTCCCCCAGTCAAGAGATCTGGGTTAAATCCATCGTTCTTTTGCCCACTACACCACCCCAGTTTAGACATGGCCATATGCAAATCAGTCTTGACCCTGTGCCTCATGGGAACAGTCCAGCCCGAACTGCCAAGCCATGTCTTCCCTGGACCGGAATCAAGCATCCTAGGACCGGTTTCTGGCTATCAGCCGTCATCAGCCAGGATAGCTTGACTCCAGTGGCGTAGTGAGCACGGGTCCCACGTCTGGGAATACCCATCCCACTTGGGGCGAAAAGCGTTACAACAAACAAATGATGGACGGAATGCTGACAATGCAGACATTCTCCCCCAGTCAAGAGATCTGGGTTAAATCCATCGTTCTTTTGCCCACTACACCACCCCAGTTTAGACATGGACATATGCAAATCAGTCTTGACCCTGTGCCTCATGGGAACAGTCCAGCCCGAACTGCCAAGCCATGTCTTCCCTGGACCGGAATCAAGCATCCTAGGACCGGTTTCTGGCTATCAGCCGTCATCAGCCAGGATAGCTTGACTCCAGTGGCGTAGTGAGCATGGGTCCCACGTCTGGGAATACCCATCCCACTTGGGGCGAAAAGCGTTACAACAAACAAATGATGGACGCAATGCTGACAATGCAGACATTCTCCCCCAGTCAAGAGATCTGGGTTAAATCCATCGTTCTTTTGCCCACTACACCACCCCAGTTTAGACATGGCCATATGCAAATCAGTCTTGACCCTGTGCCTCATGGGAACAGTCCAGCCCGAACTGCCAAGCCATGTCTTCCCTGGACCGGAATCAAGCATCCTAGGACCGGGTTCTGGCTATCAGCCATCATCAGCCAGGATAGCTTGACTCCAGTGGCGTAGTGAGCACGGGTCCCACGTCTGGGAATACCCATCCCACTTGGGGCGAAAAGCGTTACAACAAACAAATGATGGACGGAATGCTGACAATGCAGACATTCTCCCCCAGTCAAGAGATCTGGGTTAAATCCATCGTTCTTTTGCCCACTACACCACCCCAGTTTAGACATGGCCATATGCAAATCAGTCTTGACCCTGTGCCTCATGGGAACAGTCCAGCCCGAACTGCCAAGCCATGTCTTCCCTGGACCGGAATCAAGCATCCTAGGACCGGTTTCTGGCTATCAGCCGTCATCAGCCAGGATAGCTTGACTCCAGTGGCGTAGTGAGCACGGGTCCCACGTCTGGGAATACCCATCCCACTTGGGGCGAAAAGCGTTACAACAAACAAATGATGGACGGAATGCTGACAATGCAGACATTCTCCCCCAGTCAAGAGATCTGGGTTAAATCCATCGTTCTTTTGCCCACTACACCACCCCAGTTTAGACATGGCCATATGCAAATCAGTCTTGACCCTGTGCCTCATGGGAACAGTCCAGCCCGAACTGCCAAGCCATGTCTTCCCTGGACCGGAATCAAGCATCCTAGGACCGGTTTCTGGCTATCAGCCGTCATCAGCCAGGATAGCTTGACTCCAGTGGCGTAGTGAGCACGGGTCCCACGTCTGGGAATACCCATCCCACTTGGGGCGAAAAGCGTTACAACAAACAAATGATGGACGGAATGCTGACAATGCAGACATTCTCCCCCAGTCAAGAGAACTGGGTTAAATCCATCGTTCGATTTAGGCCCAGATCTCTGTACTGGGGTGAATGTATGACATTGTTCTGCATTCTGTCCATCAATTGTTGTTTTTGCATTTGTCACCCCGAGTGGGAAGGGTATGCTGAGACGTGAGTCCCTTGCTCTCCATGCCACTGGAATCAAGCTATCGTGGCTGACGAGGGCTGAAAGCCCGAAACCGGTCCTAGGATGCTTGTTTCCAGTCCAGGGAGGACCTGGCTTGGCAGTTCGGGCTGGACTGTTCCCATGGGGCACAGGGTCAAGACTGATTTGCATATGGCTGGGTTCAAACTGGAATGGCATGGTGAGCAAAAAAACGATGGATTTAGGCCCAGATCTCTGTACTGGGGTGAATGTATGACATTGGTCTGCATTCTGTCCATCAATTGTTGTTTTTGCATTTGTCACCCCGAGTGGGAAGGGTATGCTCAGACGTGAGTCCCTCGCTCTCCATGCCACTGGAATCAAGCTATCCTGGCTGACGAGGGCTGAAAGCCCGAAACCGGTCCTAGGATGCTTGTTTCCAGTCCAGGGAGGACCTGGCTTGGCAGTTCGGGCTGGACTGTTCCCATGGGGCACAGGGTCAAGACTGATTTGCATATGGCTGGGTTCAAACTGGAATGGCATGGTGAGCAAAAAAACGATGGATTTAGGCCCAGATCTCTGTACTGGGGTGAATGTATGACATTGGTCTGCATTCTGTCCATCAATTGTTGTTTTTGCATTTGGGACACCATCTTGATCAGTCCCTCCAAATTGATACATTTCCTGGACTTTATCACTTTAAGGATGGAATGTTGATGAGTCTTTTGTTAAAGGGACCTTAGCCCCATATCATCTGAATCTTTGGTGATTATTGGACAGCAACAGATTGGGACAGTCTCCCTGGGAGCCATCAGTTCATCCTTGGAGCGCAGGCACAATAGAAGACTCTGGCCTGCGAGCACCAAGCCTGCGTACCACAAGGACCATTCTTTTCCACGGTCACTTCAGCAGAACACTGAATCCATAACCTGGAGCGGCCATCGAGTGAATGATGCCACCAAGGTGTTACAACCCAACCAGACGCCATCAAACGAAGGGACATTCCAGAATCCTTGTTTTTAGTAATTGTTGAAGTTATAACACTAAGAGGACAAGTGTAATAAGTTTCACTGGATACCCTCTTTAACTTTAAGGGCCAGTCACTCGCAGAAGATGATAAACTGCAAATTACTGCTTGGCAGGACTTGGGGGCTCTACTTGCCTGTGTACCCAAAAGTTAGACTCACTCTCAGATTGACAAAGAAATGCTTCTAAGCATGAATCTCTCATTGTGGATGGGCTAGGAAAGGCTTGTGAGCCTCAAAGTGCTGAATAAAAAAATAATAAAAAACTTCTAAGAGTAGAAAAAAGTGAGAAGCTAACATTTCAGGGTGGTAGCCTGGTGTGCAGCAGGCCATCGCAGAGCTGCGGATCTCAAGGCTTCTTAACGGTGATAACTGTCTCACGCCCTTTGGGATCAGTTCCATAGCAAGAGTGCCTTGGACTTTGTTCAAACAGGGGAGTTGGACCTGAACACCTGGTTGGGTAGTAAAATACAGTCATAATTGGAGAAAGTGTGGCGCTATGACCTCTGGGCTCAGGTGCCACTGCACCTGGTGCACTATTGATAGATTTGCCCCTGTGTGGGATAGGGGAGGAGAGTTGCACTGACCAAACTGTTCAAAACGTTCCCTTCAACATTCCAAGAAAGTATTGGGACACTTTGTGAGTGGCTATTTAGAACTGCCTGTAAAACCTGTGGCTTTTTGGGGATTTTATCCCACTTTCTGAAACGATTGTCTAGGTGACGTAAGTCATCCTTTTGCCTCTTTATGTTCCCACAAACCTCCTGGACACCAGCCTCTGCTTGCTGGTATGTGGACCTTGACCTAATGCCCCTTCATTTTGCAAGTTTGCCAGCCACCACCCATGCTAGCACTGGCCGCCAGGTACAGTGGGGTCCTTTAGTTTATTTCCCAATAGATGATACAGCTGGGATCATAAATGGGGATGTAAGAATGAAGAGTGATAGGTGAGTGTGAGAAGATCACTCATGTTTAACCTTCTCTCATAGCTCCAAACTAATCCTCTCTGGGAGCATCAGGTCCTCATTATTAAATGATGAAAGATTTCCCTTGGTTTTCCTATGGAAGTTCACATTGGCCCAGCACCCCATCGTTCCCCCGACCCCCACTATCTACTCCCTCAATAAAAAGCTCATTGCATAGAGGTAAGTGTTACCTCATTTGCATGGGGCCACGCCCCTTAATGCAAATTAGGGCATGCCCCCTCATCATTGCACTGGCGCAAAATGTGCGTCAGCACAATCCTTATTATTGAAGGGGCAGAAAAAGCATTTGTGTCCCTTTTTAGGCTCCCTACAAACACAAGAAAAACAGTTACACAAGCCCTCATCACTAGCGGACTCAACTTCAGCAACACACTCTATGAAGGCACCTCTACCGAACTCATGCAAAGATTCCAATCCATCCACAACACAGCAGCCAGACTCATCCTTGAACTCCCCAAAAGGTCACACATCTCAACCCATCTGAAAGGCCTCCACTGGGTCCCCGTACAGAAGAGATGCCAGTTCCCATGCTTACAAGGCACTCCACAACATTGGAACCCACTACTTAAACCACCGTCTGACATTCCACCAACCCACGAGAAACCTCCCCGCCGCACACCTTGCCCTCGCAGACACACCACAAATCCGCTGCACCGGAGGACGCTTCTTCTCCAATCTCACCGCCAGATCCGGAAACTCCCTCCCTCTCAACCTACACGCTAACGCGTCGCTGACCACCTTCAGGAAAGAATTCAAGACCTGCCTCTTCGACTGACATGGCTCACAAGCGCCTGGGCACCCCAGGGTGATTAGCAGAACTTTTAAAGTCCTGAGTGATTGATTGCTAGAATATCAGCATGCCACATGGGCTCAAAAAAGAGGTTGCAAATCCCTGTTGCTCCTTAGGTAACTTACTGGACTTACTGTACACAGGCCCCCTGGTATCTTCCCTTTCTCTGAATTTGCTCTCTCTACATCTCTACATCTTTATTCCTTCCTTCCAGCCAGGTGGTATCTTACAATCAGTGACCCTATTGGAATACACCCTTTGCACGATATTTGTCCATCGTCCTCCTGCCCATGGAGGTTATGGAGTCAGACTGGCCGAATCAAGGACCTGTGGTTCATCCTCAGTAATTCTGCTTAAAAATGTATCCTCCAGCAAGGAATCCTTTAGAAGAGGAGTCACCACATTCTATGCAAATTGCATGATTTTCTGTTACCACCCAACACCAAACCAGGCCCTTAAACGGCTCCAGGCTAGGTGTCAATGCAGTGTAACATTTGTGCTGTCCACAATAAACCTGTATCTTGTCACACAGTGGTAGAGTTACCGCTCCTCCCCTTGCAGGCTGACAAAACACTCAGACATCTTAACTACTTTCTATCCCATTTGTTACTTGATTACCACCCAGTTAATTTCCTACAACAATTATTCAGAATAATTTTATTAGACTTCTCAAGTTCTAATTCTGCCTTCACCACTATTCACATCCTGCTACCTGGTCACAGGCATGAAATATATTAGCTATGTGATTGGTTGAGCTTGGCTGATGAGGGGTGTCACCCCGAAACCAATCCCAGGATGCTTGTTTCCGGTTAGGGGAAGATCTGGCTTGGCAGTTTGGGCTGGACTATTCCCATGAGGCACAGGATCAAGACTGATTTGCATATAGCTGGGTCTGAGCTGAGGTGGCAAAGTGAGTGAAAGAACGATGATGGATTCAACCCAGATCTGTGACTGGGGGTGAGTGTCTGAAAAGTTTCAGTGCTCCATCCATCAGCTCCTTGTGTTTGCTTTGTTCGCCCTAAGTTGGCAGGGTATGTCCAGACGTAGGTCCCTTGCTCAAATTGCCAATGGATTCAAGCTAGCCTGGCTAATGAGTGGTGTCACCCCGAAACAGGTCCCAGCATGCTTGTTACTGGTTCAGGAAAGACCTGGCTTGGCAGTTCGGGCTGGACTGTTCTCATGAGGCACAGGGTCAAGACTGATTTGCATATAGCTGGGTCTGAACTGAGTTGGTGAAGTGAGCTAAAGACCGATGATGGATTCAACCCAGATCTGTGACTGGGGGTGAGTGGCTGAAAAGTTACAGTGCTCCGTCCATCATCTCCTTGTGTTTGCTTTGTTCACCTAAGTTGGCAGGGTATGCCCACACGTGGGTCCCTTGCTCACTTTGCCAGTGGATGCAAGCTAGCCTGGCTGATGAGGGGTATTACCCCGAAACTGGTCCCACGATGCTTATTTCCAGTTCAGGGAACACTTGGCTTGGCAGTTCAGGCTGCACTGTTCCCATGAGGCACATGTTCAAGACCGATTTGCATATAGCTGTCTGAGGTGGCAAAGTGAGCTAAAGAACGATGATGGATTCAACCCAGATCTGTGACTGGGGGTGAGTGTCTGAAAAGTTTCAGTGCTCCATCCATCATCTCCTTGTGTTTGCTTTGTTCACCCTAAGTTGGCAGGGTATGCCCAGACGTGGGTCCCTTGCTCACTTTGCCACTGGATTCAAGCTAGCCTGGCTGATGAGGGGTGTCACCCCAAAACCAGTCCCAGGATGCTTGTTTCCGGTTCAGGGAAGACCTGGCGTGGCAGTTCGGGCAGGACTGTTCCCATGAGGTTCAGGGTCAAGACTGATTTGCATGTAGCTGGGTCTGAACTGAGGTGGCAAAGTGAGCTAAAGAAAAAATGATGGATTCAACCCAGATCTGCGACTGGGGGTGAGTATTTGAAAAGTTTCAGTACTCCGTCCATCATCATCTTGTGTTTGTTTAGACCCAATGTTACAGCCTACATTCTCATGTCAAAAAACCTTCATTACAGCAAGTTAACACCTAGACTTTCACCACCACATCACCAAAAATCATGGTGGACAGAATACGTGTGTATTTGAAGTTGCGAAGTTTTTTTGTTTTTTTGTATCCTTCATAAATGTGATCTTTGCAGCTTTGTGAAGGTTGTAACGATTTCACTTTTGCTCCCTTGCAATGTCTTATGTCATACGTACAATAATTTATCTCTACCAAGATATTCTTTACAGGACACATGCAGAATGGCAATACACATATGCAAGCTATAGAAAAGGTAAACTTGCAGAAAAAAAGTCATCAACTTCCAGGTTGAGTCAGTTTGAAGTCTAACTTGCTAACCGGCGAAAATTATATTCCAATGCAGCATTGCTCAGTCAAACTGTAAATTAATCAGTTAACTTTGCAGCCTCCACAAACAGCGATAAACAGAATCTTCACAAAAAGTCTCTTTAAAAACAACCATTGGCAAAGCCAATAGGTCTCGCCTACGTGAATATTAATAACTTTGTTGAAGTTCAGTGGCATAGAATTGGAGTGGGGTTGTGTGGTGTGGAGTGGGATTAAGTGGTGTGGTGTGGAGTGTCACTGTAGGATGTGGAGTAGTATTGAGTGGGTTGCGGCATTATCTAGCAGCTGAAAAACACATTTTATTTATTTATTTACAGTTTCTTAAATAGTGCTACACATCACAGAAGGAACTCACTGACTGTGTAGTAAAAATTAAAAGAGACAATGTGCATTTATTGCAACCATAAGTTTTAACCTCTAAATGAGTGCTGAGAGAGATTGAGTCAGCAAGAGAAGGATGTAGAGAGTGAGATAACGGAGGGGAGATTGCTTTGCGAGATGGGTCTCTGTGGTTAAACTGCTGATTCTCCTTCCAGGAGCTATAGTAGTAAACCTACACATGACATACGCTAACTAGTTTATTTCACTGTGTCTCAGTTCCTATGCACATTTGGGAGCGCTTATAAACATGCTAAATACGAGCATGAAGGAATTATAATAAACAACTAAACATTTACTGTATACAAAAGCTTGTGACAGGCAGGAAGCCCACAAACCGATCAGCCGTGCTGCTCACCGAGTCTGGTGGATTAGAGGACTTAGTGCATCCACAGTAGGGGCCAGTGTTTGACCTCATGGTCATGGGTTCAAATCTCGGGGGGGGGGGGGGCTCTACACAGCCTTTCATCCTTCTTAGGTCGATAAAAAAGTGTACCATGGAGTTCGGTAACAACAAACATATTCAGCTCCAAGATACCCTTCTGGTGCACGTGCGCTTTACAAATACACGTTATGTCCAGGTTAAATGGCCTCTGTTGAACAGACATCCGGCGAGGGCTGGCTCTCAGAGCTGAGAGCAGAAATGGGGCTTTAAAGAACCAAAAGTAGCAGTAAGGCAAGGCACATCTTCCGCCGCTGTGCATTCACCATCTCAAATTTAGCAGCCCTTGGGCAAGAAGATGAATTCTTCAAGCCGCTTTGAAATAATTTACTGGCTGTAGTGTGAAGTCGGACCTGCTGGAAATCCCGTGGGCTGAAGGCAGCATGAGTCGCGTCAAGTTAGAATCGGGGCTGTACAGTGTCCCCCTGTTTAGGCGAAAGGGAATTGTGTTTGCTGTACCTTATCTCTGAGGTATGAAATGGCCGATTTGATGAACAATGAAAATGGTGGGAACCCTTCAGACAGGGCCGGATTGGCCGTAGTGGGCACTGGGTATTTTCCCAGTGGGCCGGAAGGGTGGAGGCCGGTTTTCAAGCAGTGAGGGTCGGTTTTGTTACTGGGGGCTGGTTGCGCATCAGTGCTGCAATATCGACCCCCCTGTAACAAAACCGGCAGCAGTGCTAATGCAGAAGCAGGGCTGCTTCTCACTAGCAACCACCCCCTCAGGCGCGGTCCAGAAGAATTGCCAGGGCTGGTTTGTGTTCCCAGTCCGGCCCTGCTTTCAGACACTCAGACTTGTTCTGTGCTCATACACTTTGTTTAGGACACTACATGCAAGTTTCAAGTCAGACAACACTGCTGAGAAATAGAAATGTAGCTTCACTGTGGAATGTACTGCTTCATTCCACACACATCCTACCTCCCCATGGAACAGTGGTGATATGGTGAACAGGGTTAGCAGGCATGGGAAGGAAATAGCACGTCGGGAGTAGCGGACGGGCACTGATAAACTCAAATCCATCTGTGCTTGGTCTCTGCTCCACAGTAAGGATCAGAACTGATGGATGGCCTGCACTGGCCAGTTAAGAAGGCTGCAAAGAAGAGTGACACTGAAGAAAACGAACCGTAAACAATGGGCGGGCTACGAGCCCTTTTTGCAAACAATAGTGTCTCACAGGTGAGAGCTCATGTGCTAGCACCACATGCTCTTGCAGGCTCGACCCTAACATGCATATCTCTAATCAAATCATCCCCCGGGTCAAGCTGCAATTGATGTTTTACCAGCGTATTCCTCCCACCACCGATAGGTCAGGAGCACTATTGGTGGAGCACAGCCAGGACCACTGGAATTATGCCTTTGTGCAGCAGCGGCGATTTTCTTATAATTATTGATTTGCTGAGTTTGTCACATAATCCATTGTCTGCCACATAATTTGCATATTCCAACAAAAAAATGTTTTTGTTTCTAGCTTAAACGGTTAAAAAGTAACTAAAAATGCACCAACGTGTGTTGCCGCTCAGAGGAAGGCCCTTTGCAAAGCTGGACTTGTCACCTTTCTGTTGCTTATTGCTATATTTGGGTGTTAAACTGGTACTAATGAGGTGCAACCAATGCCCAGGCAGTGTAAATAAGTGTAGAAATGAAATAATAAAGACGTAATACAGTTACAAAATGTCAATCAATCAATCAATCAGGGAATTGTCAAGCGCGCTACTTACCTGTGAGGGTCTCCAGGCGCTGGGGGGAAAGGGGGTGAGGGGGGGGGGGGGAGCAGCTCCAGTCAGTTGAAGAGCCAGGTCCGGAGGGTCTTCCTGAAGATGTGCAGAGAGGGGGCGCGTCTGATGTCTATCGGGAGCTCGTTCCAGGTCTTGGCCGCGATGTAGGAGAAAGCTCTTTCACCCGTTCTGACTCTGCGGATACACTGTATTATGGCGAGGTCAGCGGATCGGAGGTTTCTCTTAGGTACATGGAAGGAGATTCTCTCGTTGAGGTATTGGGGTCAGGTGTTGGTGTGGCATTTGTAGGCGGGGTGATCCCCGGGGATACAAAAGACACGGACACAGGATCTTGCTAGTCAGCTTCTTTATTAGCCTCTCTCTTCATCCAGGGCTAACGGCTAACTGCCGTCCCTAGCCCTCTGCTCCTCCCTTTCCGCCCGCCCTGGTTCCCACTCAGGCCGGTCCTAGTGCCTGACCCGTTTGGTCCTGGCACTATATAAAAGGAAAGAGAGTCACCCAAATTGCACCAAAAGGGACCGGGTATATATTGTAGCAAAAATAGAGATTTCCCTTTTGTGTCAATCAAACACCACCTATAAACAGGTTGTACAGATTATACACAGAACCAAAGAAGAGTAATAGTTATGCACCAAAGAACTAAGATCACTTATTCAAGCATTACAAAATATGATTGAACATACTAATTAATAGGTGTAATAAATGAATTAATTAAACTGCTACATTGGCGTCATTACATCTCCCCCCTCTGTAAATAAAAAAACATAATATGACCAACACAGCAGCTGTCTCTTCAAAGTTCCTCAATAAGGCGAGACAGTTTCGTGGTGACCCGTCTGGGGCGTGCTTGGAGTTCAGGGTTGTCACGCTCGTTCTCGTCGGTCATTTCCATCAATGACTGACTGTGGTGCGGCAGTGTTTCTGGTTCTCTCTTCTCTATTTTCAGTTCAGTCAGTAGTTCCTTAATGTTGGGTCCGCACTTCTTAAAATACGTCACGTTCCTGGTGAGTCTTCTTCCGTCGGTCTCTGCAGTGATCATGGTTCCTTTTTGTTGTATCACTTTCAGCGGAACCTCATGATACTTGCTGTCTGTCTTCCGGGGTTGCTCTTGTCGTGCTAGCACCCAGTCTCCTTCTTGTATTTGAGGGGGCGTGGCACGTCGCCGTTCATCCGCATAGTCTTTCATCTTTTCTTTCTTTATCTTGTCTCTGGCTGCCATCTCCTCATGGTCAGAATCGGGATATCGTTCATCCGCTGCCATCGTCATCATCGGTAGCCTGGTGCGCACTGGGTGTCCCAGCATGAGAGTGGCCGGACATTTGCCTGTGGTGGAATGAGGCGTGTTTCGGTATGCTCGCAGTACCTCGTTGAGTGCCATCTGAAAGCTCTTTCCGGTGAGTTCTGCTTGCTGAATGGCTTTCTTTATTGTGGACATGAAGCGTTCAACCATTCCGTTGGCCTGCGACCGCAATGGTGTAATCTTGCGGTGCTTGAAGTTGAGGTGTTGAGCAAAAGCAGCAAAGTCGTGGCTGTTGAATGGAGGCCCGTTATCTGACTTCACCACTAGGGGAATGCCCCATGCGGCAAAGACCTCCTCCAGTATGGGTATGGTACTCGATGCTTTTATGGATGAGCACAGTTGCGCGATGGGGAATCTGGAGTACTCGTCCATGACGACCAGGACATATTGGCCGGATTTTATTGGCCCAAAGAAATCAATGGCAATGTGTTGCCAGTCACCCTCCGGTAGTGGAGACATTTGTCGCAGTGCGGGAGGATCCGAACGGCTCACCAGTTGACATTGCGGGCAATCGCTCAGAGTAGCCTCTACCATCATGTCTAGTGTCGGAAACCAGACTCTCTCACGGAGTGCTCTTTTTGTGGCTACTATGCCCCGGTGCCCTTCATCTGCTAAATTGATGACCCCTTGTCTGAGTTGTCATGGTATCACTATTCTGGTGTCTCTTAACACGAGACCATTTGTTGCTATTGACAGTTCGTCGTGGACATGTTTGAATGCCGCCCTTTCTTTGTCGTTTTGTTCATTGTTTTGCGTGTGTCTCCAGCTGTTCGTTTGAATCCGACGTTTCACCTCTTGCAGGGTGGCATCTGTTTGCGTCGCTTCACAAATGGCTTCCAGTGGAACGGCCGAAGGTCTCGCTTGGTCTACTACGAAGTGGATGTATTCATCCGCAATCGATTGTTCTGATTCGCTGGATCTGATGGGGTGCCGGGACATGTAGTCTGCGGGGTTTGCAGCTTTTCCTGGCTTGTGAATGGTGGTGTAGGTGTATTCCTGGAGTCGGAGGCCCCATCGCTCTATTCTTGGTGGCATTTTTGCTCGCGGGTTTCCAAAAATCGTGGTCCGGGCTTGATGGTCAGTCACTAGTGTAAAGTGTTTCCCAAAGATGAAAATATGAAAGTGTTCACAGGCCAAGAGGACGGCCAGGCTTTCTTTTTCTGGCTGTGAATACGCTCTCTCCGTGTCTGTTAGGCTTCTGCTGGCATACGCTATTATGTGTCGCTGATCTTCTTCTCTCTCATATTGTGCTAGGATGGCTCCTAGTCCTACGGGGCTGGCGTTCACTGTTATCTCTGTTTTCTTTTTCGGATTGAAGTAAGCCAAATTTTTGGCCGACTCTACCGTTCTTTTGATCTCTCTGAACACCCCTTCACATTGGGTGGACCATTGGCAAGGTTGTCCTTGCTTGGTGAGCATCCTCAGCGGGTAACTTAACGTGGCGTAGTCAGGTATGTACCTGGAGCAGTAGCTGGCCATGCCTAGGAACGATCGTACATCTCCCACATCCTCTGGCTCGGCGTGTCGTTTAGCGCTGCTACCTTATCTGGGTCTGGTTTCATGCCACTTCCAGAGAATATGTGGCCGAAAAACTTCAGCGTCAGGTTTGTGAAATTCACACTTGTCTCTGTTGAGTGTGAGGTTGGCTTCCATGAGTGCATGACAGACCTGATCTAGCGCTTTGTCGTGTTCTTGAGTCGTTGCGCCATATACGAGGATGTCATTGCTGTAGTTCAGGACATGTGGAATGTGATGTATTGTTCTCCTGATTGCCTCTTGGAATATTTCCGCTGCTGATGACACTCCGAAACTCAGTCTTCTATACCTGAATAGCCCGAGGTGTGTCGAGAATGTCGTGATATATCTTGACCTTTCATGCAATTCTAGCTGGTGGTATCCTTTGTTGAGGTCTAGTTTTGAAAATGTCTTGGCTCTGTTAAGTGACGTGATCATGTCACTGATGTGAGGGCCTGGGTGTCTCTCTCTCTCTATCGCCATGTTGGGCGCTCTCATATTCACACATAGGCGTACTCTGTTGGTTTCCCCTTTTTTCAGGACTACCACCGACGGGGAGACCCATGGCGTTGGTCCCTCTGTTCTTTCTATGATGTCCGCTTCCAGTAGATCTTGTAGCTCCTTCTCCACGGCTTCTTGCAGGTGAAACGGAATTTTCCGGTGATGCTGTGCTACCGGTGTGACTTGTTCGTTTATGTGTAGTCTTATTTGGCAGTCTTTCATTTTTCCCAGGCCTTGAAAGAGCTTGGGGAATTTTTGGATGATAGCTGGTTTGTCAGCCACTCGGTATAAGATATCAACTAGTTTCAGTCGTTCTGCAGTGGCCAGGCTCAGGAGGCAGTCGGCCTCAGGCCCCTCGATGACATGGATGTAGGCTGATATTGTGCGATCTTGGTACGACAGTTTGGTTGCAAATTTCCCAAGACACGTTAGTGGCTTTTTGGACATCCACGTGTATACTCGTACATGTGCGTTATCCAGCTTGGGAGGTGACTTCATTCGTTGGTATTCTGTTACGGGCAAGTAGTTTAGTGAGGCCCCACTGTCTAGCACGAACTTTGTGGGGTGAGTACCAATTCTAATGTCCAATCGCGGGTACTCTTTCAGCCGATAAGGGTCGGCTACACAATAAACATATTCCTTTTGGTCTTGAGGGATGGGTGATGTGGATCCCTCAGAAAGAGGGATCCACATCACCCATGGCGGTGAGTGTGTGGTGGGAGACGGTGTGGAAGGCTGCGGAGAGGTCGAGTAGGATCAGGGCCGTGGTTTGGCCTTGGTCGAGGAGGGTGCAGCTGTCGTCTGTGGCGGCGAGTAGAGTGTCTATAACAAGATATATCAAGATAAGACCAAGTATATCAACGGGGGTCCAAGGGAAAAATATTTACCGACCACTAGATAACTAATCCCTTATTTACCTATAAGCCATAACAACAACAAAAAAATCTAGGGTCAACCAAAATACTAGATCAAGCAAGTAGAGCACTTAACATATTCATAATGAATAATGAATCCCATCAGCCACCAGAATAGCAGCCCACATCATTTGGGATCCGATAGCTCTTTCTGAGCCCTTAAGTTGATCAGGGCAACAGGTAGAACGGGCAAACTTAACCTCTCCATTCATCTAAGATGAGGTATGTGCCCTGAATCTTTATATGGCTATATTCTAATGTCCAATCGCGGGTACTCTTTCAGCCGATAAGGGTCGGCTACACAATAAACATATTCCTTTTGGTCTTGAGGGATGGGTGATGTGGATCGGGATTCTCTTGATGACGACCGTCGAGATTGATATGTCCTGCAAGAGTGGCAGCTGGATTGTGACGACCCAGTGGATGAGTCTTGTCTATCCTGGACTGCTCTGACATGGTGACGACGGCTTGAGGGCTGATGTTGCCGGTGTCTTCCCTGTTGATCACCTTTGGGTATCGCCCGCACTTGCTTTCAAAATGGTTGTCTCTACCACACTTTCGGCATTGTTGTCCTAGTGCCGGGCATGCGTCGGCATGTGGGAAGTCGTAACCGCATCTGTAGCATTTGAGTTGTCTGTCTGATCGTTCCCTGGTGTGGGTTCTGCCTTTGTGTCCTTTGTTTGACTGGTGGTGGTGTTTCTTGGATCGCACCTGTGGTGGGGATCTTCCATCCATTTGCCGAGACTGCATTCTGAATGCTTGTTCCCTTCTCTCGCCCTTCCCGGCTTCTATTTTCTTCGCCTGTTCATCGGCTTATTCATCTACTCTCGTCATCTCTTCAATCTCGTCCAGCGAGTAGCTTCTCTTGAGCAATTTGCATCTCAGTGGTTCCGAGAGGCAGCCTTCTATGACTCTCAGCCGAAGAGCGTCTTCGGTTGAAAACTTGTCAAACTCACAGTATCTCGCCAGTCGTCTCAGACGTGTGACGAATACCCCCATTTGCTCACCTTTCTCTTGTGCGGCCAGATTAAATGTGTACCGCTCGGAGTCAACGTTCCTTTTGTGTAGGAACTTGCGATCCAGTGCTTCGCGGACTTTGTCATAGGCACCAGTGGATTCAGCAGGCAGTTCCTTTATGATTCGTCCAACTTCCTTGCCAATCAGGTTCTTGAGAGCGAGCAGTTGTTCTTCAAGGTCCGTCACCTTGGACGCTTTCATGAAGTTCTCGAAATCTTCTATCCATTCTTGCCATCGCGGACTCA
The DNA here is from genome assembly GCF_964204655.1 of Triturus cristatus. Classification (NCBI taxonomy): domain Eukaryota; kingdom Metazoa; phylum Chordata; class Amphibia; order Caudata; family Salamandridae; genus Triturus; species Triturus cristatus. Next base: position 83,146,111 of record NC_140589.1, on the reverse strand, counting down.
TGCCCCCACCAGATTCAAGAACGAGGGGCTCAGGGCGGCGCAGGAATGAGGCTCCGAATATGCTTGTGGGAGCTGGGTCAGGCATCGTTCCACTGTTATTGCTGATTGCTTTTACAGACTTTGTATGCTCTCCGTTACACTCGCCAGTGTTTGTTTGTTAGTTTTGTTGCACTCACCAGTGCTTGTTTGTTACTTCTGTTGCCTTCGCCAATGCTTGTTCGTTGCTTCTGTTGCATTTACCAATGTTTGTTTGTTACTTCTGTTGCCTTCGCCAATGCTTATTGGTTATTTCTATTGCATTTACCAATGTTTGTTTGTTGCTTCTATTGCATTTACCAAGGTTTGTTTGTTGCTTCTATTGCATTTACCAGTGTTTGTTTGTTACTTCTATTTCATTTACCAATGCTTGTTTGTAACTTCCGTGCCATTTATCAATGCTTGTTTGCTGTTTGGCTCAGCTGCCTGACTTAAAGATGGCCGCCGATGGTTCCTGATAGGGGACCGGGCAAATCTCGCGCCTGATCTCAAAATGGCCGCCACGAGAATCTTGTGTACAGCGAGATTTTGGCTTTTCAAACACCGGAGACACTGCGCTCATTTAGCACTTGATTTCACTCGATTTCACTCACCGGGGCTCCGCTTTTGGGCACCGCTACCACTCCAGGTGAGGTTGTTTTCTCCTGTTTTGGGCACTATTCACCATTGCCGCCGGGGTGGGCTTCCAGTAGGCTCTTCAGGTATCGCGCTGCAGCCCCACACGCAGGGCGAGCAGCTCCGGGCCAGTCGCCGCCGGGGTGGGCTCCCGGTTGGCTCCTTGGGCTTTCCGCTCCAGCCTCCACACGCGGGGCGAGCTCCTGATTTGTTGCCGCCGGGGTGGACTCCCGGTGGGCACTTCTGTCGTCGCGCTCCCAGCCTCACACGTGAGGCGAGCTGGCGTGTCTCGTCGATCGCTTCACGCACACGTAGAAGCTCGAAAACCTTCGTCGCCAGTTGTAGTATCCCTGGGGATACAAAAGACACGGACACAGAATCTTGCTAGTCAGCTTCTTTATTAGCCTCTCTCTTCATCCAGGGCTAACGGCTAACTGCCGTCCCTAGCCCTCTGCTCCTCCCTTTCCGCCCGCCCTGGTCCCCACTCAGGCTGGTCCTAGTGCCTGACCCGTTTGGTCCTGGCACTGCTACATCAGCGTCATTACAGTGTTGGGTGATGTGTTCTTTCCCAGGGATGCAGAGGACGAGTCTGACGGCGGTGTACAGTATGGTCTGGAGTTTGCGGAGACGAGACTTGTTGATTCCGACATAGAGGGGGTTTTCGTAGTCCAGTCTGCTGGTTATGAGTGTAAATGAAAACACCCCAACACACAAAATAATGTCACAAAAATTATCTAAATGGTGCAGAACGTGAGCACAAATTACAACACATAAAGTAAGTTCTTGTTCTTTTTCTTTTTAATCCTTGAATCTTCAAAACAGCCCTTCAAAACAGCCGACACGTGTTTCGTCGCTTTACAAGGGAAATCGTCCCACGACTTTATCAAGGCTGCACAGAAACAAATATAAAGGGCAATGTATCATATGATACATCCACAGATGTACATAATGTATCTTTGAGTGCATGGGTGATGGTCTTTCATTGATTTGGGAGGGATCCATTTGAAGGTCTTCCGAAGGATGCGGAGGGTGTTGAAGCAGGTGGAAGCGACTTCGTCGACCTGTCGGGTCATAGAGAGGGAGGAGTCAAGTAGGATGCCGAGGTTCCCAGCATGGTTTGTGGGGGTGGGCGGGCTGCCGAGGGCGGTTGGCCACCAGGTGTTGATCCATGCTGTGGGGAGGGTCCGAGTATGAGGACATCTGTCTTCTCCAAGCTGAGCTTCAGGCAGCTGCTGCTCATCTAGGATGAAACGTCCTTCATTCCACCAGGGACCAAGGATCCCATCACCACCAGCTGAGTCTGGTGGTGACGGGATCCTTGGTGAAGGAGAGCATGAGCTGGGTGTCATGAGCGTAGGAAACTATGTTGAGTCCGTGCTGTTTGACGATGGCAGTGAGGGGGCCATGTTGATGTTAAAGAGAGTAGGGCTGAGTGACGATCCTTGAGGTACTCCGCAGTCGATCTCTGTGGTTTCCGAGAAGGAAGGGTGGCAGTCTGATTCTTTGTGTTCTGCCGGTGAGGAAGGAGCGGAGCCATTTGAGGGCGGTTCCCTGTATGCCGGCATCGTGGAGTTTGGCGGTGAGTGTGTGGTGGGAGACGGTGTGGAAGGCTGCGGAGAGGTCGAGTAGGATCAGGGCCGTGGTTTGGCCTTGGTCGAGGAGGGTGCAGCTGTCGTCTGTGGCGGCGAGTAGAGTGTCTATAACAAGATATATCAAGATAAGACCAAGTATATCAACGGGGGTCCAAGGGAAAAATATTTACCGACCACTAGATAACTAATCCCTTATTTACCTATAAGCCATAACAACAACAAAAAAATCTAGGGTCAACCAAAATACTAGATCAAGCAAGTAGAGCACTTAACATATTCATAATGAATAATGAATCCCATCAGCCACCAGAATAGCAGCCCACATCATTTGGGATCCGATAGCTCTTTCTGAGCCCTTAAGTTGATCAGGGCAACAGGTAGAACGGGCAAACTTAACCTCTCCATTCATCTAAGATGAGGTATGTGCCCTGAATCTTTATATGGCTATCTTGTGTATTAATGGTGGTGATGGAAGCAGTGCATAAAATAAAAGAGTGAAAAAGTGATAATGTTAAAATCATCTACTAGGACAGAATTATTTTTTTTTAATAATATCTATCCGAGTGACAAAGTTAAAATCAGTGTAGAGGCAGTTTTAACAAATTGGCGCTTTTTTTTTAGAAAGATTTGCTTACATTTTTTCTTTAAAAACAAAGAGATTGATACTGAAACAACGGATGGAATTCCTACAAATACAGGGTTGAAATTACCCTCCAATTTCAATCCACCACATCATTTGGTACCTGACCAGGTATTAACTTTTGAGAAAGCTGTCACACACGATATGATGTTGATTTGTGCTACACAAAAGAAACCATATCAGAAATTACCTGGGAATGAGAAAATGGCCCTACTGACTCTATCGAATGACACTACGATAACAATAAAACCTGCAGATAAAGAGGGAGCGATCGTGATTCAAGATACTGAATCCTATCGCAATGAATGTTTACGCCAACTAGGCGATTCACGTTCTTATCGCCTCTTAAAAGTCGATCCTACACCTAGATTGACTAGTGAAATTCAGAATTTAGTTAAACAAGCAAAAACAGAAGGGTGGATAACACCCAATGAGGCAGATTTTTTGTTGATGAAATATTCTGTTATGCCCCAGTTA